>NW_018127900.1:2107864-2109436 GCF_001952655.1 Monopterus albus | reverse complement strand
TGGCATGCGCGCACGCACACACAGACACACCTCATCAGAGGAGCCATCAGGTAAAATCTGAAAACAGCTGCAAAGTTCAAAACATTGTTGCTTAAAATTATGGTACATTTGGCAACAGTCAGTTTGCTATGCTCTCTTTCCTCCTTTTGAACACTCACACACACACACACACACACACACACACACCTAGTAGCCCTAAACCAAGCCAAGATCAACATCAGTTTGTCAGATTGAAAAGTACAAGTCTGCAACTAAACACAAGCATAACTACTTGCACATGGTCTCAAATACAAACACAGTTTATATTACAGTGTGCCCTCATTTGTGTAGACTTGTAGATCATAATATAGATTTACAGCATTAGCTCCAGAGGGCCATAGCAAATGTGTGTGAGGCTTTGGGCTTATCATTATATAATAGCAGGCCACCTGTGAAAGCAGCACTGTGTGTGTCAGTGTGAGTGTGTCTGTTTGTGTGTGTAATTATGTTCCTGAGTAGTGGACTGTCAGGCACTATTGCTGTCTGTAACAGCTAAGTACAGTGCTGCCTTCACAGGCTCAGTGCCAAACATTATATTGCTGTTCTTCAGTGTCATGCCTGCAACTCTTTTCTCATCAATTTGCTTTAAAAACAAAGTTCATTTACCATCAGGCAAATGAACATTCATACAGGGCTGTGCATGTGAGTAACAGGTTCACTAAAGCAGATCTGGATGTTGTTTGTTTAAAATATCTTATTAGAAACAGATTTTTCTACGTGCCAGATGTGTTTGTGTGTGAGCTTACTGTGTGGTGTTGACAAAGGCAGGTGCAAAATAAACTGTTACAGTATGTAGCCCTTCTGTATGTCATACATGGACTCTGGCTTTATATACTTTAAGCTCTCTATGTCATTTGCTTTCTCTCACTCTCTCACACACACTGAAGTAGAAGTGTTACTAAGTGTGTGAGGGGAGCAGGGAATGATTGGAGCTCAGTAATGTCAAGATACATACTTAGCTTGAACTCTGAATATATGATCGCAGCAGAACTTATACCACTTTGCCTCAGTTTGCCAAAGTTGTCTCAGGTGCATTAGATGTGTCTGTGTGTGCGCACTGGGACAGACAGCAGGCACACACCGGGAAGTCTTCTGGGACCCAACTCCATACTCAAGCTTTTCTTCTCTGACTAGATTATTGCAGCTCATATACCTGCCTGTCTCCTCTCCAAACCCCTGACCTCAACCTTGACCTTCAGTCAGTGTCACACATATCTTCTGTTCATGGGGCGGCTGTGGTTCAGTGGGTAGAGCAGCCGTTTCCCAACCGGAGGATTGGAGGTTTGAATCTTGGTGCCTGCAGTCTATGTGTTGAAGTGTCCTTGGGCAAGACACTGAACCCCCAAGTTGTCCCTGATGGTTAGAGCCATCGGTTGAGTTGGCGCTGCAGATGGCTGCCTCTGTTCAGTACCGGAAACTAATTCCTTGTATGTAACATACTAAATAAATAAAGGTGATTATCCTTATTTTCTTGGCTTCCACCTATGTCCTACAGCAGATTTATACCCTTGTGCTGGCCTTAAAATATACAGT
>NW_018127900.1:2083791-2106965 GCF_001952655.1 Monopterus albus | reverse complement strand
AGGTACTGCTCATCACCTGTCCAATACAGTCCCAACAGTGCAGCATGGTGGTGGCAGCATCATGCTATGGGGGTGTTTTTCAGGTGCAGGGACAGGACGACTGGTTGCAATCGAGGGAAGGGTGAATGCGGCCAAGTACAGGGATATCCTGGACGAAAACCTTCTCTAGAGTGCTCAGGACCTCAGACTGGGCCGAAGGTTCACCTTCCAACATGACGATGACCCTAAGCACACAGCTAAAATAACGAAGGAGTGGCTTCACAACAACTCCGTGACTGTTCTTGAATGGCCCCGCCAGAGCCCTGACTTAAACCCAATTGAGCATCTCTGGAGAGACCTGAAAATGGCTGTCCACCCACGTTTACCATCCAACCTGACAGAACTGGAGAGGATCTGCAAGGAGGAATGGCAGAGGATCCCCAAATGCAGGTGTGAAAAACTTGTTGCATCATTCCCAAAAAGACTCATGGCTGTATTAGCTCAAAAGGGTGCTTCTACTAAATACCTGCAGCTGAAAAACACCCCTGTCTTGGTCTCATCAGACCAGAGAATCATATTTCTCACCATCTTGGAGTCCTTCAGGTGTTTTTTAGCAAACTCCATGCAGGCTTTCATGTGTCTTGCACTGAGGAGAGGCTTCCGTCGGGCCACTCTGCCATAAAGCCCCGACTGGTGGAGGGCTGCAGTGATGGTTGACTTTCTACAACTTTCTCCCATCTCCCGACTGCATCTCTGGAGCTCAGCCACAGTCATCTTTGGGTTCTTCTGTACCTCTCTCACCAAGGCTCTTCTCCCCCGATAGCTCAGTTTGGCCGGACGGCCAGCTCTAGGAAGGGTTCTGGTCGTCCCAAACATCTTCCATTTAAGGATTATGGAGGCCACTGTGCTCTTAGGAACCTTAAGTGCAGCAGAAATTCTTTTGTAACCTTGGCCAGATCTGTGCCTTGCCACAATTCTGTCTCTGAGCTCTTCAGGCAGTTCCTTTGAATATATATATATATATATATACACACACATACAATAAACATGTGCAATAATTAGTTTAAGTTAAAGTAACTGAGCAAGTATTCTATTACAAGTAAAAGTCCTGCATTCAACATTTACCTCAAAATACAGAAGCATTATCAGTTAAACATACTTCATTCATCAAAAGCAATGATACAGTGTGGCGAATTTCATATGTTGAAGGTAGAGCTATTTTTACATTACTTGTTAAATCTTTAAAATGTATAATATTTTATTACATGATTGTATGTGTGTCTGTGTAGCCTTGTACAGGTTTGGGGGTCTCACCCTGCTGAAATCACAGGAGTTGTGCCATGATGTAGGTGTTAGGATGTCTATTTCGAAGCCTGCTGAGCTGTGTGTTTTCAGCTGGACCACTGAAGGAACATCATCTGTTAAAACTGCCATTGCTGTTGCTGCCAGAGTCCTAATGGCTGCTGCTCACCTGTGGATCATACAGACAGCTGTGAGAGGAACAGAGCACATTTACAGTGGTAACTGCCTTTGCGCTGTTGCAGGCCAATCACTGAATCTGTCTCCTACCTCTCCTCTTGGTCCTTTAATGGGGAATGCAGCCTGTTTATTTTCCCCAAAGGGTGTAAAGTGGAAAAGAGTAAACATGTAGTTACATCTAAAATATGTGGCTAAGATACTGCTGAATGCTGACGCTGTCCATCTGAAACTCCTGGGAGCAAAACAGCTGTATATAGCATAAACTGCATCCCGCTGTTTCTGTCAACTTTTTATTGCAATGCACTTGTGGATCATGCTAAAACAGACAGGAAAGAGGGGATAACAAGGATCTAGCCTAGTACTGGTAAACAGCCACAGCCTTGAAGATGATACTATTGGTTTTTGAGCACACTGTCCAAGCCCAGTAACACTTCGAAGAGCAGATAAGGGAAAAATTATTTTGGTAAAAAACTCAAAGCAGCTCATCTAAAATGTGCCCTGATTCTTTTAACTGAAATAAAAGATGTCAATTAGCAACAAGACAGTTTCTGATTATTTTAAGACAGCGGGACAATGAACTATTATTAAAGCCATTACCAGGTACAGGAAGGATGAATAAGAATAAAGTAAGTATATATGCACTGCAAAATGATCACCACACATAGTCTCCTTGTGAGTTTTTATTAGAAAAAAAGTTTCCTTGTAAATTTGAATCCCATAAATTCTTAAGTAAATAATTCAATAGGAAAATGAAATGTCTTTCAGTTGGACATTTTGCTGGTCACACTTAGCTTGATACAGGGAAATTACTTAGCTCAATGTATATTTTTCACTCCAAAACCCTTGAGTCTGTTTCTGGCAGAGTTTCATCAAACAATATCAAAATGTAATTATTATACAAACTATGCTCTAGAAGTTACAGTATAGAATATGAATTTACAGTATATGTTCATCAGGAGATGATAATCAATAGCCAAAGTCAAGTCAGATTTAATTCAATTACATTATAAGGAAACCATCAATACACTGCAGCAGACGACCAGTTGTGTGTGTAAAATCACCTTCTGACACATTCCACATCTGTCTGCAGCAGTCTTGTAGTACTCGCGTCCATGGCTTGGACTGGCACACTTCCATTGAAGCATACACTCTGCCTTTCTATAAATAATATTTTGTATCAAAGTGCCGAGCACTGTGGTGATGCAATACGCTGCTGTTAGAAAGTTTGACATAAGAATGAAAATAGTGAGAGATGTGTCAGTTGTGTGTAAGGTAGACCTGGATGACTGACCCGGACTTTGGATTATCTTTTTGGTGACTCGAACTTAACTCGGACTCAAACTCTGGGGACTCAAGACTCGACTTAGACTCAATGTGAATGAGTACATTGTTCCTCATTGTGTTTGTGTGTTTCTGTTTACTGCATATCTGGTATATCATTTCATCCTTGCAACTGTCAAATTATCAATATAAATCTAAGCAGGCAGACGTCACTTGTATGTACTCATGTTGATATATGTATGCACATACAGTGTGCACACCAACATAGATTAACACATAATGCATAAAGAACCTGCAGATGTAAGTCGATCTTAGAATGTATTATTAAAAACCCTGCAGAGAGTGACAGAGTGCTGAATTCAAAATCCTTCACCCACACACATACAGTACATGTATATACACAATGTTTTAGTCACTATGTATTATGATAATTAGTATAAGATAGCAAGAATTACAGGGAATAAAAATCACCCAGTGTGACAGGAAGAGCATTCACATTTTTAGCACCATCCAACTGGCAAGTAACACTTTCACACCATTTTAATTGGTCTCCAAGAAAATTCTGACGTAAACTTTTATCTATTATCTCTTTTTTCTTCCACTAGCAAAAGGCTTTGGGTAACTGCTTTCTGTTAATAATTTTCAACCAGAGATACCTAGATACCTATCTCATTTTCACCTAGAAATATTGACATTTGGTAGCCCTTGGTGTGTGTGTGTGAATGTTCATTTAACAACTTTTATGATGTTTCATTAACATTAATTATAGTTGACCTGTTGGCACTTATTTTATGTTGCTATGTAGCTGAATATTAGCTACTAACAGTGTCATGCTTTGTTTCTGTTGTTGTTGTTGTTGTTGTTATCTGAAAGATATAGTCTTGGCTAATTCCGTGAATATGCTGTAATATGAAACTATGATGACATTCTCCCTGTTCTCCCCTATTCACTGCAAAAATTGTATTTCTATCTTGTCATCAATATGAACAGTAGTCAACAGTTGCATATATATATATATATATATATATATATTAAAGCCTTATTAGAAATTGTCCCTGTGTGCTAGCCAGAGGCTTTTAAAAAAGCATATATGTGGTATACATATATACTATGTGTGTGTGTGTGTGTGTGTGAGAGAGAGAGAGAGAGAGAGAGAAAGAGAGAGATACCTGTAATGGCAAAATGATGTACAGCATAACTGAGTAGGGTACAGTCAGCACAGTACTGTAAGGCAGACCATGCATATACACACACACCAGCCTGCTGGGCCCGACCACATCCAGCTTCAGTTTCCTCTGCGAATCCAGGTTTGCATAAAAGTCATGAATAAGTCAGCATTTCTGCTTGATAGGTCTGTAACTAGGAGTGACAGTTCGAGAGCATAGTCTTTAGAATATCAAATGGGACTCTGTGTGTGTGTGTGTGCGTATGGGTGGGGGGCTGAGTGCTTGTGCATGTGAGCCTGTGTCCTTCCCCTCACACATTTACCTCACAAATGGACGTCATGCTGCTGATGAGACCTGAAAGAGAGAGAGACAGAAAGGCTGTAGACGTCAGATGAAAATAAAAGCTGACGGTTTATGGAAACAAACTGGGTCATCACGTAGCCAAAAACAGCCAAAGCTTAAGTTAGCTTTATTTATTTGAGATAAACATATCCTAAACTTCAGGTTCCCCTTTTATATTCTTCTTTCCATTTTAATCACGTTCCACACCTGTTTTTTAGTAAATGTAACTTGCTGAGGTGCCACTGACGTAATGATCCATGTACTATAAATCAACCTGGTAACATTTTGCTGTTTTTTTTTATCTTTGCATACTATTTATCCATTCTTTTATTTATTTTCCTTCCTATACTATGTATCCATGTCCATTTATAAATGGCTTGTTACATACCAACATTACGTACAAACCCTTACTTAGTAACCCTAACCCTGGCAAACTAACCCTATATACTAATCCTAACAACACAGAATCTACTAAGAAATTATAAAATGTGCTGATCTGACTTAGTTTTTTAAGACTGTGGGCTTCTGTACTCTGTATTGTCCTGTTGAACATATCTCTGCACATCTCTATTTCATAAAACAGCACATAAAGGCATTTTTCATGTAAAATAACATATGAAATTACATTTTTCACATAAAATGGCATGCTATGAGGTTGTGTGCCTATTGCTTTGTGTGCCGATAATTTATGTGTAAATAACTTCGTTAACAGGCTGGCATTAATTTCTTGGCCCTGCTTCTACAGGCCCTATTCTCACAACCACAGCTCAGTCACAGCCCCCAGCCAGACAAACTGTGAAAAGTACAAGCCAGACAAGTCCTCATTCCAACAAACTACTTAATTAAGTTTCATTTATTGCCACTTATCTGTCCTATAACTACATACAAATTCTTATCCATTTATCAGTGTGTGATATGTCAGTAAACACACAACTTCAGGAGAAGCTGGTTCCGCTTGTACTGGTTTTACTTTGTAAGTTGAAATAAAAAAAAAAAAACAAGTTGAATTACCATTATTTAATCAAAACTGTATGATGAAATGTAAATATTTTGAAGATGGGTATGAGGTAATACAACAACATGATTAATTGTTGATTTTTGGAGGGAGTATTTGCTTTTATATCACAGATTTTTGCAGGAAGCATAGCTGACCTTCTCCTTGTTCTGTCTAAGCAAGCAAAATATTTGTGTACACCATGGAAGTATTGTACCTTGTTGCATCTACAATTGCATATCAGGTGTTGAGTGGAATTGATTTTGTGAGGAAATGATGCTGCAGAGCATAGTATCACTCGGTACAACTCCAGTGGCATACAAAATGGAAGCATATGTTCCCCTGACATTGCAAATTATTATTCCCATCTTCATCCCAGCTTGTTGATCCAGATGTGAATCCAGAGCCATAATCAACATCAGTGTTTCAGTTTGCTCCCTGGGATCCAGCTTTAAATTCACCTGGGCGACTTGATGCGAGTAATGACATGTACTGTTGGATAACTCCACTCATTGAAGGGTCTTAACAATCTGCTTCCTGTTTATTATCTCTTGATGCATTGTAGTTGTGTATTCTGCTTTATTTTCAATGGTACAATGAAAAGGCCATTTAGAAACATAATATTGGGCACTTTTTATTCTGGCATTGGAGAGTTAATGTCATTATGATCAAGCCCTCTGCATTCCTCCACAGACAGACCTTGGCTTTGAACTGCTAAATGATTGATGGGTAAGATGAAAGTGAATGTAGGTCACTGTGGGTGAGGGTCAACAGAAGCAGCATAAATCAGATATGGATAATAACTAAATATCATAGAGGATAATGGCCCAACCAGAGTCATTGTAGGTGTGTTCAACAGCCATAACTCAACATGCCATATCCACTAGATACTGGATTACACATTTTACTACAAGCAGAAAATTTGATGTTATAGAAAAGACAGAGAGTTTAGTGGGTGAAATGTGAGGTGATTCTTGATTTGTGGTTGGTTACAGTGAACTGGCTTTAGCAGTACAACATAATTATGAATAATTTAAGTGAAGGTGATATAAAACTGTAGCCAATGTCAAAAATGACTCCTGAACAGCCCTGAACATTTTTAATATGTACTGAATTTGGACATCACTTTACATATACTCTATGTGAGTCTAGCTCTTATGACAGGAGATAGAAAGGATTTTGTGGTAAATGTTCTTCATCTACATTGTTTCTATACTGGATCTGATTTGTTATCAGATGTGTGTTGTTTGAGAAAGTGTGTCCTGGATGTCTGCTCTGTGATCTCTGTTTAAATCATGTAAAAATATTCTCCTCATTAAACAAGTTCTCTCCACATTTCCTCAGATAGGAGGCAGCCAGACAAAGAATGATGCCAAAGCATCTGATTATAAGGAGTCCTGAGCTCAAAGAATGTCAAAACACCCAGGAAAATACAACTCAAATGCGAGTGAAGTACAGAGCATCTTGGTACTCAAAAAAGGGGAGAACTACTGGGTAACAATTATTTGTGCACTTCGTGAATTTTATGTCTGATAAGTAAATAGCAAATTAGAAATATTCAGTTTTAAGTGGGATAGTGACACATAGAAAAGAGTTTCTAGGCAGATACTGTGTTTTGCTATACATGACTTAAAATTTTCACTCTAAATTTGCATGGCACAGAATTTAAAGACATCAAATTATCAACTCTGTTGCCCAGTTTAGTCAATACCAATACATTATCCTATCACAGTACATTGCTGTGTATCATTAAATATTCATGATGATATAACATCTATATTGCATTCCCACTTGCCCCAGATTTCAGCTGTATTTTTGACACACATTACACTCTACTGCAGTACACAGCTAGTCTTCTCCTCTTTCGCCAATAACTCACCAGACGCTGAAAGAATCTGGTTTAATCTAAAGTATGTCTGTGAAAGTATCAATTGGTGTATAGTATCTGTGTTTCAATCTAGAGCTGCAGACTTAATAACAGGTCTCAGAAAGAGGGACCCCTGAGTTTTCCGTATATGCGGCAGAAAATGACAGAGGGAAATTGAAAGTGATGCAGGGCTATCAAAAGAGCAAAAAGAGACAAATGAACAGCTAAGAAAGGACAGAAAACTGGGGAACAGATGGAGAGAAAAAAGATGCAAAAATAATAAAGGCAGAGACAGACAAGGAGAAAAAGAAAATGGGTAGGGGCCATGAGGAGCTAAAGCTGGTGTCAAGAGAAGAGGGTGAAGAGAGAGAAGAGAACGTTCTGTTTTCAGCACAGAGAGGACAGCAGGTGATGGAAGGATAATGACAGAGGGAGGTGCCTGCTTGACCCCTTCTGACCTCTTTCTGGGTCCCGCGGCTGGGAAGAGCTGAAGGAAGTGGGCGCAGAATCAGTCCTAATGTGATGGGATATCCTGCCGCCTGCCTGCTAACCCCTCTTCCTCCGACTGTAATGTTCCCATCATTTTACGTGTGCAGGATGAGGCTGTGCTCAGGAGCAACACAAACATATGTATCATAGATACACTCATAATAACCTCATGCAATGATGCATACATGTCCACATGCACGCACACACACATGCACTGAGGTACACAGGCCTTCACACACGCTGACAGCAAAACACACATACACACACACACAGTAAATACACTTCTATTTGACTCAACGGCATTCACAGCCAAGGACACTTTCACTCAGGTCACTGCATTACGCAGTAATGGAGGACAGTGTTGAAATCATAGTACAGAGGAGGAAGAACCAGTGGATTACAAACATATAAAGTCTGCCAGAGGTGGCACCAAAAAAAACGATCATATCATGCAGTGCATTACAGCTGGTTATCCCACTCAGTACAATTTTACACATACAGTATACACCAACATGAAAACTTATCATGTGATAATGTTTAAAGGATGCACATAATTACCCTGAGATGAGTTTTTTTAATTGTTATTGTGTGCTTTTTAAAGCCAAATGCTGAATGGCTACTGTAGTCTTTCCAAAAGAACAGTTGTTTTATTTGCCATTGAGCTTCATTATAGTTTGTTACTAATGTCCCTGTCTGTCAGAAAAAGTTCAGCAACTTGTGGGTATTTTCTCTTGTAGAAAAGCTGGCTTTGCTCTCTACCCCCACCCATGAAACATCAAAGCATGGCCACACTGAAACTTCAAGCCCATTATGGCATTGGCCCTCCTACCCTCAGATCCAGTAATTACAGCTCATACAAAGCATCAACATTATTACTCGTCAAACCACAGTATAATACCACAAAGTACTTCAAAGAGACAACTCACATTTCAAGGGAAAAATAAAAACTCATGGATTATGCATTAGGAAGAACTGAGTCAATCTTGCAAAGCAGGTGGGGCTCAGATTGTGTTATCTGGAGCGAGACCCAAACTTGATAATCAAGATCTACGCTGGTGTATTTGAAAAATCAATTTTACATGATTGTTCAAGTGAGCAGGCCAATGTTTTGGGGTGTTTTACTGCAGCCTGCAGTTTGCATTTACAATGTTTTGCCTATTTCCCATGTAACAATCATATTACTGTAAGTAGCAGCCAAGTGTGTTTAGAAATTAAGGCTGAATTGCAGTGCATTGACATCCCAGCCATCAGAGATTTTTTTTATGTTTCGATACTGCCCTCTTGTGTCTCATGTTTAATATGCAAAATAATGTAAAATGTTTTTCTAGTTTTCTTTTTTATATTATTTTCTTTTACACATGAGATCAAGTTATAATGAATTTGCAGGTGTAAACCTGAAGCTCATGGACGTGAGAAGTACAGTGGGTACGGAAAGTATTCAGACCCCCTTAAATTTTTCACTCTTTGTTATATTGCAGCCATATGCTAAAATCATTTAAGTTCATTTTTTTCCTCATTAATGTACACACAGCACCCCATATTGACAGAAAAACACAGAATTTTTTTTTTGGGAGTGATGCAACAAGTTTTTCACACCTGCATTTGGGGATCCTCTGCTATTCCTCCTTGCAGATCCTCTCCAGTTCTGTCAGGTTGGATGGTAAACGTTGGTGGACAGCCATTTTCAGGTCTCTCCAGAGATGCTCAATTGGGTTTAAGTCAGGGCTCTGGCTGGGCCATTCAAGAACAGTCACGGAGTTGTTGTGAAGCCACTCCTTCGTTATTTTAGCTGTGTGCTTAGGGTCATTGTCTTGTTGGAAGGTGAACCTTCGGCCCAGTCTGAGGTCCTGAGCACTCTGGAGAAGGTTTTCATCCAGGATAATCTGGATGATTCTTTAACACGTAACATGTAATTAAACTTTATCATATTTATTTTCAGCTCCAAATAAGGCAGTGTAAAATGATGTATTTTTTAAAAATTTCCTTTTAGGTGTTTGCACTGAAGAGAAGCTGTTGCTGACAAAAAAAGATGTTCCTACATAAACTCAGAGAATTCAATATCATACTGACCAGCACTATCCTTTAAACACTGTGGACTAAAATTGATCTATGAAAATATGATTTTCCCTTTTTTGTGAATGTCACTCACACTGGTATAAAACAGAAATGGTAAATCAAGACAGAGTTACTCTATTAGACTGGGATGGATGGTCTTTTGTATGTGGATGTGCACAGATATATTTTACAACTTATACACATAAATGTAACCAGCAGTGATGCAGTGGTCCTGTATGTATGTCAGAACTGAAAGGCAATGTAATATTTAGCACAGTTACTCTATGAAGCTACATCTTTAATAATGCTGTGACCCACTTCCTTGTAGTAAGTCAACAGTTTCTTCATTACCACCATCTAACTGCCATGACAATAAATGTTGCCAACCTTCCCTAATGTCACTGACCTGTCTGCCATTTTAATTATTCATCGAGTGTGTCTGTCCCGTTTATCTCAGCATGCTTTAATTGAATGCGAAGCCTCTGACTCACCCAACATTCATGTCCCCATTCAACAATTTCACCTAATATAGTAGAGACTGAGCAGAATGTATGGAAAAACAGTGCAAGTAGAAATTAAGATGAGCTGCTAGCTAAATATTATGAGAGTATACATAAATATACAAATTATGCTCTGTACCAAAAGAGGGAGTCTTTTGTTTGAAGGCTTAGAACCAGCTTTAAATCAGCTTGACAACATTTTGTTATATTAATAGCATGTGATGTAAAATGTTTACATGTGCAAATAACTAAGATAAAATTTGTTTAAAAATACAACACAATCAATTAAGTTACTCGAAATCAAATCACAAAAGTAGATGGTTCAGATGACCCATATGTACTTGTCAAAGTAAACTGGAGTCCAGTGTATTGAGCAACACTGACACCCTGTGGTTATTTAATATTTACACAGAGGACTTGAAACACTTCCCACCTCTTCTCTGTTACTTTTAAACAGCAAGACATAAGAGGTTACTTTAATTTACACCCGATGACCAAAAATTGTGTAATATAATTTAACACCACTAGGTGCCAATTGTAGATTGAGTGGCCTTGATCTAGCAATGACCTATATATTAACCTGAAAAAAGCATAGTGCCACATACTGTACAAATGACACATAAATGGCATGGTCAATATATACTGGGTCAATAAATACACACATTATTCTAAAACCAAGCTAACAGTCTGACACACAGCATGACTGCAGTTATTGTAGTGATGTTTTCAGAGCCCTAGGGTCTAAACGGTGGTACAGCCTAGTCCTACAGTAAACATCATCACATGCTATGACGTTTTCAGTGGAACACTAGACACAGTGTTATATTTTCACTTCTCGAAAGAATGTGGTGATTCAGAAGTGTACACAGGAAGGATGGGTAAGCACACCATGATATCACTGCTGGGTATAGTTACAGGTGCACCTGGCCACCACAGCCAAACTTTTCTGGCAGGTTCTTTCACTTATTTTAATTATTTCCACAGTTCTGGGTTTGCTTACTTCATAAATACTGGTGACTTATCTGGACATCCATGGATCACTTTAAAAATGTTTGGAAATTTGCAGAATTAAATTACAATTACATTTTAAATATGTATTTAAGTAAGCCAGGCTAGTTAAGCAATGTTCTCATTCACATAATGAAACCAGAATTCAACACAGCCACACCTGGTAAGTGTTTGCTAGTCACCACAGTGTTTAACTAAGGAAACAACAAAATGTAATAACATAGAAAAAGCAGGGGACTCCTCGGTAAATGAAAATGCACATTTACTCTGATACTGTACTATTTCCATTTAATGCCACTTTATACTTCTACTCCATAACAGTTCAGAGGGAAATATTGTGAATATTTATGTAACAGCTTTAGTTCCATTATATTTACTTTATAGATTAAGATTTTTCATCCCACTGTAATTAACACATTATTTTGCTCATTATACTTCAGAGTTGGCTGGGCTCTCTCACTCTCTCCATGCCTCATTTGAGTCATTATTAGTCTATGTATTCTAGACAAACATTCCTCATATATTTGCAAACTTATTTCATGGTGTTTATCTAGTCTTAGATCACAAGACACATATCTGCGGTCTGTCCCTAGCGGGAGCCAATCCCAGCCGGCAATTGGGCGAAGGTGGGGTACACCCTGGACAGGTCGCCAATCCATCGCAGGGCTAACACATAGACAAACAACCACGCACACGCACACGCACATGCATATGCACTCCTATGGGCAATTTAGAGACACCAATCAACCTAAGCTGCATGTCTTTGGACTGTGGGAGGAAGCCGGAGTACCCGGAGAGAACCCACGCAAGCACGGGGAGAACATGCAAACTCCACACAGAAAGGTCCCAGGTGGGGCCTGAACCTGGAACCTTCTCGCTGTGAGGCAACGCTAACCACTGTGCCACCGTGCTGCCCCTGTCCCTAGCATATGGAAAAATATGTCCTGTCATTTAAATTAACTGGCAGAGAGAAATTAAAGGATGTGACTCCAGTCCGTCCGAAGCATAAAGTCGAGATTTCATAAAAACATCCACAAATTCTTCAGTACTAGAAGAGGTGATGATGTGGAGGCAGCAGGTTGAGATGAGGAGGTTTATTTGCAGAGAAAGGGACTGAGATACCAAATAAGATGGGGAAGTGATATGAGATGGAGGTTTCACAGATTTCACTGAAAAGGACAGGAAGCCCACATGAGAGGACAAGGTCAAATATGTCTATGTTGATGTGTTGGCCCATGCACAACGTGAATGAGGCCAAACGACACGACTACAAGGACCATAATGCATTGCAGCGAAATAGTCATTATCATGACACATCTTCAACATAAGGAAAAGCTTCCTTTTTGAAAGCGTTTTATTTGCTAACGTTGGGGGAAGGTTGGCTTTTTTATGGTTACCATTTTGAGAAATAAATAAACATTTGTCTGGGCCAGCAGAGACAGTCAGGCTCTAAATATGAGCCAAAAGTGATCTACAGCTTGCTTTCTAGCAGAGAAGCTCGCTAAAAGACAGCTTCACAGGCTAGTACGCGCTAACGTTAGCTAAATGAAGAGACCGGATCCGTAATATATAACATTAGAGAGCTACATTCATCAAGGAGAGCAGCTGGAAGGGATTTGCTGACGTCTTATCTGCAGGTAAGTAGCAGAAGTAAAGCAAAGTAGTAACGCGAGGTAAATAGCTAACGCTAACTAACACCATTAAGCAACGTTAATGTTACCAGTGTTAATGGTAATTCTTTTATAAACTGCAGATTACTAGCTAAACTTGACGGCTAAGTTAGAATCATGATTCGTGGACTTGAAGACGGGTAACGTCAACCTAGCTAGTGTATGAAGTCCCCGCTTAAAATCACTGACACACCTAATTAGTTAAACGTTTTCTGTAAACGGGTGGCATAGCGTTAGTCAAACGTGGTCCCATAAACTAGCTTAAACCAATGTTCGCCGTGTGACCTGTTATCACGTGAGGTGCCGCAACACAAGACACAAAACTCACTTTCTCCAATTATAAAATAGTCGGATGTTATTGCTGCTCTTTGTTAATTTTGTGGCTAAAACCTTGACATTTAAACACTTGTTTCCCATGTACTAAAAGTGTTATTTTGTGTAACGTTGAAATGACTCATTTTTGCTAACAGCTTATCCATCAACTGTAAGCGTGAAGTTATCTTGCGCCGGGAAATTGAGTATATCAAGAAATCTTTAAGAAGTGATAATGACGTATTTGATCTGTGCGTGTTGAGACTCCTCAGTTGACCCTACCGGCTTCTTCAGCAAAGTTAAGAGGTCACAGACTGTAGAAGTTGACACCACACAAAGTGGATCAACTAGGCGTGCAGTGTTGCTGTAAGGTGTAACTGCACTGTGGTGACCCACTTGGTTCATTGACACCTTCTCCCCAGCTTCTTAATGATGGCCTCTATTGAACAGGTTTTAGTGCAGGCATTTCTTACAAGCATAACAGTAGGTCCTCCTATCGATACTACCAGTTTGTGTTACTGTATCAGTTGTTACATGCCCAATAAGTCAACCTAGCTGTATTACTGTACTTCTGATATTATAATAAATTTGAATTTGACCCTTATAGAATCAGCATAAAATGTTTTCTCATGCTATTGCAGACATTCATTTGTCTCTATTAAATATGCACTTTCAGTTGTGAACAAATATAAATTCATGATAATAATTTTCCATGACACCTGAGAAGAGCACAGGAACGGATGCCCTCCAGAGACAGGCTATGTCACCTTGCTTGTTCAAGGTCCCACTGAAACTAACTAGTTTGTCAGTAATCAAGCTGGCTGCATTTATTTTGCAATAAGAGAAATTTTGATGTCGACCTCAAATGACTGACACAAAATGCCATTTGTTTTAAATGAAAGTATAGGTCCCCAGGATCCAACTCATTTACAGTGGGTCCTCTCACAATATTGCCAAAATGTTTTCACGAGCCCAAGTCTCATTGTGGGACTGATTTTATACCATTTAAGCACAGTATGATGAACAGAAACAATTTACAGATTATCTCTTTCCTCCTTCAGAACTGCGTGTTAAATCAGTCCTACAGGCTTGATGCAGAACCAAAACATTCTCTGTTGACATGCTTTATCTCTCCTCTTCTTTCTTCCTAACAGCATGTCCATAGAGGCCCTGGACTGAAATTACAGACTACAGGCAAAGATGAACACATCCTTCTCATGGTTTCCCATGAACCTCACCTGGAGTGGGAGGGTGTTGTGAGAGAGGAGGAAGGAACATAAGAGGACTATAAACAAGAGCCATGAATCTCCATCAGGTCCTCACAGGGGCTGTCAACCCTGGAGACAATTGCTTCTCTGTAGGTAGTGTCGACAATGTGCCATTCACGGTAAGATGTTTCAAGTTCTGAAAGTATTCCCCAGCTGTTTGTGAGCTCTGATTCTTAGGGGGTGGCAAAATTTTTGTTTTTAATGTAGGTAGAACAGAGATTCTGATGCCAAGAAGGCTTAACTAATGGCAGTGTTACTCTCTGGACTAAGACCTAAGTCAAGGTGATGATCATGTTTAGTACCAAGCCATTCTAGAATTTTTCAAGGTGTTTAAAGGCACAGTCAACTGAGTGTATGGGAACTTCTGACCCACTGGAATTATAAGTGAAATACTTTTTCTGTAAACAACTGTTGGAAAAATTGCTTTTGTCATGCAAGTACATGTCCTAACTGACTTGCTAAAATGGGAGTTTAACATGACATCTGTGGTGTGGTGAAAAAAACAATCAGTTTTATTGACTTTAACCTAAGTGCATGTAAACTTCTGTGGTATTTTTAAGCCAAGTTAAATCTGGAGCCCTGATCATCTTTCTCTTATCTAGGATCAAATTGAGTTTAGCAGATGCAACTAATTGATCCATTAATGACATGTGACCCTGTGCAAAACATACTGTACTGCTGCCTAAAAATAAAGCCTGTTACATGAAATAAAAGAACAAGCATAATTCCAGCCTGTCATAAGCCATGTTGGATTGGACATTACATTAGGACAGTAGTCCTTTTTCAGAGTAGACATTTTGTGCTCTCTGAGTGCTGTTTAGTTTGGAGTAGTGGATCTTTTTAGAAAGTAACATGTGTATGAGGCCAAGGTAGAGGCTGTTTGGTTTGAAGGAGCAGCTAAAACAAACAAACAAACCAGAACACTCCATTTACTGATTGTATATCCTAGTTTGATGACAACTAACTGAAACTGAAAAATGGTGGTGTTGTGGAGCATACACTTATGAAGTGCAGAACAGTGTTTGGAGTTCACTTTTGTATTATCAAAAATAATGTATTGAGCTTTTTTTCACCTGCAAAAGCTTCATAATGGATACACTATGAATGACTTTAAGCTCATGTGTCCCTTTTTGTTGGGTGCAAGGAACAGCAGTTCTTCCTGCTTGGTCAGTATACCCACATATTATTTTGTATGTGATGCTTAGACTTGATGTTGTTTGAATCAACATTTACACAGAATATTGTGCCACATTTTGTGGCAATATGTTTTAATTTCTGAGAACTGACTGGGCTAGAGAATGGTACTAAACCTGCCACTGCCAGAGGGCTGATTCATGTGGAATTCCAAGACTAACAATGTCAGCCCCTATGACATTGTCAAGAGCCTAAAATATCTTTTAAAAAAGAAGGAAAGGGAGAAAAATCAATGATCCAGTGGCTTATTAGCACTTAAGAATGCAGTGTTATTGTGTTAGTTATATTCATTGCTGTATAATTTAGACGACATTTAGTGAAAACACTTCCCTATATTGCAGAAAACTCTTTGTTAAGGTTTAGGGTGTTGTTGCATGTCTGAAATACTCTGAAATACTTAAGGCAATACCTCTCATGGCTTTGCAGTCTGTGATCTTGATACAACCTCTGTGAGTTACTACTCTCATGCTATTCAGAGACTGGATCAATAGGAGAACTATTTCTGTCCCCCTCTCCTCTTGTGATGGAGGTACAGTCACAGTGAATCACAGCTCATGTGAAGATCATTGTTTGAGTGTCACAGAAATAGAGCATAGAATTCTAACCTTATTTACTTGTAGTTCAGAGTGGTCATATGGTGGCATGTTTGATGACACTGACTTCAGGTTAAGTGTAGTTAAAGTGACCCTTCATGCAATATTCCCTGGATGGAACTGAGTGCCATCTTCCCCCTCTTCTTGTCTCCTTGTCTCTTGATAGGCCTATGCGTCAGGTTGTGATGTGGTGATTTTGGGCAGTGACTTTGAGCGGTTGCAGATCATCCCAGGGGCCAAACATGGCAATATCCAGGTTGGCTGTGTTGACTGCTCACTTCGGGGTGGACAGGTAAGAGTAATGGAGTAATGTTTTGTCTTATTGTCTTCTGAGGCTGACCAGGATGTACCAGAAATACCATACAAACAATGCGATTCATTTTATAATACTATTTGAATCTATTCATGATGTCATAGTAATCACAGTGAAAGCAAATTCAGCTGTATTTGAGCGGTATGTTGTCTCTTTACCTTTTTTAACTGAAGGTCAATAGTGTAACATTGTTTCAGTGGAAGATAAAGGATGTGCTACAGGCAGTGGTGTACTGCCAACAGACAATGCAGGAATTGTGTGATAGAATTGAAATGCACTGTTATCCTACTCAACCCCTAATGCATCCGCTGGTTTGACTGAAATCTAAGTGCAAGAGACAGTAAACTATAGCTTGACCTTCACAGTGAAAAATAAAACTCTTGACCTCAATTTAAGCAGGAGAAAATGAATTCCACTAAAAAGTGTACAGTTGTGTTTTAATAAATGTGAGCTTCCTGTCATCAGCTCTAAATGAGTAGAGTGTGTTATCTTTCTGGTATTTCTTGGTGAACTTGAATGTCTTCCATTCCACACATAGGGACAGTGGCAAGGTGTGGAATTGGTTATGAGTACAAAGGCAGAATTAGATCCTTTTTTTGGTATTAACCTTCAGTTCTTCTTCATCCTTCATACTTCTTTAATTTGCCAGTGTTGTTTCTTCAGTGAAAACCAAAGCATCTTTCATTACCACTACAGGCACAGAATTCACAGTTCCTCATATTTGCTGAGTAACAGTGAT
Source organism: Monopterus albus (assembly GCF_001952655.1). Taxonomy (NCBI): domain Eukaryota; kingdom Metazoa; phylum Chordata; class Actinopteri; order Synbranchiformes; family Synbranchidae; genus Monopterus; species Monopterus albus. Next base: position 2,089,716 of record NW_018127900.1, on the reverse strand, counting down.
TGCTACATCTGCATAAATTTCAAAATTGCTTCATAAAGATATTAAAAACAGAAGTTGTTGTTGCCAGACTATCATTGTAATCTGGGTTTAACTGTCATTGGGGATGCTGTTAACCTTGTTAAAACAGCAGACAAGCTTGATTTTATTCAGATGGAAAAAAGCTCACTCAGTCCTTCAGCACTCCCCTCCTGTGATATTTAATCCAATTCATTTGTTCCCTCACATGTCTCTAGCACGGTCTAGCATCTGTTTAAGTTCGTGTTTCCGCCTGTCTTACCTCACTAACCCACATTGTGATACATATTTGCAGTACTGTTGGTTTTCACAGCATTGTTTACACATCTAAGCGTTCACTTCAGTTGTATTAATTGTAAGCATTAATGATTATATTGAAGATATAAGTACAGTAGTTATTAAAGAATACCACATTCTTTTGAAACATTACTAATCTACAACTGAGAAGAATAGAAACCTGCATGGGGCCTCATTTTATGTTGTCTTCCAGACAACATAAACTCTACAGAACATTGTAAAATAATTCCATTGTTTGAAATTTGTTAGATTACCTCATAATTTGAATGTCTATTTGTTATCAGCATCTTACATCAGGTAATACAGTAAATCTCCTTTGTACAGCAAAAGGCAGGCAAAGCAATATTATAAGGGTAGGACAGGGAGCAGCTGCTGCTAACATCTGAAAGCAGTGGCATTAAATGAACTTTTTAAAAACTTCCCTCATAACTGTTAGCTACTGTAGCTAAAATAGCAGGAGCAGGTTTAAAATGTAATATTGTAATATTCTTGTTGAATAACATAATCTCAAAATGTCTCTGGGTTTTATAGAAAAGGTTTTATAAGTTATTTTTTTGCTACTTGCAGAACAATGATCTACACTATATTAATTATTTTACAGCATACATGTGATATATTTGGCAGTCCTCTAGAATAGAATTAAATGTTAACCTTCTTTCTTTTACTGAACTATGCATCTGGATCTTTATAAGCTTGTTATTTGTGTTCACTGCCAGAGAAGTTTCAACCATTCACTCTGCATAATACTGTGACTGCCACCCATGGAAAATATTTTGGCATATTGCCCTGACCAATGTATACATGGGTGTGTGCGTACATTAGACAAAACAGTGTTGACTCAACACTGGGCTGTTGGGCTTAAGATAATTTTGTTTGTTGCCCAGGGGCAATACTCATTTACTGTTGAGATATGTAATGGTTTATACAATAAACTAAATAATTTTGGTTTGCCACCAGTTTGGGTCTTGAATAAGAATCTGTACTTTTTAAATAATCAAAAACAGTTTGTTTGTTTGTTTTTTGTGGCTATTTCAAAAATATGCAGCTGATATTGTTTCTGTTACATAAACGTACAAGTGATGAGTTTTCAATTAAATGTTTGTGTCTTCAAATGAAAGTTTAATTGTAATTTACAACAGTAATATTTGTTGCAGATTTTGAAATGGAACATAAACCATCTTAATATCTAGCGTTTTGCATTTTCTTTTTGTCTGCTGACAGATTGCAGCTTCCTATGGAAGCATTGTGTGTGTCTTTGAGCCTGTTCAGCACCCAGATCAACAGGACACATCGTTGACTGTGAGTAGCCCACATTATCTTCCAGTCAGTGTGGCTATGCATGTATTCAGATCATCCTCAAAAATGAGATCTTTCTCCTTAAGACAGCAGTCTTCTGAAATATAGCAAAAACATCAGAAAGTCACCGGGGACAAACAAATGTTTTAAATACATGCACATTTTTACTGAAATATTCTTCGAAGTCTTGAAGTCATTGTCACTGCTTATTCATATTTCATATTGTTTATGCCTGTTTTATAGTCAGTGCAGAAGTTCTAGGTTTGACATGTCAGTTTTAAACAGCCATTTGTTGTTAGAGAAGTGAAAGGCTAGTCATATCTATTTAAAATATTTTACACGTTTTAAAAACAATCCAGTACCTCTTGCATTGCAGAGGTTCCCTGGGATCAGAGTCCTTAAGATAGAAGAGTTGTGACACAAAGGTCAAAATGACACCAGGTCAAATGACTCATGTAGCTTCAAATTGTTCTACACAGTCATTCAGATTAATTATTTTCTGTGGGAAACAGTGGGGTTTATCAGCAAATTACTGCTTTCAGTGGCTTGTACAGGCATGCAGACTAATTTTGTATTTTGGTGTTATGTGTAGATAGCCCAGCTAGTCCAGCTCATTAGCTGGGTACGAAATTATTAAAATGACCCAATATCTGAGAGAGACGGTCAGAAATGTTGTTAAAAGTATTTTGGCACTTTGGTGCTGCTCCTAATGTTTTGGAACTATTTGATGTTCCCATGATTCGCCATTATTGTAAAAAAAAAACCAACAAAACAAAAAAACACCTTATAGAGTCAATAGACATGTCGTCACTCTCCTTCTTAATCCACTCTGCCCAGCCACAGTTGCTGCCCATGTGACCTGATCACATGGTGCTCACATGAATGCCTTTGTGTTGTTTCTTCTTGTACAGCTGTGTTACTTTGTACTGTAACTACGGATATATAAGTGACAGAAGGAAATGATTATTTTCAGAACCTGTGTGTAATATTAATGTTATTTCTGTACAGAAGTTGAACTGCCAATGGCACAAGACAGGTCAGTTTGTATTGGAGTCTATGGTACGGAACTTGGCCTGGCACCCCACAGGTACCTCGACTGCAATAGTTGATATTTTTCTCTGAAAGTAACACAAACATACCAAAATAAACAATCATATAATAAATGTTATGTTGATTGTATAAGTCTAGAATATTTGTTGCAGTATATGCCTTCATATTTTTTAACAAATGATATAATATAAAACATTTGTGGTATCTGTCCTGAAAGATATGGAAACATATGTTTGTGTGTATCCAGGCAGCACTCTCCTAACAGGCTCTACTAGCCTCCAGTTGTGGTCTAATGTTGACAGAGTAGAAGTTGAAGCTGAAGAAGGTGGAACACAGACAGAAATGACCATAAAAGACTCTCATTCTGCCTGGAGGTGCATCTGGCAAAGCAAGTAAGAACTGGGATAAACCTGCACATGGTGTTGCCCGCCTCTGTGACATTGAGATAATGATTTTATTGCTTTGCTTCTTTGAAAGGAAGGGAATAACAAGACAAATATTGTTCTTTTTAAAGTATACTCTGACTGTACAATTTACAAATAAGTTGTTAAAATCAGCAGGTATACATTTTTAAGTAATATTTTTTTAAGTTGGTTGGTCATACATCTAACTTTGAATGCATGAGCCTTTGTAATTCTTTCCACTTTGTCTTTTGCAGTTGCCATTAGTTATTATATACTGTATTTTAGATAAAAAATACATGATATTGTACAACTAAGTATTGAAGATCCTGTCATTTATTTTGTTTTTCTGTAGGACAGCATCTCCTATCAATTTAATTAAGTTCTCGCCCGATGGGGAATTTTTTGCTACTGCTGGACAAGTAAGTGGCTTTTAGCAGGAGAGGTTTATGCCTGCAGCCTAATGGTTTCAAGTTGTAGCAGCGTATCCTACAGCCTGGTATCAATTATATCTCTGTCTCTTGTTTCAGGATGACTGCCTAGTAAAGCTATGGTACTGCACCAGTAAGTGGAAGTCAGGTGTTTCTGGACTCTTCACACATCCAGAAACTACTGACAGTGTCCAGAGAGAGCTGGCCTTCTCCTTTGTCTACCTGGCTCATCCCCGTTCTGTTACTGGCTTCTCATGGAGGAAGACCAGCAAGTACATGCCACGGTATGGACACTATCGAGGCAATATTTCACAGCTCCCTTTCTACAGCAGTAATTCATTTATTTTCTCAACTGGCTTGTGTTAACCTAAGCTGACACAGCTGACAGTAACAAGAATGGTGTGATTGCAACAAATATTTAGTTACCTTCAAGGAATTGGCCATAGCCTTAGCAGGGTTTGCACAGTCAAAACAATGCTCAGTTGACAGCTTGGCATAACCTGTTTTTAGGCCTGTTTTACTGGGTAGACAGTATTTTTTGTCCAGTATACTGGATGGTATTTTGTGGGATGGATGAAAACCAAGGAGCTCTTATGAGAAGCAAGTTCCAAACAGGCTAGGGGTGCCCACACTTTTTCACCTTGCAAGCTACTTTTCAAATGACCAAGTCAAAATGATCGGCCTACACTAAAAATACTACACACACGCGCTGGGCACGCACACACCCACACACAAAATATATGTATGAATGAGTGTTGTCGTTTTTATGAGTGGTCTGAAAGTGCTGCTCCACATTTCCCTTCTTCAGATTAGTGATGGTAGATTGGTAGATCAAGCAAACACATTTCCAATATAACGTCATGGAAAAAAACATGGAATGTTTTTGGTATGTTTTCGGTTTTTTACTTGATTCGGCTCCCCCACTCATTTTATACCCTTTAGTAGAAATTAATTTGAAGCTGACAAGGTAATTTGCTCACTGGAGTTTTGCAGTAGCTCGTGCAGTTGACTGTGCATGCTTGGTGACCCGTGTGTCAGAAAAGACAAGATCTCAGACTGGCTGCCCTGCATGTCAATCAAATAGCAAATGCCATAGGGAGGATGGGTGATAGGCTATATATCAGGGGCGGGCAAACTACGGCCCGCGGGCCACATCCAGCCTGTTGGTCCTGTTAATCCGGCCCGCCCAGGATTGGTACAGGATTGCCCTAATCAAGTCATAATCATAATTATGACTGCATTCATTTGACCTTGTCCTGTAATGCCTGACGTTCCACCAGGTGGCGCATTAGGCGCGGTGATACATTGACTTGATTTTGCGGAGCCAGGGCTACTCTCAGTTATTACTCTGCTACTGCTCTGAACCCATCTGTAACAATGAGTCGGCCAAAGAAAAGAAAGGTCGACAGTGAGTGCTGAGTGTTCAATAAGGAATGGACAACTAAATATTTTTTTACTGAAGTCCAGTCAAAGGCTGTATGTCTTATTTGCCAAGAAACCGTTGCGGTTTTAAAGGAATACAACATCAGCCGTCACTTTTCTACCAAGCATGCTAATTATGCTAACAACCAGTCAACGCAAGAACGGACGGCTACTGCTCAGAGGCTGGCAGCTAGTTTGCAGGCTCAGCAAAACACCTTTATCCAACAAACTGCCATCCAAGAATCAAGCATGAAGGCAGGTTATTTGCTGGCATTCAAATTAGCAAAGGCCAGCAAGCCTTTCTCCGAAGGGGAGTTTCTCAAAGAGTGCATGGTAGAGCCAGCAGGTATCTTGTGTCCTGAGAGCAAGAACAAATTTGAAAAAATTAGCTTATTATGCAGGACAGTGACTCGCCGTGTTGAACTAATTGACGAAGACTTAGCTAGCAAGCTAAACAAAAAAGCGGAGTCATTTACATTATATTCCTTGGCATTGGATGAAAGTAATGACATAAAGGACACCACTCAGCTTTTAATTTTTATCAGAGGAATTAATGACAATTTTGAGATAAGGGAGGAATTTTTGGCCATGGAATCCCTAAAGGGGAAAACGGGTGGAGAGGACTTGTATGACAGTCGGGTGTCGGGAGTCATCGAGAGGCACAAACTACCTTGGAGTACGCTTGCCAACGTTACCACAGATGGATCACCAAATCTGACTGGAAAAAATGTCGGGCTGCTCAAAAGAATCCAGGAGAGGGTGAAAGAGGACAACCCTAAGCAGGAGGTAATTTTCCTACACTGCATAATCCACCAGGAAGCACTGTGTGAATCCGTACTGCAGCTTGACCACGTAGTGAAGACTGTTGTAAAGCTCGTTAACTTTATTCGAGCAAGGGGACTTCAGCATCGTCAGTTTATTAAGTTTCTTGAAGAAACAGACGCTGATCACCAGGACTTATCACTCTAATGTCCACTGGTTAAGGTTGGGGAAAGTATGTCAACGAGTGTGGG
>NW_018127900.1:2051130-2083748 GCF_001952655.1 Monopterus albus | reverse complement strand
CTGACAACGCTCGCCCCCGCGGGCCACATCCAGCCTGTTGGTCCTGTTAATCCGGCCCGCCCAGGATTGGTACAGGATTGCCCTAATCAAGTCATAATCATAATTATGACTGCATTCATTTGACCTTGTCCTGTAATGCCTGACGTTCCACCAGGTGGCGCATTAGGCGCGGTGATACATTGACTTGATTTTGCGGAGCCAGGGCTACTCTCAGTTATTACTCTGCTACTGCTCTGAACCCATCTGCAACAATGAGTGGGCCAAAGAAAAGAAAAGCTGACAGTGAGTGCTAAAGATTTTTTTACTGGAGTCCTGTCAAAGGCTGTATGTCTTATTTGCCAAGAAACCATTGCGGTTTTAAAGGAATACAATATCAGACTTCGATGCACTGGCAAAAAAGGGGTGATCAACAACACTGTTCCCACTAAAAGTGAATGTAAGTATTAACACTGTAATGCCTTTTATATGTTTATGTTTTATATGTATGCATCTGGTGCTGGCCTGGCCTGTCTGTCAAATTTTAAAAGTCAATGTGGCCCCTGAGCCAAAAAGTTTGCCCACCCCTGCTCTATATGAATGATTGTCACTTTCTGCTTTTCCCGTTAGGGGTCGCCACAGCGAATTGTCACACTGACCATGTTAACATTTGGCACGTGTTTTACGCCAGATGCATCTAATTTATTTTTGAATGGCACTCGATCTACCAACACTACCTTTGCGATCGACCGGTCGATCGCGATCGACGTATTGGGCACCCCCTGGGCTAGACACTGTATAGCGTTTTCACACTATACTATAGCTCCCCATTTTTACCCTAGATGTTACAACATTGCCAATGTTACATGACATGTAATTCTTCTCTAACTGAAATAGTGGTGTGACAGAATATTATGTTGATAATGACTAGTTAGAGGTTATTGTTCTTCTACTATCAGTATATTAGTCCAGAGGCAGTAAGACAGTGTAATATTAAGGCAGAATTGACACTATACTTTCTTGCTGCTATAAATTTGGCTTTAGCATGTAATAAAGTAGGGATCTGGGTTATACTGCTTTGCTCATGGCCTTACAATAATCAAATGCAATAATAACACATTGTCTTTTATTCTACCTCTGGCATCCTGCTATTTATATATTCCACGTATTTTACCTTTTTCTTTTCAATCAGACCATTATGTTATCTTCTGTAATCATGGCCTTTCCATTAAGGTCAAGATTAGGTTCAGTCATCGGTGTCATTTCTACTCTTGTTAACCTTCAATTTTTAATCTTTAGTTTATCTTATCCCTCTATAAGTGTTTCTCCTTTGGCCTGCTGTTGAGTAGGGCTATATATAAGCTTTAGATGATTAACATCATTGCTGACAAGTTCAGTGCCCTCCAGTGGACTTCAGTCCGCACCTTTTTCCATTAATTTTTTTCCTCTTCTCTTTCCTTCTTTGCTTTCCCCTAACAGAGGTGCAGTGTGTAATGTTCTTCTCACCTGCTGTAAGGACAGTGTATGTCGGCTCTGGGCAGAGACGTTGTTGCCGGGTGACAGTGTCCTGTCTGATCACCATAACAACCCCGCTTCTGGCCAACACAGTGACACACACAGATGTACTGGTCCTGCTAAGAAACACACCTGCAATGGGAAGACGCAAGGAAAAACCATACAGGAAGTAAGCAGCTCTTTGTCAGAAAGGGTGGAATGGGGCAACTCTAATGAATGTTTTGCTAAAATGAATACATTACATTCACTTGCCATTTCATTTACTTACAGCTAGCTACAGTAAAACTAATGCAGTCCAATACAACAGTCCTGCAGTAAATTGTATCTTCAAGGAGGTTTTAGCTTTCAGTTTTTGATGAAACTTTGTTGACTCAACTTTACTTCATTTTGGAGGCTGTAGTGTGTATTTCTGCTGAACTGTATTGCGTTTTTATGTAATCTAACATTGGTCATATAAATGGGGTGGGCAGTATATTAGAAACACTGCTGGTTATAACACTTCTCATTATAACAGGGTATAATTCAACAGAACTTTGAATGGAGCTGCCAAATGACCATAAAATTGAGTCAATACCTGTCTACCATAGCTTCAGCAAAAACTGATTAACCTGTATTATATAACTTATGATAAACTTCATGGAGATAAAACTCAATAATTAGAACCCAAATAACATCATAAAGTTGAACTTAAAAGACCATTATAATGTAAATGTAATAAAATGTATGCTAATTTAAATAGCATTATCAGTTAGTAGATATATGTACATGGTTAAGTGTACACATGTCATTCTTTCTTCCTATGTAGATACCATTGTCAAAATTTGACATATCAGACAGTTTGAAGATCTGTCATCTCCAGGGACTATGTCCAAAAAATCGTTAACAAAAGCTAAGCTAGTAACTAAATGCAAAAAGAAATGCCATAATTTTCTTTGTAGTGGGAAATAAATGACACAGATGAAGCTGAAATAGCAGCCAGATTTTGCTTTCACCCCTGCTTATGTATCATGCTAGGGAATGGCAGAGAGGAGAGAAAAATAGCTAAGAGAGACTGAGAAAAGCGATGGGGAAAAACAGAGGCTTAACCAATTAATTTTCCTTTTTAACTGTACTATCAGACATGAAGGTGGTTTTTGAAGCTTTGTAGGACTTAAGACAAGCATCAGAGAAGAATATTAGCCTCCTTTCTATAATCTGTGCAACGCCTAAACATTATAACCTTGACTTTTGATGGTTGTTTTTGTTTCATTTTGTTGATGCTAGCTTACCTTTTTGTAATGTTGGTGTTCTCTGCTTTAAGTAACTTAGGTTGTTGTTGACAGTCTAGCTAGTGTAGGCCCCAAACACAATACTTAAATGCATTTTAATATGGGTATGAGTCTCACTGGCACTTGTGGAGCTCAGGGCACATGAGAATACAGGACAAAGGGTATATGAATTTCTCTCCTGTGCCTTGAGGAAAGTCTGTAAGAGTAAATGTGCTGAATTATTCATTAAAAATCAGACTGTGCTAGATGACCCTGGCAGTAGACTCAGGTTTCTCTCTCCCTCCAAAACTGAATGGATGGAAAATACTGAGAAAGGTCTGTTTTAAACCGCCTCGGGGTAGGATAAACAGAACAAGATTTCTTGCAAAATTTAATGAAGCTAATTAAGTCCAGAATTTCTTGATTAGGATGGTGTTTGAGAACCTCTGGAGGAGACCCAAGTGGGCTTTCCGCTGTGATTAAACTTTTCTTTTCTTTGGTATAAAACGCTTTAGAAGTATATGCGTTGGCTCTGTACACAACTGCATTTCTTATCAGTGATTGACAAAAGACTTCTTAGCAGGTGTGATGAGCACATACATCAAATAAGAACCTTTATTATGTTCAGTAATCTCCATAAATTCAAAGATGATCTGTCTCTCAAATTCTTGGCTGTCATTCTTATGAGACTGCTGTTATAGGTTAATATCTTGCTGTAAGCATTCATGAAGTCTAAAACTATAGGTCTTTACACATTACTGTTTAGTTGCACATTAATTTTAACTACATAACCTAAGTACCAAATTAAGTTTTAATTTCATTTCCCTTACAACACCACTCTTCCATGCTGCCTGTTTCTTTTTGGCTCTGGACAAATTGAGCTGTTAGTTTAAATGATGTTTAGACATCAGTACCGTTAAATTAAATTCCCATCTCTAAGGGGAACACCTAATCACTAAAATAGAATTGCTCAGCTCACAATGGCCGAGGAGTAGTGATGTTTATTTAGTTGACACAGATTCATACACAACAAGCTCCAACAGCATGTTTAATCTGCGTCACTGAGTCAGCCTTAAATTGGTAATGGGGAACTGTTGTGTTTTACTTCTCTGTCTCACCCTATAAAGCTCTGCTTTCAGGTTATTTTAAGAAGATCTAGTAAATCTTTGGATATTCATAAAAGTTTCCTTAGTCTCTGTGATTTGTACATAATGTTGTAATCTATGGAAAAAAGTATATTGATAAAGTCAAGGCAGTCTACATTCATGAAATACAGATTTCATTTATATAACTGCAAACAACCAATTATTTGGTATCTGAAATATACAGCATGTTCTCAGAAAAGTCACAACACATTAAGTTTAGTTTCATAATTGTCTAACTTCAGTAATGAATGTTTCCCTCACAGTTGAATTTTCTAGAGTCATGGCAGTACTCCTTTCATCGGAATGGGCCCCAGCCCTCTCTGTCTCGCTGCCTGCCTGACCATCACAGTGGACACTATGGTCACAAGAAGAGCACCAACAATATGCCCCATGCCATTGCTCTCTGCCACTTCCACATTGCTGCCAGCATCAACCCAGCCACAGGTTAGAGTTGAACACATTAGTTTCTGTGACTAGTATATAAACTAGTAACAGAGAGTTCTGTAAATTTAGTGAGGAATTTGAAACTACAAGATAGCAAACTGTACTTCTTAAAGAGAAGGAAAAACACCTACAGTATCGCAATATATTAGTAATTCTCTACCCACTGAGTACTGTGTAGTGACAGCTTTGCTTGAATAAAATCAGTTGTTGGTCAAAGGGCTTCACCTCTGTATTTTGTATGGTTAAAGTACTGTACATTTTGTGGATTGCCAGAGGTTGTTTTCTTAGCACCCCAGTGAGCTTTTGTGCTTGGTTAAGGTTGCTCATTGTAAAAGTAAGGCATTTTCATTTTGTTCCTCTATTTGCTTTTCTGGGGCAGCATAATTTGGCCTGAAAAATCTTGCAGATTCCTTCTGCCTTGAGGCTAAGAATTCTGTAGGACTGCATTTGTATGAAGTGTGTTTTTAGCATACTTCAAGCCGTACTTGTGTAAAAAGTTAATTTGCTCCAGCAGAAGTCTTTTGGTCCTGCATGCCCCCATCTAATTGGAATGTCTTTCTCACTTATTCATATACCATCTTTATCACAGACATTCCTCTGCTGCCCTCCATCTCCTCTCTGAGTGCCGTGGATGACGAAGAACCTGGAGGTCTGTTTACCGTCCACTGGCTCAACAACAAAGAGCTTCATTTCACTTTAGCTATGGAAGTCTTCCTGAAGCAGCTCCAAGGCAACCTGGAGCAACAGAATGAAGGGTCCCATGAAGGTACAGAAGAATATTTGGGTCAGGCATTCTTTGAAGGGGTCTACACTTGATTAACACTGTCAAAATAGAACTTTTCAGTATAAAAATCAGACATTGTATACACTATGCATTCTGCTTTGTCTTCCAAATTGATTTCCTGAATATAAAAAAAATGTATGCATGACCTACATTATAATTTGTGTTCTCTTCCAGAGCATGAAGATGATGATAACTCTGATGAAGAAAACAGTAGCAGGCCAAGTGACACCCAAGGTCCTCAGGCTGTGGAGCTTCCTCTGGCAGCAGTGGAGCACCAGGTGGATGTGCTGTTAGAGGAGTGGAATAAAGGGGCAGACATGTTGTTCAGTATTCATCCCATGGACGGCTCCCTGTTAGTCTGGAATTTGGACTGGTTAGATGAATACCAGCCAGGAATGTTCAGACAAGCTCAGGTACATTTTGTTGATGTGGCTTATGTTTATGTAAAACAGTTGAATATTATTAGCCAAATAATATATGTTGATGTTTTATGAACAAACTTAATCTGTCACCTTTTATCTGTCTACACGTTTATAATCCCATTGTTTTTTCTAAATTGCATTGTCCCATTTTTAAGACTGATAAAGAAATACAAAGACACAAGTACAGTTGTTTAAGTGTAATGTACACTGTAAACTAAGCACACTTTCCTTCGGTCACCATTTCAAGTGACTTGTATGTATTCACAATTTCAATAAGTGCTTCCTTGGGAAAGAATTAATCTTTCTTCTCAGTAAGGTTGTGTATCATTTTGACAGCCTCGATGGTCTAGCTCTTACCTGTTCTAATGGCTTCTCATCCAGCTGTTCAAACAGTTATATTCTAATTATGTGTGACTTCATATCAAATTAAAAAGTCCCTTGATGCATTTTTGTAAGATGTGAATAATGAGAATCTTGTGACATGGCAGTCAGTCAGGAAAGACAAACAGCTAAAACAATCCCAAGTTTCATTAATATTTAGGTTGATTGAGCCTAACTGCTTTAATTAGATAAAACAGACAGGACCACATTATTATTGGCATAATAACATTACGCTGAACATTATTCTTCTTTACACTTAGCGGCAAGTGAGTCTCCATCACTTACCACTTTCTTAGTGTCTCAGTTAATTTCAGAGTCAGTTGTCACCCAGCCTCTGAATGGAGCATTAAACAATTTCAACCCTTTGTTTTGAGCTAACTCTTGGAAAATTAGGTCATGATTTTCGGTGCCATCTGTTTCATTACCACATTGACATGGGAACTTCAGCCGGTTTATTATGCTTATGAAACAGCTCCATGCTTATTTCATTCCAAAATATAATTTCTTGATTGACTGAATCCTTCTTATCATTAACCCAGAGCCGTAAGTTTTAGTTGCTGGAGATTTCATTGCTTTGATATCTCTCTTTCTCTCAGGTGTCGTTTGTGTCCCGTATCCCCGTAGCATTCCCTGCAGGAGATGCAATATCCCTGAGCCACAGTGTTGTTATGTATGCATGCAACAAGAACGTGGATCTGGCTATCCAACATGGCAGACAGCGACCGCCTGGGAGTACATTGCCTCAAACCAAATCTGCTTTAATAAGCTACAGAGGTCAAGGAAAAGCTGCAGCCAGCAGTAGTCTTCGACTAAGCATTTTCACCCCAAACGTTCTTATGATCTCCAAACATGCTGATGGCACCCTGAACCAGTGGGCAGTCAGTTTTGCGGAGGACTCGGCTTTCTCCACTGTACTCAGTATCTCTCACAAGTCACGGTACTGTGGCCACCGCTTCCACCTCAATGACCTGGCCTGTCACTCATTACTTCCTCTTCTCCTCACCACCTCACACCACAATGCCTTGAGGACACCAGAGGTAGATAGCATCCTGGCTCACCCAGAGGCCCACTCCTCTGCTTTCTCTCGGTTAAAGTCTTTGCCCCCAGGGTCACGTCCCAGCCGCATGTCGCTGGGTGGGGTTTCCCAGGATCCAAATGCAATATACAGCGAGCTGATTTTATGGAGAGTAGATCCTGTTGGACCACTGTCTTTGTCTGGAGGAGTCTCTGAGCTAGCTCGGATCAATTCTCTCCATGCGTCAGCATTTGCTAATGTAGCCTGGCTGCCCACACTCATTCCCAGCAGCTGTTTAGGTGAGGAAATGTTTTTATTGTTTGGAGATTGCTGAGTACTTTATTCTCATTCATTAACAGTTAGATATTTTAGTGAGCACAGCTTCACTTGCACAGTTCAGTTGTGAAGGAAATGCAGGTTTTTTTTCTGAATAACTAATCAAATGAGGCTAGCGTTGGGACATAAAATCCAGTGAATATGAGTCATTTCACCTCTGAAACCCTGCTAGAAAATAGACACCTTTCAATTTTGTTTTTTCTTTTCCTGTTTAGGTGCGTACTGTAACTCTCCCAGCGCCTGCTTTGTGGCTAGTGATGGCCACTCCCTCAGGCTATATCAGGCTGTCATTGAAGCTAAGAAACTCCTGAGTGAGCTCTCCAACCCTGAGATGTCAGTAAGTGATCAAACAGGATTCTCAAATGCAAATGAACTCTGTAGGCTATAGTCAACATTGCAGTGACAAATTTTTATGCACACTAATAACACAAGTGTTTCCCCTTGTACCCTCAGAGGTAAGAGGTGTTGTTAAATTGTTGTCTTGCCACTTTAGTGTCAGCTTTGGGTGACTTGGCAGAAAAATTGCAGAGGAGCACACTTAAATAACATGAGAAATAAGATCATTGGCAGTGATTCTTCTAACCCAGTACAGCTGAATCCAGTAAGAAGTGATGGTTGATATTTAGTTTTTTGAACAAAATCTGCTCTAATAAGCTCCAGAGGTCAAAGAAATGCTGCAGCCAACAGCAGTCTTTGACTAAGCATTTTTACCCAAAACGTCCTTATGATCTCCAAACATGCCGATGGCTCCCTGAACCAGTGGGCAGTCAGTGACATTACTTCCTCCTTCCTCTCCTCCTCACCACCTCACACCACAATGCCTTGAGGACACCAGAGGTAGATAGCATCTTGGCTCATCTGTTTTCTCTCAGTCAACATATTTGCCCCAGCGGCGCGGACCAACTTTGTGTCCCTGGATGAGGTTTTCCAGGATTCTTATATTTATTTTTAAAAATTGGCATCATTCTTATTTTATTATATATAAGGAGTTCATGAATTTCTTTGGGCAAATATCTTGTAGCTTTTTTATCTATTACAACCCAGTATTTTATTTTATTTTTTTCCAAAAATGCATTTGCCATGCTAACTGTGTGTTTAAACTAATGTGTAAATATTCTCACATAGTTTCTGATTTTTGTTTTTATGTTTGTTTAATTTCAGAAATATGTTGGGGAGGTATTCAACATCATCAGTCAGCAATCCACAGCAAAACCAGGGTGTATTATAGAGCTAGATGCCATTACTGACTTTGTAAGTATACATGAAGCCCAGGACAACCGGAGCATATTCTGACAAATTTCCCATGCTCTTGCACAATTTCTTGTTATCTAACAGCAGAGACAGACTGTAAATTTCTTGGATGAAAAAGTTAACAGAACCTCTTTCCTTTAAATAAAACATTGAACTACAATATATGTAAAAGCTGTTGCTGAATTTAAGCGCATTTGTAGCAGGAAACATTTTTCAGCACACTTCTGACTCTCTGTGAAAGGTTAACCATGAAAAAACTAAAACGGATGTAGAACAAACGTTCTCTCATGCCCTCAGGCAGTTTGTGTGTGTGCGCATGTGATTGTGTAACATGAGCACAACTTGTGTCTGTGTGTCTACAGATTTTTTCCACAGTAGATGAAGCATTTATTTCATTGTCTGCATCTGATGTAGTCTGATCCTAACAACTGTTTCTCTCTACAGCAAGGAAAGGAGACCCAGCTCCTGCATGTTTTCGAGGAGAATCTGATTCTCGGCAGTGATAGAACAGAGAGCAAACCGGAATCTCCTGATTCTCCTCACACTGGTATAGACATAATTATGTTTTCTAACTCAGTGCTTTGAATTTTAGATATTTTTAAGGGTTAATATCAATCATTTTTACTACCTTCACATTGATATATTAACACATTAATATGGGCACTGTTTGTATTTATATTCTTTGTATATCTGTGCGTGTTTCTAAGCAGCTTTTAGCAGGCCAGCCTTCTCAGCACGTTTTTTCCTGGTAGTGGTCGAATTGAGCCCGACAGGTCGCTCGCTCCTCCACATGTGGCATCTCCATCTGGCTGCCCGACATGTCACCATAGGTGGGTACTTGAAACTTGATTTAAAAGTCACAGGAATTGGGAAACATTTTAATTATCTCCCACAGTTATCTTTAATCCCTAAAGAAAGTCATCTTAAAGGACAGTTTTACTTCTCAGATAGTCACGACAACTTGAAGCCTCCTGAAAAATTGTGATTTTTCCCTTAGTGAGCAATAACTTTGGTGTAAATTTTTGATTATTTTTTTTTTCCATGTAGAAATAGTCATTGCTTTTTAACACAAAAAAGTCGTGGTTTAAGAATATTCTGTGAACTGAATTCACTGTTATGGTAGTACATAATTTTCTAAACACTTTCTTCTTGTTTGTGTCCCCATAGAGGACACCACAATAGAGAAGGATGCCACCACAGCTTCTCCTGTGAACAGCCCTCAGTTTAACTTTGGCATGTTTGGTTCTTCAGTAACTCAGAAGAGTAAACCCTGCACTTCCAATCTGCAGAGTGCCTGTCGCCTCAGCCTTACAACACACAGTTTATACAGTCAAGAGATGGCTCTGCCAGAAGGGGTGGAAGCCATTAGTGTTACACCTTCAGCAGGTGAGAGACACTGAGTTCACATGCTGACATACAAATAAGCCCACAAATTTTCTCTGGTAGTGAGATGCTGGAGACAAATATCACAGCTTGGAGGTCAAGTAAACAGCTCATGTAGGAAAAGGGGCAGTACTGGTAGTAGTAGCAGCAGTGTTAGTGTTCATTTTAGTAGTAATAATAATTGTTTCTATTTGCACCCAAACAGTATTGTGAGGGTGGAATTCCACCAAGTACAGTAAGTATGCCAGTCTAATAAAACAGCACAGATACAGAATTTCAGCAGATACTGAGGAATTTACTGTCACCAGTTTTAAGGTGCTTCACTGCCATTTCTAAAGAATTGGTCCTTTAGTTTGGAAATGATTGATGACACTGACCTTTTCAGCTTTTAAGCAAAAGCTATTTTTCTAATCCTAGGAAAGCAAAATGAAAACTGACAAAAATGCCACTCAAAATGAATAATGATTTTAGAACTCTGTACATTTATAATGCTCACAAAGTATCTGTATAACATAGCTCCTAAGACTTTATAAAAACCATGTAGCCGCTGTTATTTTGATTCAGTTGTGGAAGACCTAAGCCTATTTGTAAATGATAGTTATGTTGTCATCTGCATTTATCATATATCCAATAAAACCTTTTTGAAAAGTGATAAAATACTTCAAATCATCCATCCATTAGCTGCTATATATTACTTGTTCTGTTGAGTGTTGTGGGGAGATGGTTGAAGCTGATTCTGGCTAACACTGGGTGAGAGACGGGGCTGACAACCATTCACACTCAGTTACATCTATGGGCAGTCTCCAGTTTACTTAACTTGCATGTCAGTGGGCTGTAGGAGGAAGCTGCATGCAGACACACAGAAGTCCATGCACAAAGGTCCAGTCAAATAGCAGATTCAAACCCAGAGAATTCTTGCTGTGAGGTGACGGTGCTAAACAGTGTTGACCATGTCACCTCTTCAACAAATCAATTCAAAGAAATTATGGAAGTTCCTGTCTGAAAAGATATTAATTTTTTCAGTTAAAAAACTGAAGAAAAAACATTGCCTAATAGCATATTGTCAACTCTCTTCCTAGGTCACCTGAGTGCATCTTGTTCTCTGCCAGCTGACCGTTTGCCTTACCTCCTTGCTACTTCTTGTTCTGATGGAAAGGTGCGCTTCTGGAGGTGTAATGTCATGGCAGCAGAGCCCCCCACTATGGACAGCTTGGTTTACCGCTGGGAGGAGTGGCCTCTCCTAGTGGAGGAGAGGCTTCCCAACAGCAGTGCAGTAAGCGTGCCAGGTCGCCCCATAGAGGTCAGCTGCTGTCACACTGGGCGGATTGCGGTTGCTTACAGGCAAATGCCAAATACTTGTCTGAACTCAAAACCTCATCTGAACTCTCATGGACAGTCAGCTTCTTCTCCTACCCTGGCATCCTCCCCCTATAATAACTACCTGACCCCACCCCTTAATGTACAGCATAGCCCAAATCTCATTCCAAGCCCCAACACAGCAAACCCTAAAGCACCATTGGTCCACATTGGCATTTTTCAGTGTGAGTCTACTGGTGGTTCGCAGTGGATTCTAGAGCAGATCATAGTCCTGGACAGCACAGATCCCACAGCTAACTATGATATTAGCAGTGGTGCAATTGGAAGTGCCAGTGTTCAAAGTAACATGGACTTGTCTTTACCTAATGACAACTGTCTAGGTTCTACTTGTAAGAGCTTGGTTCATTTGGATTGGGTCTCCCAAGAAGATGGGTCACATGTTCTGACTGTCAGCCTTGGGACAAAGATTTATATGTACGGCCGTCTCTCTGGGAAGCCTCCAGAGCTTGGTCTGTCATCTGATGCCAGTAGAGACCAGAGCTTGTCTCGTCTAGTTCTACTTCGATCAGTTGATCTGGTCTCCTCTGTTGAAGGCTCATTACCCATCCCAGTCTCCCTCTCCTGGGTGCGAGATGGCATCTTGGTAGTGGGCATGGACTGTGAAATGCATGTGTACTCCCAGTGGCAGCCCCCAGCACCACCCAAACCCAATGTGGCCATTGCCCAAGATACAGACATTAGCAGCAGTGTCTCCTCCATAATTTCAGCCGTCAGACAGAGCCAGGAGGAGGGTCTCAACCCTGGGTTGTCTACATCTTCATTGGCCCCTCCCAAAAAGGTCCTGACAAGATCAATGATGAGCCTGGCACAGAAACTCAGTGGGAAGAGAACAGTTTATGATCTGCCTGTAGAGATGGAAGATTCAGGTCTTTTTGAAGCAGCTCACCAACTCTTTACAACTCTGCCCCAGTACCATCCCGTACAGTTACTGGAGCTCATGGATCTAGGGAAGGTAAGTAATTACTCAACTACTGTCTGTACTTTTCATAAGTTTTTCCTTTAGGTAAGAACCTCCTCCAGTTGATATGACAGATCAGTTAATATAATTAAATTTAAAGTTAAAATAAAACACACCAATATGTGCAAAAAGAATGGAATTTGTCTCAGTGTTGACAATTGTTGTGGTTACTTTTAAAAAGCAAATGTCAGTTGACCTACGTTCACAATATAAACGTGTAATTTGTTTATCTTAAGGTTCGCCGTGCCAAAGCCATCCTTTCCCACCTGGTTAAATGCATTGCTGGAGAAATTGTGGCACTTAGAGACAACACCGCTAATCCAGAGAAGCGTGTGCGTTCTCGAACCATCAGCGCTGGAGGCAGCACAGCCAGGGACCCAAAGGTGTTCAGCAAAGCAGAAAGCTCCACCTCAGACTACACGGAGATAAGCTCTGTTCCTCCCCTGCCTCTGTACGCTCTTCTGGCAGCTGATGAAGATACATCACCAAAACCTTGTGAGAATGCATTAACACAGTTTTAACATGAGATGGGACATAGAGCTGCTTTGAGATGAACTACTAACCTTGAAAGATTACACTTCTGAGTGACCATTTAATAAAATTAAAATGATTTTCTACTGCGAAATGATAAGGGTGAAAATTGAGGAGTAGTAAAAGCCTGACAAACATCAAAATTTTACCAAAGTACAGGTAAACAAATAAAATCAGAGAAATGGTAGGTATTTACTGCAGAAAACCAACTGCCATTGCTGCCTCAAAGTGTAAGAGACTGTGAGTAATATCCTGCTCATTTGTCTTTTAGTTTTTCCCTATTCTCTCTCTGGGGATACAAAGTCAGAAGGATGAAAATTGAAATGTATTTAAAGAAATCCTCTTCTTGGTGTTTTAATTTGATCAGCTGTCTCCTCAGCAGGGGGGGATTTTTTTTCTTCAGGTCTCCTGTGAAGTGCATGTCTTGTGTAACTTAGCTCTGCGTTGTGCCTTCTTACAGGTAAAGTGGGCAGTGTGAGTGGAGATAGTGGACATGGTTCCAGTCACACAGATGCTTATGATGAGCTCTTTCATACACCCAGTACAGTGGACCTGGACCCTTTGGACAGTGATCAAGAGGAAACGGGAAACAAGGTTAATATCTGCTGGTTTTTGCTTGGTGAGATAGAAGTTTATAAAAATGAGAATGGACAGCACCATTGTGATCTAATGCTTCAGACATCCGGCCTTGTATTGGTTAAGTCTGTAGATGCTGTCAAAGGGTCGCATATGAAAAAATGTGTAGCGTTAATATACGCATACAGATATGTTTGCTTTGTTGTGAGTTTGAACCCAGCCATGACACATTTTCCCTTTAAAACATTATTTCGTAACCCTTTATATTATGTGTTGTCTCAAAAATGAGAGATACCATGTAATTCATTTTTATAGGCTGTCCTCTGTCTTTTTCCCTCCCTGTAGGTTATTGACCTGTCCCAGTACAGTCCTACATACTTTGGTCCAGAACATGCCCAGGTTCTGGCCAGCCACCTTCTTCACTCCAGTTTGCCAGGATTAACGCGTATGGAGCAGATGTCTCTCATGGCGCTGGCCGACACCATTGCTACTACAAGCACAGACCTCAAGGACAGCCAGGGCAAGAGCAAAGGTACTGCAGGGGAACTGAGTTAGAAAAGAATGTTTCTTCAGATGGATAGAAATGCAGTAGTTAAGTTACTTCATACTGGAATTATTTTTTGTAAAGTATCAATAGGAGCTGTCTGTCCTTCTCTTACCAGGTGGAGAGACACTGGATGACTGTGGTCTCAAGTTCTTGCTGGCTGTCAGACTACATACCTTTCTCTCTACCTCCCTGCCTCCAGCACACCGAGCACAGCTGCTACAGCAAGGTACAGTGAGATAGTTGTTTTTAAAACTGCTTTAATTGAGGGCACGGCATAACTTAGGCAAATGAGCAGGTAAAGATTGCAGCATTCAACGCTGTACGGGGTCACAATTACATCTAACAAGACCACATTTTACAGTAACATTTGTATTAGCAAGTCAAATTGTCCCTCAAAATTTGTACACTTAGTTCTTTGTTCAGAAGGGCACAATATATTTTTGCCTTGTATGATCTTGCAAGAACTGGAAATTTAAATTTTCTGCTGGTGCAATTGTGAGTGCAGATGCCAACGTTATCCTGGCAGCTAAAACCAAACCACTTTGTGCTTGTTACTGCACCTGTGCAGTTAAAATAGGGCCTTTAATGTAGGTTTACAGTTTGCTGCTTCAAGAGCCATCTGCCTGCACTCTATAGATATACTGCTCCAGTGCCCACCTAGGTACATTATGAGGCAGTAACTCTATTAACACTCTTAAAGCTAGAAAGGTTACTTATCATCTTAACTGTAAATTATTCCACAGTGAAAGTCTCAGTGAGAGAAATGAACAAGCCATAGTCTATTCTCATCTTTGAGCAAGGCATTGAATATATGTCTGCTCCCACAGAACACCTGAGTGGGCAGCAGTACAGCTGTAAGAGGCAACTCACTGCTTTAAATTTAAATAAAACCCACTGTGTTCCTTCTTTTACTGACCCAAGTTGATAATGATACAGAATGTTCCCCATTTTCCATATTCTTTTCTTCTTTCTATAGGCCTGTCAACATGTCACTATGCATGGGCCTTCCACTCTGAAGCGGAGGAGGAGCTGCTGAACATGCTGCCTGCCCTACAGAAGGGAGAGCCCACCTGGCCTGAGCTGCGCTCTATGGGTGTGGGCTGGTGGCTGCGCAGCATCAACAAGCTACGCAGGTGTATTGAGAAGGTGGGGCAGCTAATTATCATTATTAGTTTGGTTGTCTGTGCTCAAATGTTAAAGTTATTAAACTATTTAGATAAGCGATTAATGGTTTTAGTCATTTTCAGGCATAAGTGCTGTAAAATCTATTTCAAACCTCACTAATGTGAAAATACCTCCTTCGCTTTATACTGTTTGTCAGATGCTAAGCAAAATATAAACAGAACCAGTTTTCAATATTTTTTTCCCTTAAAGAATTGGATTTGATAATCATATTGATTAATGAAATTTTGTGAGGAAAAAGGAGCCTATGGTTTGATGCAAGGTATCTCCATGATAATGCAAACACGGCAGAATCATTGTCATGTCAGAGTGAGATCAAACGGGGATCTAAATCACTCACAAATTGATTTATTGTGCAGCCCTTTACAGCACTATAGCTAAGTATGAGCTACCCTCTAACCCCTAAAGGTACAACTTACTTGGTTAGGTCTGTATACCATAGGCTGAGTAGGCATGAGCCTATTTTTTATTTTTTTCAGGTTGCCAAGGCTTCTTTTCAGAAGACTAATGATCCTCTGGATGCTGCTATATTTTACCTTGCAATGAAAAAGAAGGCAGTAGTCTGGGGATTGTACAGGTAGGCAGAACTGACATGATTTTGCATGTAAATAGAACTGTGCACACAATATTTGCCTCTACCCTTAAAGAAGGTTAGTTCTGTCGGGGTACTGAAGACCTATGAAACCAGTTTTGCTGTTTTGAATCCATAATGTCATTCTCTCCAGGTCTCAGAAGAATGCCAAAATGACAGCGTTTTTCCACAACAACTTCAGTGAAGACCGATGGAGGAAAGCAGCATTGAAAAATGCCTTTTCTCTGTTAGGAAAGCGGCGATTCCAACATTCTGCAGCCTTTTTCCTTCTGGCTGGTTCCCTTAAGGATGCTGTGGAGGCAAGTGGAATATAGACACAACACAGTTTTTACAAGAAGCCCTTGTTACTTCAGC
This sequence comes from Monopterus albus, assembly GCF_001952655.1. Taxonomy (NCBI): domain Eukaryota; kingdom Metazoa; phylum Chordata; class Actinopteri; order Synbranchiformes; family Synbranchidae; genus Monopterus; species Monopterus albus. The sequence continues at coordinate 2,067,732 of NW_018127900.1, read as the reverse complement.
TGCAAGTGCTACTTTCCAGCCTGCTAAACCTACAGTATGTCAGAAACCTTGCTTTTAGTATGAATGAAGTTAAGTGCTGCTCATTTTCATTACCAAACAAATAAAAACAAAAAAACTACAGCATTGTAATCATGCCTTTTTTCCAACAATTCATAGTCAACAGCTGTGTTTGATGAGAAACTAAGAAGCAAAAAAAAAAAATTACACCAGCAGAGCCACCACGGGTGTTTATGTAGCATGCAGTATCTTTCTTATTATTAAAACAGCTCAATACATTCGTACAGTCGAGTCTTAATCAGAAGCTTTTAGCACACTGAAGAGTTATTGATGTTGGCAGTTGACCCTTGGATGTGTAACTATCTTTGCTTGTTTTTGAGAGTTTTCAGTAACATCACATTCATAAAACAGCAGCACTATACTGTTGCACTCTCCCTACAACTTTGATTTCATGTGTCTTCGCATCATTTTAGTTTTAAGCATAAACTTGCATGTTTATGCATGATGGTTAGAATGGCTGTTTAAACCCCACACAAAAAACAACATACAGCTCTCCGTCTTTTTGCTTGCATATCAGAAAGGCTGCTCCTAGTACCTTGTTTTCTTAATCTTTTATTTATCAAGGTGGTTTCTGTTTATAAAGTCCCTGAAGCAATGAGTCACTTTATCACATCTGTGTGAGTAACTGGTGCTTCTCTAGCATTTTATTGAAATGAGCATCACCCAGGAAAGAGGCTATCCCTGACTTTGTTTAGTCTCTGTGGCTGAGAGGTAGTCTCATTGAAATGCAAGTCGCACCTTACTAGTCGGGTGCAACCAGAACAGTTTCCACTGTCTCTTTGTTGTGAGCACTTTTTAAAAGACAAAAACTAACTTCAGAAGTGATATATTGCTTTACATCTTCATCCAGGTGTGTCTAGAGAAAATGCAGGACCTACAGTTGGCCCTTGTGATCTCTAGATTGTATGAGTCTGAGTACGAGACAGCATCCACCTACAAGAAGATCCTTCAGAGACGTGTTCTAGGACAAGACAAACAGGTGCCTAGGGTTTTGTATGTCACAACCTCAACATATTATTTTTCTTACAGTGGAAAATGTGTCATGAACTAGCCAGTGCTGTTGGATTCTCCAGCATTTTGATCATTAATGCCCTTATGAAACCAGAATCAGCCATTGTAACTCTGTGCATTTAAGATTCCAGCCCACCGGGACCCGTTCCTACGGAGCATGGCTCACTGGGTCTTGGAGGACTACAGTAGAGCCTTGGACACTCTGCTTGAACAGCCTGCTAACAATGCCAGGTCTGGGTCCACTGGGAACAAATATGACACTGGTAGGTCTTCGGTGTTCATTGTGCTTTTTTTTCCCTTCTGTTTTTAAATTACATTTATTTACTTTTCATTTTTACTCCATGCAAAATTAAAACATTTATTTTTATGCACAATGATACTGAGTACTACAGAGTGAAATTGGATGTTGTGAGGCTGAATCCTCTACTTTATGTCTCGGCTTTGCAACTACCTTTGGCCTTTTAAGTATGTTATTATAAGTAATTGAAGCCTAGCAGACACAAAAGACCATTCAGTTAAAGAAACTATAAAAAGCTTACAGTACCTTGAGAATAGATGAAGAACTGAACTTAACATGAACCTCATTTTGACCTAAAAGCCAAAAGATTCCCAGATTAACATGCCTGTGCTACATGTTTTTCATAAATAATGTTCCCAAAGCACATCCAATACTGTATTTTTACAGAGATGAAAACACAGACTTCCAGAAAATTGAAGCTGGTTCTTCTGCTTGATAGATGATATGCTGTCCTAGCTGGGTTCTCTGTATGAGCTGGCTAGTCCTTTGACAATGTTTATACCTGGATGAAAAAGAGTGAACCTAATGCATCACATTTTTGTGCACAAACCCCTTTCAATAAACTATGAGTTCTTGAACTTCCAACTCCACCCTCTACCCATGCTAAAGTGACTGATGAATTTGTCAGTGTGTAGGTGCTCACACAGGCCCCATTTCTTCTAGAGGTTCAATAAAGATTTTTGTCAGGCCAGCTATAGCTCCATTTCATCTGATCTAATAACACAGCTTGTCCTTATAGGCACTTTGGTCAAAGAAGTAAAGGTGGCTGAGTTTTGCTGCCAACACAGATAAAACCAGTTTTATGTTCCTTTGTATCTATGACAGGTTCCTCTTCTTTGTCTACATGTAACCCTGAGGTTTTCAACTTTTACACCTACCTCCGTACCCACCCGCTCCTCCTTCGTCGCCATTTTGGTTCGTCGGACAAGGCTAAAGTTGGCCTAACCACTGAGAGTCGCAGGCATGACTCCATTAGCCTGGAAGAGAGAAGATTGTTTTTCACAGCTGCATATGCGCACCTGCAAGCTCGCTGCCCCATGCTAGCACTTGAAGTCCTCTCCAAGATGCCCAAAGTCCGCAAGCATTCCAAACTCTCCTATCAGGAGGATAGAAACATCACTGCTGAGCTCAGTGTTGGGAATCAGAATGGACAGGCATCTGACCCAGATTGGTCTCAGCCGGCTCTGAATGGTTACGAATCAGATGGGAACAGCTTGTCTATCAGCCGGTCAGAATCAGTGTTAAGTTTTGATTGGAGCCAACCGCCACTGACGCTTCCAGATGAGCCCCTGGAGCTGAAGTGGGACAGTGACAAAGATGATAATGAAGAAGATGATGAGGATGAAGGAGAAACTAAAAATGCTAAGAGTGGTATAACTGCAGACAACACTAGTGTGTTCCAGGACACGCAGGATGCCATGTCACCACTAATGGAGATGGTGACGGGAGAGGACAGTGAGGACAGCAATGACTTCATCACACCATCTGATGACATCTTGGCGGCCCAGTTGAAGTTTACTGCCTGCTTGAAGATTATGACCAATGAGCTCCGAACGCTGTCAACAGGGTATGAACTGGATGGAGGGAAGCTACGTTACCAGCTCTACCAGTGGTTAGAAAGAGAGGTAACAGCACACACGCACATTTAAACACTTTGACAGACAGGTTAAATCCATATAATTTTTTTTGTTTAAGTATTGTGATGACATCTGTCTGTCTGGTTAAGCTTAGTCTGGCTGCACCCTTAGGTTATCTCAATAAAACTTTTATAACTTGTATAACTCCACACATCTTTCCTGTTTTCAGTGTTCACTGTTTCGACATTTTGTCTCCATGTGTTCACTGTCGGTGCATAAAAACCTCATATTGGTAATAACGTCAGTGGTTTCCTCTTATCATATTGTTTGCTTTGAAGATAATTTGATGAAATGTTCTTTTTTCACTCCCATGGAGGGATGATACATTTTGTTAATTGATTGATACATTGCTTGTAAGATAAAATTCTGTTCTCCCCAGGTGGTTGCTCTCCAGCATTGCTGCAGCTATAAGCCCTGCCTGCCAGAGCTGTCTGTCCAGGGTGATGCCCCTGTTTCTTCAGTGGTGGAGGAGGAACAGGTAGGTATACTGCTGATAGCTATCAACTCAAACATTTTCAAATGTTCATGAGAACAACTGATGCAGCAGTCGCTGTATTAAAAATTAAGACAGCAGCACAGCGTGCTGTGAAATAGTTGAAAAGGTGTGCTTTATTCAAGAGTTTGTTACACCATTGTCAGACCAAACTTTTCTGACATGCTGCTTTATATTTTGCTCTGTGCTCAGCTGTTAATTCAGCCTAAAATACTTGCCTTTTTATAGTACACTTTATTGTGTATTCACTAATTAAAATAAAAATTTGTTGACTGAACTAATTAATGTACAGTGTTTTAAAGCATAGTTGTTTTGGGCATACCATTGTGGTGTTTTTACTCAGACACTAGCCAGCTGGATCACCTCGGCATCTTAGCTGATTTGTCTGTAAATTAATAATTCCAGTCTGGGAGTCCTCATGGTGACAGCCAGAGGAACAGGAGACATTGGCTTCAGAGTAACCAGCCCTTATTGAGGATGTTTCTGAGCTACTGCAGCTTGCATGGCTCCCACGGTGGAGGACTGGCTTCCGTACGCATGGAGCTCATATTATTGCTTCAAGAGTCTCACCAGGTAATTAAATTGTGCACACAAGCAAAGGTAAAGGTCACTGATAGAGAGAGAGCATGTCACTGTTTCAGTGGCAGCTAAGTCAGCTTGTCTCTGTAACTGAGAGCTGCACACCTTGGCATATTTTTTTTTTAGGTAGTGATTAAATAATTAGTGTAATTAGTTACCTGGCAAAGCATTTAAAAATTCGATGACAGTTTTGGTGATTAGTAGGATGATTTGCTGATGTTGCGCACTCCCTTTGATTTTGTGTCTGTAAATATAGTATGTGGAGAAAGAAATATGACTTAAATAAATTTGACAAAAAGCAATATTTGGTAATTGATTACAACAAGTCTTTTATGAGTTAAAAATGAGAAACAGTTGCTTAAAGTTTCACAAATCTTGGCTTGACTTCAGTTCTCAATCAATAAAGAAATATAAGGTGGGTGTTTGGGGGTTACAATCTGAGCAGGCACAGCTCTTGTAACTTGTGATGACAGTTTATTCTTATTTTTACTTTTTAATCAGTGAATTGAGAAAAATGTAATAATATCTGTTGCTGCCCTAGTTTGTTCTTAATGTAGAGTGAAAGGCCCTTCAGGTTCCAGACCTGATAAATACAGGTATTCCTCTGGGTTGGAGGCCCTTCTGATTTAAGATACTTCTGCATATTTTCAACCAAGACTTTCATCACAGACAGGTGGTAATATTATCTAAGTACTATAGCCTGTTCATGTTCAGGAGTCTACTAAATGCACACAAAACCACACACCTCTCCAATGCCAAAATTTCATACATACTGTACGCTGGAAAACATGCTATGTCTTAAGCACCAGGTTGTGTAAAGCAATTAAAAAGTAAGGTTTATATAGAGTGGTGTATCTTTATGTACTGTTTTGTGCATGACAGTGTTTGCATTTATTAGGACTTTTTTTAAGGGCAGATATAATGAATGGACACTGTCCTCTCTCCACAGGGTGACTCCATCCAGTCAGTGGTGACATCAAGTTCCCAACCCACCTCTATCCCTCTTCTGATGGCTTGCACAGCCAATGTAAAGACGGTGGTGGCAAATCCCATAGTCCACCTGACCAACCTGACTCATGACATCTTGCAGACCATCAATGCACTTGATTCTCCTCCACATCCTGATGTCATTAACAATGAGGTGAAGCAGTCTCATGTCACATTTATTTATTTCCTTTTTGGATCCAAATAGATAAGAGTGGGCTTCAATGTTTTCTTAGCAGCAGCAGGGAATTTAGATTGTATTGAAAATGCTGCTGCTGGTAGATGAGTAAATGAGACAATATATATGACAGTTTTTAAGATTTGCGCTATGTATCAGAATGTTGTGGACATTAACACAACACTGACATCACATTTTGAGTTGATATACACCTAATCTCTAAGTAAAAACTTGCCTATTTACACATCCAACAGATGCTGAACAACATTAGCGTTCATTAGAACTTGAGTCTGTATCAAACTGATCCATCCAGTACTAACTTTGTGTTTTGCTCACACTGGTGCTAATTCATGTTTTTTGACGATGGTTCTTACTTCAGATCTATGTGATGCATACCTTGGCTGCCTCCTTGTCTGCCTGTATATATCAGTGTTTGTGTGATGGACACACTTACAGGTTAGTAAACACATTTTCCCCTGAGCATTTACTAAATATTCTCACCTATTACCATTCTATTTTTAAGCCATTAATTTGGTTTACAATGGTGTTTGGATCTGGGGGTAGAAAATTTTTGCACATTCTTAGCACAGTTTTTGAAAGAAGCTTATATACAGCCTGACTCAAAAGGTTGGAGTTTTTAATGTATATCTAAAGAACGGCATCTCTCCAAGCGAGAAAATTCAATTCTTTACATCTTAACAAATGCTTAACAACTTTTTCATTGTCTACCACATTCACCTTGACACAGTGCCATTAGCGGCACTAGCCTCCACTGGATTCTTTCAAAAGTCATGACTAATTTGATTTTGTTATCCTGTTCTTAGCATTAGTATTTAATAGACAAAATGCTGGCAAAAATAGGGTTAATTTGTGTCCTCTAATAGGTAATATGTGTCCTCTAATAGCAGGTGTGTGTGTGTGTGTGTGTGTGTGTGTGTGTGTGTGTGTGTTAGAAGGCTTACAGGAGCAAAATAATAAGAAATGAGAGGGAAGGGAAATGTCTTCTGGTAACCAAGCATACTTTATAATAATGCACAGATACAGTTCAAGTCAAACAATGCATTTAAACAGCAAATTGAAAAATGCTTTTTAATATTTAATAAATTGATGATTTGTGAAAGAAAGCACCTTTGCACATGCTTTAGCCTGGTTTTACAAAGCACTAAACTGATGTAATTAAAAGCATGGAAAAAGAAAAACATGTTGGATGTAAATAAAAATCACAGTCACTCGTGTTTTTTTTTTTCTTTTAACCTATTTGGCTTACAGCTGTACTAAGAGTGGAAAAACGTATTCTTTCAGACCTAGTATTTGCAAAACTCTAAGGAATGTGATTAAATGAGCACTTAGTTTTGCATCTTTCTTATCTACATATATTTTACACATCCATCTTTTCCATACTGCTGGGAGTCTAACTAAATTAGTAAGGCTGTTTTTAATTTAACACCGTCTTTGTTATGGTTATTATGTTATAAACTCATGATGTTTCGCTGCAGAGGTCTGATGAATTTGCACTTCTTTTTTTCTTCTCGAGTGTGTGTAGGAATGTGAATATTTTAAAAGGTATTTCAGGATCTTGGTTGCTGGGGTTGAATGTTGCTGCTAAGCTCTTTCTTTGTTGTCACGTTAACTTTAATTTAGTTGCTCATTTAGGAAATGGCCAACTGGTACATCCATATGAAGCATTAGAGCACTGGAGGTTACTGTATCTGTATCTTTGCAGTAATGTGTGATTTTATTGATTACATTTTGAAGTGCAAAAAAATCCAAAGTGACTGGCTGCTTCTCCTTCTGAATGATGTTCCCTTTTGTTTTTTTGAATATTTAAAACTTAATCAACTCCTTGCTGGGTTAAGCGTTCCATACTCTGGCCAACCATCCAAGTTTTTTTGTGTGCATGTGTTGAAGAGTGACTTGATGTGAGAACTTAAGTACTGTAATTTAAATGTTTACTTTGTCACCCTCATGCTGACTCATTAGGGTCCATTTCTTCTGTCTGTTTCTCCCACAGCCATGTGAACCATTTTACGGGGACTGTGTATCAGAGTGTATTGCTGTCTCAGAAGCAGTCACTCAGAACTGCTAGCATGGATGAGTCTCTTCAGCCCAACACTTCTCCTGTGCAGTGGCCAGGTAAGTCAACCAAAATTAAAAAAGAAAAAACTTCTCATTGTCGGCAAATAAAAGAGCAGAGCCAATAAGGCCTTTGTCTTCTGTACGTGCAAACTTCCCTTGCCTGCCTGTAACATTTGGCTCCAAGCCCATTCATTCCTATTAAAGATGTAAATAATTAAAATGGTTTATATATAGTCTCATTTTTTAAGTCCCTTTTTTTTCTCTCTCTCTCTCTCTCTCTCTCTCTCTCTCCAGGTATTGCCTCTCTGATTCATCTGTTGAGCTCACCAGGTGAGGAGTGCCAACCAGGCTTGATTGTGCTGCTCTGTGAGATCCTGACTGCTGTCTTCCTCAGTCTGTTTGTTCATGGCATGGCCACTCACTCCAGCAACGAGCTATTTCGCATTGTGGCCCACCCCCTCAACAGCAAGCTTTGGGTGAAAGTGTTCGGAGGAGGTGTCCAGACCCCTGTCACAGAGAAACCCATGAGCCCAACAAGATCACCCTCACCAGGTGATTGGTTTATTGTTTTCATTCAGTCTTTCTGAGTGGCTGTCTCTTGCTGTGTGGAGTTTTTCTTATTGACGTGAGCCAGTAGTTTCTGTAAATCACATTGGTCCAGATAAATGAATTGGGTTCCCATTTGCAGATCGTAGTGAAATCTATGAACCTATTAGTGTGGGGGCTGTTTCCCATACCCTGTCTGTGCTGCTCTCTCAGCTGGCAGAGGAAACCTGATATAATCAAACTGTAACTTCTGTTTTTTTGACAAAATATATACATTTTGAACTCCAGTAGTTTGTTGTTGTTGTATTTTTTTAAAGGATGATAATCAGATATTTAATGTTGATGTAAATGTCCTTAGCAAAAAAAAACATGTCAGGCTTAGTATACGCAGTAGGGAGCCAGATAGGAAAGCAGGGTGAGAGAAAAGGAGGGGAGACCTAGAGCAAATGTCTGCAGCCAGATTCGAGCTGTGGGTGTTGTGCACCCATATATGGATGCCTGTGAAACCACTCAGCTACTCAGAGTGCCCATAGATTTAGCATTTAAACATATGCTTTCTCTCAACACCTCAGCCTCTCCAAGCGGCTCAGACTGGAAGTCCAGACGATTCAGATTTCGGTCATCTCGCAGTGGATCAAGAGAGGAGTCTGGGATAGAGCCGGAGGGCTGTTCCAGTCCCAAGCATGCCCCTGTGGTAGAACAAGGAGCTACTTCCACCTTTAAAGAGCGATTTGTCCCTCCAGAGCTCAGCATTTGGGATTACTTTATTGCTAAGGTATAAACAAAAGTCAATTAAAACATGGTTGACTTTTCCTTAGAATAATGTTTAATATTCAGGGTTTGTGTACAATACAGTAATTATGGTTAGGGTTAGTATAAAAGTTGCCTGTCTTCTTCATTCTGTGTCTTTTAGCCATTATTGCCATCATCAGAAAACAGAATTGAATATGACTCAGAGGAGAGCCAGGACAGTCAAGATGAAGATGATGATGAATTTGAAGATGTGTTTGACCCCCACTCTCCCAAAAGGGAGCATTTGAACCATAACTCATACAGGTAATAACAGCACTGAATGGTTCTTACTGCAAACACTAACTCATCTTCATCTAAGTTCAGGCTACCTAGAGTAAACCTGCATGTGTTTAAAGTTCATTGTGTCGTTCCATTGACCCAGGAGTTTTTGGCAGCATTTAGTGTTTATGCTCCAAAACAACCTTGTTGTTTCTGCTCCTCCCAGTTGGTGTTTAATGCGTCTGGCAATGGTTCAGCTGGTGTTGGTCAACCTCAAGTCCTTTTACCCAATGGCAGGATATGATCTATTAGGTAAACACACAAATACACCACACACCCTCTGATGTACTAACACCTAGAATGTAGATAAGTGCTGCCCCATTTCTCACTGCCTGTCTCAGTTAATCTCATTGCCTTCTTGTGTGTGTCTGCCTGCTTTCTGTTTAATGCAGATCTGCCTGTGGGCTCTCCTCTGTGTCATGCTGTGCTGAAGACACTGCAGCGCTGGGAGCAGGTGCTGCAGAAAAGGCTGGAGATTTTCAGAGGCCCCCCTCAAAAGTACATCTCAACCCATCTCCAGGATGAAGCGACAGCACCTGGCCCTGCCCTGCTCAGACACAAGGCCCTGTTTGAACAATCCAACACCCCATTCAGGTAGTTAACATCTGGAGTTGGAGCAGCAACAGCAGTAGTTAAAAGATGTTTATGAGAAGTCTGAAATGTCTTTTTTGGTATTTAGATTGAATTTGAAATCCACCAGCTTTTGCATGTTTGTATGAATTCACTTCAGTACTAAGTACTTTGCACATCACAATATTAAAGTCATTTTTCAGTTCACAATTTAAAAAGTAACAGTATACACTACTAACATTGGAAAAAAGTTGGCTTTAAATTTGTATTCACCTGTTTTCACTTCAGTAACTAGTAACATATGGAATTTGACCAGGGGTGCACCATATTGTGCTTACAGTTTTGTACAACACAACACATCCCTACCAGTAAATAGTTTTTAGAAATTTTACATAGCTGTGGCCTGTGCAGTACATGGGCCTACTGTGGGGGTTTACTGTTCTTGTAGGAGCAACAGCTGTGTGCATTTGATGTGTCTTGCCCCAGATATATAAAGTTTTAGATCAGTGCCAGTAGCACAAATCAGAAATCAGATTTAGTTTTGCTTCAGTGAACTGGTAAAACTGATTTAATGAGCATTACTGTTAATATGCAGGTGTTCTATTTTTTTCAGGACTAGTCACCATTCAGCACTGCCAGTGAAACGGTTGTGGCAGTTTCTGGTCAAGCAGGAAGAAGTGCAGGAGACTTTTATTAGAAATATCTTTACCAAGAAACCGGACCTGAATGAGGTACATAGTGTTTACACCATGTCAACCCACTGCAAGATCTGTCTCCATGTTTTACAGCTAGCACATTATGTTAAATGTTACTGAATAGCACATTAACTGTTTAGTTATGAATCAGTCCACAACACGTTTCTGCGCTGTTTTAGGCAGACTGCATAATTATTTTTACATCTCTTTTGGTACAATTGTGATTTTTGTTCCACATGCATTATTACTGCCTGCAGTTTGTATGATGATGCTTTTTAATTTCATTCAAATAATTATGGCCCATTTGATTAACAGCACAATAATTCCGGTTCTGTTTGCGTGGTTCATTTATTGTATGTTATTTTGTGTGTGTGCGTGCATGCTGTTTCCTCCAACCATTAAAGTTGGTTGACGACCAGACTGACATTATGAAATGTTCAGGGATGGACGAGACAGGAAGCAATCAGGTACTGCGGGGGATGGGATCAGGGGATGGGATAGCCTGGGTGTCAAACCTCAGAACATTGTTCAATAATTATTGAATTGAAAACTGCTAAAAATGATGTTACTTGATTTTATTTAAACTTTAGGAACCTTAAAATATTATATTAAGGTTACATTTTTGTATGGCTTTTAGCATTTAGCTTATGTTTTTCAAAACACACACATACATATATACATACATACATACATACATACATACATACATACATACATACATACATACATACATATATATATGTATACACATATATATATATATATATGCGCAAAATAAGATAATTGCATTGTTGTGACATATACATTTCTTAGTCCTGGGGTTGGAATAAACATGGCACAGTGCTGTTGGGGGATGATCCTGGCATTTAAATATCTCCCTGTACTGTATATCAAGCCAAGCTACAGTATTTGCTTGTTATCATAGTATATCATTAAAATATCTTTTTCTCACATGTACTGTAGGGCTGCATGATTTTGATATGCAGCCTGCAGAAATATAGTTTTTGTTACAGGTGACAAAGGAAAATGTCACACTGTTTACCAGCACGTTGTTCAGTCTGTGACGTGCCAGAGTGCCAGTCTAAAAAGGTGGTGTCAGCATCACACAGTACAACCTTAAATCATAAAGTTTATTTGTATCATAAAATAAGTTTTCAAGAATCAACCTATACTACAATACAGTATTGTTTTATCTGAGATTTTTTGCACCATCTTTATAAAAACCTGGGATTTATTTTTTCTAAAAACCAGTACAACTTATTTGACAATGCAAATGATTAAACAGCATTGTACTGTGTACGGATGTTCTGATACCTTTTGACTCAGTCTGGGTAGCACAAACTGTATTAGATATGGGAACATGCACTGTGTGTGCCTTTTAAGTGCCTCCTACATTAGATTAGTAGTAATGTGGCCTGCCCCATAGAAACAGAAATATTAAAATTGTTATCTTGAGAGAATTACAGTATGTGCTTTTTCAGGCCGATGAAGTCTGAATGTCCCTGTCAGTGTTTCATATTAATCTTACATTTAGCTGTCTAAATATTCATGTGAATGTGGGCCATAAATCTTAAACTGCACTGTCCGCTTCATAGAGGTTTTCTAATCTCCTGCTTCACAAGTTGCTATGTCATAGCTGTTCCATTTGGCTCATTGTTAATTAACCCAGTCTCTCGGAGGACAAGCCATGAAGCTGAATAGTTTCTGATTAATGGGCCAACACCGTCGCAGTGAATCTGCATCCCATGAGGATTGTGTGCTCAACAAAAATAGAAATCCACCATATTTAGATTTTTACAAGTGATTGTTTATTTTATTCCATCTGAGAAAAAGACTGTCTTTTCCTCTTGAATAAAATGCAGTCAAGACTTTAATTCAATCTCAGTGCTCAAAGGATGCAGAGCCACACTTTAGCATATTCTGCTACATCCACAGGACTTCCAGTGTGTGCTTGTGCAAGGGTCACACATACTATCTAATGGCACTAACTGGCTTAGTGGCTGCTATGATTAACAGTGTGGCCTAATGCACCTCACGTCCTCTCCTAACCCCTAAAGGTAAAACAAACAAACACATACTGTACAGTAAACATAGATTGCACATATCACATAGTGTAGAAAACAAAGAGCAGGCCCATGCTGAGGCTTTCTTCTCTTTTTACTTGAGCTCCATCGTCTTCTGCAGCAAATAATTTGATACTTAGTTTATCAACCTCTCTTCTGTCAGGTCACTGGTTCTGTAACATGAAAGGAAGTGCATCTAAAGTTATCATTGTTATTTGTCTGCAGGCAGTGTTAATGTTTCACCTTTAATAACTGAATTTGCATGGTGGTGATTTGTATGTGTGTGCCTTTTTGTAGACCGAGTCAGATCTGGCCTGCCCCGGAGGAAAGGCACGCATCATCCACAAGGAATCTGATATCATCACAGCCTTTGCCATCAACAAGGTACAGCTCTTTTACACAGATGTCATGGAACAACACAATATACAGCGCACTGTATTGTGTTTCTGTCTAAGGACTTCATGGGTTTTTCAGTGTATTGGGCCCCACCCTGTTTTCCCTGTCCCATCATCCCTGTCACCCACTTTCCCCACTTCATTTCTCTATCTCCCAGGCAAATCGTAATTGTTTAGTCATGGCCTCTACCCATGACATTCAAGAGTTGGATGTGTCATCCATCTTGGCTACACAGATCTTGACATGGATTGATGATGATGAGGCTGAAACTAAAGGGTAAGAGACTAATCTGTGTACTGTATATGATGTTTGCATGGGTATACTGTACTTGACATACAAAAGGCTGAGAGGGTTCATCCAGAGTAACATCAACTCACCTTTTTACCCTCATACCAAAAACTATATGTACTGGATACTATATGTATTTATGCATGGCTGCTTCTTGAGATATTGTTATAAAATCTTATAAAAGGGCCACCTTCTGTCATAACTTGTTTTTATTCTTCTCTGCATAGCTTACTAAATGCACACAGTTTTGTAAACAAGATATTAATTATTTTATAATTATCTTTTTCCCCTCGAAGGATGATCAGTCTCTAAAATGAATACATATGCAGTCATGCCATGAATATTAAAAGTCTAATTACTATTGTGTTGGTAGCGTTGGGGGTGATGACTTCTTGGTGGTCCATACGCACAATGACTTTGCCGCCCTCCATGGCACCACACCGTACACCCACAGTAGCCCTGGTACACCCATCAACATGCCGTGGCTGGGAGGCATGCAGACAGGCAGGGGCGCATCTGTGGTGAGCACTAAATCTGCATATGCATGTGATGATAATATCTGAATCAGCAGGGGTTGTCTGGTGAATGCACACAGAAGATTAGGGTGCTGGAACAGTAATGGCAGTGACATACTGTAAATTGAGCGAAGATTACTGACATCTTGACCACACTCGGAGATCATTGTGTGGTGAGTAGTGTGTGGTCATCATCTCATCATTGAATTAAAGGACCATGACAGTTGTGTTGCATATTTTCAGCCATTAGCTGCAAATTGTTTATACTATTCATAGCTGCCATCTATTTTTCAAAGCATACTATATTATTAAGAATGCAACTTTGTGCCTACAGAGCTATAGTGTAGGTATAGGAGTAGTATATAAAATATATTAGCATGGGCCAGTAGGATAAAGGTAATGAGGGGCTTGTGCGTACATTTCTAGATGAGGCAACTATGTTGATGAATGATTATCATTTTTCAGGTAAAATTACCTAATATTTCCTAGTTCCAGCTTCACAGCTGTGAATGCTGTATACCACTGTATGTGTGCTGCTTTCATTTCATGTAGCTGTTTTGCATATCATGTCAGTAAACCACCAAATAGTTAAAATGACAGCATTGCATTATCACAATTCTTTGTTTTTTACAGTATATTTTTAATTAAGCAATTATAATATTATTACAAGAGGGTCCAACTGAAGACCTCAGTTCTGAGTCTACAAACCAATCAGAGTAGACTACAGGGTCCCAGACGTTAGGTGCATCACTTCCTTTAGTGGGGATTTGAACATAAACTTGGCCCCTCACTATACATACAGTATTGTATATGATTACATGTTGAAAAACACATCCTGTGTGGTGTTTGCACTTTTATATTTTTATTTAGGGGTGCCTTTTACTGTACGTTGCCTTCATGTCTGAAGAAAAAAAAAACGACAAGAGATTGTGAAACTAGCTAGAGCATTAGGCCAGCTCAGGAAATGAGATGGTAACCAAACTGATGTTAACCCTGGTTTTGCCTCATTCTTTGCTGTACTCTTTCTGTGCTACAGAACATGACCTCTTGGGTCTAACAGGTCTGCTCCCATCCTAGTTTGTACCTGCACAGGGAGCCTCCATGGTCTGTCTTTGAAATGAGTCACACTGGTTTGAAAAACATATCTTTTGACCTCGGAGCCCGGGGCACCTCGGCTCCAAACAAAATTTCATTGTACGTGTCACAATGTTACAATGACAATAAAATAAAGCTGCTTCTTCTTCTTCTTCTTCTAAGTGGTTAATCTTTGTAGGTTGATGTTTTGAGGTTTGGAAATGAATCTTATTAAGACTTACAGTATGCTCAGGCCAGTCAAGTACAGTATATGCAGTTTGACTAAACCATAATAAACCAGCAGTATGGTCCCTTAAGCTTCCATACACAATACAGTGGTGACTGCCATAGTCTTCACAACATTTCTGGAATGAATTGATGATGTTTGTTGCTCTGAATCTGCCTGTCTTTGTTCAGATAAAATCACTTAAATTAGTAATTCATCTCTGTCTGGGCTCAGTTTGCTGAAAGCATGATCACTATTAACATTACCTTCTCTCACTGACTTACAAAGGACCAAAGATGTTGACTTCTACTGCTTGTTGGGTACCGAGCTTACATCCCTTCCAGACATCCTGTTTTTATGGAAGAATCTGTTTTACTGAGCAGAAAAGGTTGGCACTAGCAGCGGGAGGGAGATTAATTTGGTTCTGATTGTAGCAGTGTCTTCAAATTGAGGAGCTGTGAGTCATGTTTGTCGATATTACCCAGCTCTCTCATTGCTCTTGATATTCAGACTGGACGTTAAGAGCCATTCTGCATCGTCATTATTTTGCCAACTGGTCCGACAGTTTGTTCAAGGTTGGAGCAGAATACATTTGGAGACAATAATAAATAAGTCTTGGGCAGACAGTGCTATTAATGTCTCCCTCTCTGGGCTGCCAGGCATAATACAGGACTGTAAATGAGCTATGGCATATTAAGGCAATTTATGCTATATGATAATAGAACAACATGTCATTGTGCTATAGCTTAAATGCGGCATTAAATATGCAATGATTAAAATTCCAGATATGCACCTTAATGAATACAAAATTTTGCAGCATTTTTCACTTACATAAATTTAACATCACTCTTAATAGATCAGACCTACTACAGCAACATTTCTGTGACTTAACCCTGAACTAAATATAGTCATTAACATAAAGGCTACTGGTTAAATAGGCAGAGAAATAAAACATCTTTCCACCTTAGCAGTGTAATAAGTGTAAGCGCCTGCTGGCTTATTTCAAAGACAAATAGTCATTTCAATAAACCACGAAACACTGTAAATTAGACATACGTATGTTTTAAGTGCTGATGTCATCTGTTTATCATGTCCATTCAGTCTCTTGTTCAGGGTCATGTGATGTCATACACCTCTCAATCACTTTTCAATTTACCATGGCAGATGCATGAATGTTAATATCAATATCCACAAAAACATTTTATTTTCTCACATGCTATATGTAATTAGAGTTCCAACTTAATTCCTTGTCATTGTATACTTGGACGCAGTTGTACATTATAAAGCAGGCAGCAACATTCTTTAATGAATTATGAAATTCATGAAAAAGTGTATTAGGCTGTTGACTTTGAGGAGCAGCAAACAGCATTCCTCATACTCAAAATGGTCCGTAATGAAGTTTTAAACTGCAAATGAAATTTTAAAATTCAATTCTGATGCAGTTTGTGGGAGAACCAAAATCCTCTTCTCCCTTTCTATCATTACTTTCTAACTAGCTTGTTTTCATGTACTATAGTAGGTGCCAGATAGAAGAATTGTACCTCTTTCCATAATGGTCTTGTGATGTTTGAATAAAGCTATAATGAACACTTACATTATGATCATACATGTCTGAATGACACAAAGACGTCACTTTATCACTCTGGTGAACCCAGCAATATTCCGTACCTGTAAAGGACCCCTGCTGTAAGAAAGGTCACTGTTTACCATAATGAAGTACTTGGTTTTCCACTAATGTTAGCTAAGAATCTTCTCTTCCTCCTCTTCACCTCCCAGATGATCAAGCGGAACATCAACAACGTAAGAAGAATGGCGTCTCATCCCACACTGCCGTACTGTAAGTAC
>NW_018127900.1:2049215-2051079 GCF_001952655.1 Monopterus albus | reverse complement strand
AGACATCCTGTTTCTCATGTTATAAAGAGCCTTCAGGGCATGATTACATTACCCAAAAGGTTTATCTCATGTAAATAATTTAGCAAGTGGCAAAGTTTTATTTCTTCTGGCCCCAGTGCTGCTGTTGGTTTAGAAAGGCTGAGTTAGTCCTCTTACATCACGCTGTTATCCAGAACGGCTGTTGAAGTGTGTGTGTCAAATAAACTGATTTCCTCATTAATTGAACAGATAATTTTGGGACAAAAAGAAATGCCAATGCCTTATGTTGGGGCCAGAACACTCACTGAGATGTGAAGAAAAACAAGTTGAATTGATGTCACATTTTTTTAAAATTAATGTTTTCTTTTGTCTGTCTTGTTTTTCAGACCTGACAGGAGCTCAGGATGGTAGCGTGAGGATGTTCGAGTGGGGTCACTCCCAGCAGATCATCTGCTTCAGAAGTCCAGGCAACTCCAGGGTCACCAGGATACGATTCAGCCACCAAGGAAACAAGGTTACAAAGTCACATGTGCTCGTTGAAGTTGAACAGTTAACTGCCACCGTGCAGATGTCAAACTATAGCTTAGCTAACTTAGCTTCACGATGTGGCTGCATTGTGATGTCAGCCTGTCAGATTCAGCAACATTTTCACAATTCCTCTCAGCTTTGCCATTCAGACACAAACCACAGTTGGTAGTTTGGCATCAGCACATATTGTTCTTCAGCTGAGTGATTCAGCCTCTCTGAACTCCGGCACTCGCCTCAAGCTAATACTTTTCTCAGATGGTGCCTTTCCTGTGCCAGAACTCTTATCTGCCTGTTCTGGCCAAAGCAGTGAACGATTGCTTAAAAAGAATAAGGCATGCATAGGTTTGATTTTTGGTTATGTAAGTGGTGCTTAGACTTGTGAGGCTGTTGATGCGTTTAGGAAGATAATTTGAGCACAGTCCAAAATCACCTGAGGGAAGTGGTTTCAGTGGTGTGCAAACGTAGGACGAGCACCCAACCGTATGATTTTGTCTGGCTGATGTAAAATAAATAACTTAATTTCAGCAGTCTCATATCTGCTCTCTGAACATTTGTGTAGTTTGGTATCATAGATGCTGATGGAGGTTTAAGTCTATGGCAGACCAACACAAGTGGGAATGCACCCAAACCATACCTGGTGAGAAACTCTCTGAACTGATTAATGTGCCACCCGTCCTTTTTCCAACATGTTGGATTTTGGCTGTGTGGCCATTCTTGGTGTCCTCTTATTTTCTTCCTGTCATTCTCACTTTAGTTTACTCTTCTCCTGCCTCTCTATTACTATCATTACTACTACCGTCATCTTTGTTCCTCTCTGCCAGACGCTGCAGTGCCACAACAAGACAGCCTATGACTTTGTCTTTGTGAGCTCCTCCACCCTCATTGCAACTGCAGGTCTTTCAACAGACAACAGGTACAAGACTTTGGCGAGGAGGTTTTCATCTCCAGTCATTTTCTAGATGAATTCTGTGCCATGAACATCTATTTAAATGCTGAATCTTTTCCAATCAGCTCCACTGTACTGTGGCCAACAAAAATAATAACACATCCTTTGATTACAACATTGAAATGAATGCTAATTTGGTCATCTTGTCTCCACAGGAACGTGTGCTTATGGGACACTCTAGTGACTCCTGCTAACAGCCTTGTACATGGTAAGATACAGCAAAAAAAATTGTGACAGCCTCTTTGAGGAATCAGCTGATATACAATAACTTTACAGTTGAAACATTTAATCAAGTAGTTGATTGACAAAAACTCAATTTTTCACAATATCTGATAGAATTATTGGCACTTCAGCAAATAATGACAGTAGTCATATTTTATTTGTTAATCCTGACCTCTTTTCCCTCATTCC
>NW_018127900.1:2042203-2049196 GCF_001952655.1 Monopterus albus | reverse complement strand
TTTTGCCTCTGATTTCTCCATCTCATCCTCAACATGACATCTTTTCTGTTTCTCTCGATCCTCAGCTTTCTGTTGCCACGAGTCGGGTGCTACAGTGCTCGCAGTGGCCTCGAGGCAGCAGCTGCTTATCACAGGTGGGAAGAAGGGCCTGATCAGCATCCTGGAGCTTGCCCACAGGCGCCAGCGGCAGAGTTTCCAGGCCCACGACTCGCCAATCAAAGCACTGGCCATTGATCCAACTGAGGACTGCTTTATCAGTGGATCAGCTGAGGGCAACATTAAGGTATTCTGACTTCTTTTGTTATTTTGCATCATCTGGTTAATTATATTAACTAAATTTCTATTGAATAAATGTGAAATTTTGAGAATTATTGTATTCCAGGACTCCTAGGTAGTTTGATGAATTTTTTTAATATATAAATATTTATTAGTCTGTTGATGGCTTTCAATGTCAGTTGAAAGTGGAAACCAGGCAGCTTGCTCTGTTAGAGAATCTTCCAGAAAGGATAAGAATTTAAAGTCACAGAAGTTGACTTTTTCCTCTTTCCAGAAAGACAATTGTACATGAGAGCATCTCTGGCAGCAGTGATTCTGAAACCTTAAACTTGGATTTTGAAGGTTTTGAACATTTAAACCCGTTGCTGACAGAGCAGTCCTAGAAGGCTGTGGGGTGTTTGGCCCCCAGGTGTCTCTAACTCTCCTCCACATTGAGTCAGATGACTGATGCATTAATCCACAGAGTGAGCGAGCCCCATCATAGTCAGTGAAAACCAATGTCACACTTATAATTAACCACCTGCTCAGGTAACTGTGTAAATGATGGAGACTGAAGTGTAAGGTGAAAAGGTGAAGCAGTGTTTTGACTGAACAGACTAATATATTTCCAGACTCGATGAGTCTCATCTTTTTGATTAAACATGTTGGCACAAATCACAGCTGTCACCGCAGCCACTGTGTCACGCAGGCATACTTTTGAAGCAACGGTGCAGCACACATCTGCTTGATATTCAAATGACTTTTATTCTGGATGATTGCTCTCAAAACCCTCCAAAGCCATGTGTGATGTTACTCATCTGAAGTCATTAATTGTATATTGACTGACTGAAATTTTAACAAGGATGTGCGGCAAATTTATAAGCTTCTAAAGACGTCAGTGTAAGAAATACCTCATATTATAACAAAAGCCTTAAGGAACACAGTGCAGGTTTAAGTACGGTGGATGCTCATGTTGTGGTGCTGTCAGCCCAGACTATCTGCCATGGCCACCCATCCAATAGTAGTTGGTAGATTTCACTCAAAACCAATGCCACAAATGTCAACATCATGGTGGCTCTACAAGAAAAGTTCAAAGTTATTAGCGTTCATCCTCTAGAAAGCACAAATATCTGCACAAAATTTCATGGCACGCCGGGGAGATATTTCACTCTGGACCAAAGTGGTAGACTTCCCTGTGTCTGGCTGAAAATAGCCAGGCGGTACAGTTTCTGCAGAAGTCACAGGAAAAGAAATAATGCATATTTGTGGGTGACTATTTTCAGCCATGGATTTGTTGTACTAGTGTGAATTTGACAGCAGGACAGTCCATGTGGGATCAGCTTAAAATAAGTAACCGTACACATGTTGGAATCAAAGAATGAGGCTGACAAGACAGTACTCCTAGCAGGATCGCTGTTGGTTTTGGCATTTTCATGGAATTTGATAGTAAAAGATAGAAAAGAAAATGTTTGCCTGTACTGTCTGCATTAACTCTTCACTTTCTTTCTAAATAGGTTTGGAGCCTGGCCACACAGTCTCTCCTCTACACTTTTCCAAATGAACACGCCCGCCAGTCACTGTTCAGGAACCTTGGCACGGGCGTCATGCAGATCGAGATGGGACCGGCCAGTCACATCTTTTCCTGTGGCGCTGATGGAACCATGAAAATGAGGATCCTCCCCAACCGCTTCAGTACTGTCAATAACAACAGCGACGGCAACCTCAAAAATGATGTCAAATTCTTCATATAGGCAGAAAAATGTGGTGTTAAAGCAGTTTAATCAAATAATGTGAAGTGCATTTTATGATCAAGTAAAGTTCCTGGTACTATAGTGGAGAAAACAATACCTGATTGGAACAGTGGCGGTCAAGGGTTCATTTTGGGGAAACAATGCGATAACATAACGACGACATCACATTTTATCATCCGTTTTAAATGAACAGTAGCTTTCATAGCAAAGATATTTAATATTAATGGGATTTACAGACTTTCACAGAGTGACTATGCAGTCACATGATCCACTGTGCTTTGTGTGGGACCTGAACCCAAACTTGGTGTTAAAGATGACCAAACACAGGAGCCCCTGGCAAGTGTTTTCAACTACAGTGGAAGTGGGTACAGGGTAACAAGTGAGGGCATGTTCAGTCAGTACAAGCTGTAACAGACAACAGCCCAGCTGGAAGTTCTCCACAACAAACTGCCATCATCCTTGTTTAGTGAACAGCACACAGAGAACCTTTTCTGCACAGGAAGTGAAGCTGTAGAAGGAGTAGGAGTGAAAAGAGTTGCAGCGTTGTTCTGATACACCTTCTCTATAGCTCGTATTAGTCAAGCAGTCACAATAGTGGAAGCTCTTGTGGAATCAGTGCTGGAGCATTCAGTTGATTAAATAACAAAAAGATAAGTGATCTCTCTCCTTTAGGGTCTTGACTGTTACCACAAGACTGTGCAACACTATCGACCCTGCTCAGCGTAATGCAGTAAAGCCAGCGAATATCGTGCACAGCACATTCTGTCCAGCGAGGAGGATTGCCGGCGCATTCTGGTGCTCCATGTAAGTGTCTGTACACAAATGACACCAGCTTGGTTGAGAAAACAGAACTAAGTGTTTGTCAAAATCACAGCACATTTTAGGAATTACAGGATGGCATTTTAATTTTAGGTACTAGGCTGATGCCCTTTTTGAGCCTGACTTGAAATTAACACAGGAAACTTTCACGTTGTAAAGGGAAAAACTGTCTCTTTAAATTTAAAGCAGCAGTTTTACATTTTGGGAAAACACTTTCTGGCTGAGACATAAGATGAGCAGACATATTATGCACATGTTTGTGCATCAAATATGAGGTAGGTTAGTAGACAACATAGACACAACTGGGTATAATTTCTGTAAACAAAGCATTTGCATAGATTTAGTGTCTTCTCATCTTCTCTGCCACAAAGTCAGTAACGAGTATCTTTCCAAAAATTGAACAATTCCTTTAATCGACAGTCAAAACTTGTGATTTGAGTTTATATGTACTGATATCAGGTGTTTTCTTAAACTGTCATGGACTACCTGAGTGCGCCATTTCTTTCTCTACTTGCACATAAAAATGAAGCTAAGTTATATGTAGTGCAGTGCATATAACTACAAGACTAGATGAGATTAAACTAGTCCAGGCCTTTGGGCATAAGATTGCAATATGTAGAACAATGTTTGATTATCCCAGCCCTAGATTTAACCAGTGGTATAACTATCAAGTGTCCTTAAATTCTGAAAACTACTTCTGCCGTACTGGCACAGTACAAGTATTATGGGTCCTGACTGGTTCCAACTAATATTAGGTTGCACAAGTAGCTTTAGTTTACAAGGCCTTTGTTGGTATGGGATAACTACAGAAGAAGATTAGAGCCACCCTATCCGCTTCTGCAGCTAACAGATACCACATGTTGTAGCTGCATTTTGTTTTTGAAATGTAGCAGTAAAATTTGCTATTGACAATGGAAAATGATTGGGGTGGGGCAGGTTCGTTTTAGAGGATCTCCGATTTTATTCCAATAACAATGCACTTCCTTTTCATCGACTGAACTTTCAGTTTCCATATGGACCATGATTTAAAACGGCCTGGAAAATGTTGCTTGTGTTGCACTAATTGTATTAGCAGATTTGCTTTCTCTGGTTTGCCGTTCAGTTCTTCTGGCACAGTTACAGTAATTAACTTCACCTAAATGCAGCACACTCCGTACATGCTTGGAAAATGTAAGCTAGGTTGGTGTACAATGTGTCTTCCACATAAAGAAGGAAGGAGGTCATGCAAAGTGTCCTATAGCTGTTAGGTCTTAAGGAAGTAACAACCCACATAACCTTGTGCTGCTGTAGGGAATCACATGTACATTGGTTCTGATTTCAGGGAGAATAAACTGAGGAAATCCAAGTGGATGAAGCAGATTGATTGCTGTTGTGTATATACATAGATCCATAAACTAGGCTTCTCATAACGGCATAATCATAATGACTAGCTGTAGATAAGCCATGAATGACAAAAGCCACTTTATGAAGAATATCATTCTGTACAAATACAGGTATATTTAAGAAATATGTTCATATTTAGGGTTATATAGACTGATCAAACAGCAGATGTAATCTTATTTCCTGCTTATTGGTTACCCCTCACCCACCCCCTTAACGACCACAAATCAAAAGTGGCTGGAAAGCCAAACTATATGTACTCCTACAGAAACTGGAGAATAGACTTGATTTTCCTCACTCGGGTTAGTCACTGAACCAAATAATCACTTTCAGCTCTTTTTTCCCCTCCCCTTCAAGTTTGCAAATGTGAATTTGATCAAATAATTCTAATTTTATATTGAGGATATTGTGTAAATCAATGTATTATATACAGAAAATGTATCAAATGTAATAAAACATTATGAAAATGAAATGTTTTTTTGTAGTTTTGAAAACCAGTTGATCATACCAGTGCATTTTTTGTGACGGACAGTGTTTTTCCTCACACTTTTGGCTTCAGTGGGAATCCATTTATAAATGGTCAAAAATTAGTGGAAATATAAATGAGGTTTCTAATTTTGTTGATTTTCCAAGTAAATTTAAATTATTTTCACATTCATCATAACTGCACTGGTATGAAATGTGAAAATCACTACAAAACCCTACAGTGACAGATGTGTACCGTCTCAGTGCCCACATGCTCTTGCAAACTGCGACCCTCTCATAAAAGCATTTCTCTACAGTGCTACTCGTGATCAGAAACTGCCACAACTATTTGTTTTTTGACCACTTGTGATGTCAATCTAATATTCACTCTCTTTTAGGTCTGTTTTGAGTCTTCACCAGCTCCTGAGGGAAATATCTAGTTCTTTTACTCCTAAATGCTCCATGTTCATCAGCAAATCAACTGTGGTGGTCAAATCGGCTGAAACTCTGTCTCCATAAACAGAGTGGAAGCTGCAGATTCAGTGTTATTTTAAAAACATTTAATCTACTGTACAGTTCCAAGTATTAAACATACAGAAATCAGATTTTAGTCGGAATTGCTTTATTTTCAGAGCAACCACTGAATTTCATTACAATTGCAATGACATTATAAAACTAGCAAACTACATCTCACAGATTATGTTGTGATTAGAGTGTGGATACCGAGCCCAACGAGAGCAGTCGATACGCAAGGGTTGGGACCAGGTTTGGACAAATTTAGAAATTACGTTTAAGTTTGGGTCGAGTTCGGACATGTAGGTCAAACTTTAAGCTAGACAGCTGGAGCACTCAAATGTCTGTTTAATGAATGTCTTTATTAAACAACTGTCGGGGTCAGACATTTACACTATAAGCTTGTCTGGTTCGGACACCACACTCGGGCATGGGTCGGGTACAGACAGAAATATGCAGCCCGATCCATGTTCTAGTTGTGATTACAGTAGCAGTTACATTGAAGAGCAATTAGATGTCATAATGAAACAGACCACTGACTTTAGCCAGTCTGAGACAAACGCGTTTAGATTAACACTTCATCCAAACATTTACTGAACATTAGGCAGAATTTAGATTAACTGTAGTAAAATGCTTGTTTCTGCTAATGCAAGAGGACAATAACCAATTAGTGTTAAAATTGAGGGGTTTTTATTTAGCATTTTAATTAAATTTGTGAAGACTAATGGTTAATGAATTTACCATTTGGATCTTTAAAGGCTGGTGTGTTAAGTGCACAAATACTCCAACCTGAAATAAGATGGTGAATCACTGCCTCTCCTGTTGCCAGTTACTCGCAAAAAAAATTTTTTTAAATCTCATTTATCCTCTTTCTCCTTTCCATTTCATTCAGTGAAGGAAATTTCCTATTTGATCAAGGAGTCCTGTACTCTAAGTACAGCCATATGAATTAGGACAAGAAAGTCGACAGACGGAGAGTTGGTAGGTTGGTTACTTTCTAAAGTCATATGATTGGTTGGCTCAAGGGCTCACAGCTTGGCGTAGTCCTTCAGGATGACCTCAAGCTTCTGACTCAGCATGATGTTCCCTCTAACCTTCAGCTTGCCAGAGTAAAACGCCTAAGCAAAACAACACACACATACACACGAGTATTTTTTTTTTTTTCTTCAAGAAAGCACAAAGTCCCCTCTGATTTCTGGCTGGGTGGCTGTTACTCGTTTTCAAGCACACAGGGAGTAAACGAGAGCCAAGACGCCTGCAGCAATCATTTCACACCAACTAGCCAGATCTCAGGCAAAAGGGAATACGTGACTATTGTTGCTCTGGCTGCAGAACAGTGAAATGATATTCATATTCATTGGGTTCATAAACTAAGTGCTGCAGCAGAACTGAACTTCAAATGATGTGCAGATGATGACAATTAGTGTCCTTCTGCACTCCACCAATTGTTCTCCAGCTGCTCCTTTCATCATCGGAGAGGCAGGAAAAGACTCTGCCTGAGCCTGCGAACACTCTTTGTGAAGAGCACACATGCACCACTGGCCTCAGATCAATATCAAGCGCTCCAGCAAGCATATAAATTTTGTAGGGTGATGGCCACCCCCTGTGACAGATGAAATGCTACAGACATTACAAGTAGCATCGATTGATTACGCCCGCCGAGTGCTTTCTGAACTTAGCGTGAGACGGTAGGCTGCTGCCTTCCATTTTGTATCTGACTGATGAAATCAAGGGAGAAGTCGCTACAGATTGAAGGGCACTTTCACCTTAATTAAAATGCCCAAGAAAAAAAAGAGCACAGAAGGCGAAT
>NW_018127900.1:2023074-2042153 GCF_001952655.1 Monopterus albus | reverse complement strand
CGACTGCTTGTGTGTTACCTTCTGAGGGTTGAGTTTCCCCTGCACCACCTCCATGAAGTCTTCATCTGACAATGTGAGGGTCACATCCACCTTCCCGCTGAAAGGGCCTTTATGCAAGGAGCCACTGCCGTTCTTCAGATCAATGGCTAGAAGACAACAGGATAAAAAAAAAAGAGAAGATGAAGGAATAAATCATACACCACCACTTGTAGCTTCACCTTCGCTGAGCTGGCTGCCTTGTCTCCACACCTCATTTGTGTTTGGAGTTATTATTCAGGCATTAGCCCAGATTTTTGGCCTAGTTTTAATGGTTTGACAGCTTGTTAGCAAAATGTTAATCTGGGTCAATTAACTTGTCAAAATTAGAACTCATGCTGACATTTCAGCCGTTGTTTCAAGGACAAATGTCATAATGTCATAGTGAATCATGTTTTCAGACTGATTGCTGGGACCAACAAATGTAGTGTGACACACTCACGTTCCCGATGTTACAGCCCCATCATAAAATCTGTTCTTTATTTCATATATATAGAAAATGTTCATAAATGTTCTTAATTCTGATGTGCCACAACCTGCTGCTTGGCTTCCCACACATATTAACACTCTATCCTGTTTGTATTGCTGCAGTTTTTCTTGCTTTAATCACATGAAACATTTACTTTTCCATTGTGTGTATAGTACCTGTACTTATGTCTCTACTTCACCGTGTTTGTGCTTTTTAAACAGATTAATAAACATTCAGCACAAACACGACAGCATCCAACAGACCAGAGGCACAGTCCTTACCAGTCACAACTGAGAAATTAACATAGGCAAGTTCATGCATGAATGCATGTGATATTCAGTACAATGTCCTCATTATCAGGGCCAAAATCTCACTGGTAGGTGAGCCAAGACCGGCTGCCACTTATTATAAAACAGATTGTCATTTCCCTTCAAAGTGACAGAAGTTCCACTGGGAGAATCGTGTATATTTCTTGCTACCACTGCAATACAGTTGGGGGCTTTTCTTTAATCCACTGAAACAGGATGCATCTCCTTGCCAACAGTAAAAGCTTTGCTATTAAAGTGTACTGTGTAGGGGGGCCCTGAGTTCTCAGAGGGAAGTCCCAGTAGACAACAATGCAGGCTGCATCTTAATTTGTGAGTGGTGGAACCAAATGCCTTCACTATGTTTTTCCAGTATCAGTTTAAATATATGTGCACATGCTATTTTATAAAGTGTGTTCCCATTTTTTCTTATATTTTATATAAAGGGGGACAGACCAGGATTGATTTTGTGCAGGATCCCTACCGACTCCCACTCAGGCTGAACCTGTAGATTTGGTTCAGTCCTGACGTCTGCCTTCCACTTACAGTTGAAGTCAGAGGTTTACTCACACTTAGGTTGAAGTTATTAAAACTGATTTATTTTTTTAAACCACTCCATAGATGTCATGTTAAACTCTTTGTTTTGGCAAATCAGGTAATGTTTATAGGATCAAATGTCAAGAGTTGTGACAAACTAAGTTTAAATGCATTTGGCTAAAGTGTATGTAAACTCCTGACTTTAACTGTATATTTCATCAGTGCTATGCTGGTAAGGGAGCTGTAGCTTCTGCTAAAACCAAGTTTGTTTGTTATTGTGTTTGTTTCTAACAGCAGAAAGGGTTTCTCCTTATGGAGTAAGTAAGATCAGAACTATTATTTTTCCCATAATGCAATGACACTGAATTTGTTATGTTTAATGCATTTCTACAGCGTTCAGTACACTTACTCCATTGTGCAGCATTCTTGCCATCTTTGGTGATCTCCCAGCCGAACACAGCGTTGACCTTCTTCACCAACTCTGAGCCCAAGTCTTTAATACGACGCCCGATCTCTGCAAACACCAGCTCGCTCTGAAGGCCGCCTCCCTGTGCAAAAGGTACCCACAGCGATAGCACCAGTTATAAGATAGTGCTATTTTCATACAAACTTGATTTTGTCTAAATTAACTACAAAGCTAAGAGGAAACATCAGGCTCTGTAAAGGAATCCAGAAGGAAGAGAGTTGTTCTTTCAGACTGCTGTACCTGACTGAGATTTTCTGGAGAAGCATTTGATGTGACATGTAAATCCACATAGGCCCCTGACAGCACAAGTGTATCGGTCTCCTTCACCTAGACGAATAAGAAGAGCGCACCACATGCAGAACATTCACAAAAGAACATCACTGAAATGACAAGTCAGATGCATTTTTGTCCATAAATCTGTAATGATGCTTGTCACCCACACTAATGCCATACACTGACTTTGCACTGGAGGTGAATCCTGTTGCCTTCCTTCCACATCTCAGTCTGTAGTGACTGACCCGGCATCACTGGCTTCACAAAGCGAACCTGAGAGGAAGAGATGAATTGAGAGGGTGGTGGATCTGCAATGAACTGTATTTCAGTTGATTTGACAGCTTTGATTGGTCACTCCACTTCTAGTTGCAAAACAGTAAGATGGTAGCCACCGCATTCACAATATTTTAGTTTCATTTTTACGTAGTGGAGAGAAGTGGTGATGTCCATAAACATCAGTGGTCCCAACTGTGCTGATGATGTCACCTGTTCATGTGTTGATGCATGTTACTGAGATTTCCTTTGGATTTAACCACAGGAAAAAAAAAAATTTTTTTTTTAAAAGGTAAAGGGAAGAATTTTGTGCTGCTGAGTTTAATGTCATGTCATAAATCATATGAAAAACCTTTCATATCCGTGGTTCTTGCACAAGGCCCAATGACTCATAAAATGTTTGACAGGACTTAAATTACAGGTAATGGCTACCTTGATTGCCTTGAATCTGGAGGGGTCGTTGTCTGCAAACTGCTTGAGGACATGTCTTGCAGCGAAGCCAAATGAGCACAAACCATGCAGGATGGGAGCCTCGAAGCCTGACCAAAGAGCATATATAAATGAAATCATCACACATCATTTGACTTAAAAGCCCAGGGGATGATTTAGTTCCGATCAAAATCAATTTAGACATCTTTGATGGAAAAAATACAATACAGAACAAATGTAGAGATGTTCACCTGCCATAGCAGCAAAGCTGGGGTCTACGTGAAGAGGGTTCCAGTCTCCACTCAGACGGTACAAAGCCGCCTGCGACCACAGGGAAAATAAACATTGTTTAGACCTATATCTAATTCACAAATTCCTGAACATCTCATGCACAGATGTGAAATGAAATAAAAAATTTTGTGAAGGCAATAGAGGAGATGCATAAAATAAGGTCTTTGACATGATACAGTCATTTTAATTCCCCTTTTATTTTGATTTCCTGCTGCATCATACAGTCTGACTTCTATTTTTCAGATAGTATAAAAACCTTGTTCAACACTTCTGCCTTGCCTTCACATTGTCTAAAAAAAAAACAAAAACAAAACAATCTTCTATTCCATCCACGTATTATCAATACAGCTTTATTTATTCAGCAACAAAACCTGCACAGACACACTCACTTGGTCTCTTGTGGTAGAATCAATCACCACAGCATCTGGTGCCCGACGAGGTGGAGAAAGAGGAGGCTGGAGGAAACAGCACACAAATACAGCAAATCAAATACAAGACATTTATTTTTGAGGATTTTGTTCATTTTGGAAAAGCAACTTGAACGCAGACTACGCACTTTGGCTTTCTCTGAGGCTCTCCTCCCTCCGAACCCCCCGGCTCCGACCACAAACACTGAAAACTGGTTGTAACACACCAGCTCGGCGCCGTTGTAGGTGTTCACTGGAAACCAGCACAGGTGTAGAATTCAAAACCATATCCATAGCAGAAATATTCAGAACCTTTACTTATGTCAAAGTAGCAACACTACAGTGAGATAATAGTACAAGTTAAAGGCATACAAAAATTAATCAGCAAAAGAAACAAAGCAAATGTAAAGGCCACTGTCAGTGGTATACTATGATGTATATTTTTGGATTATTATTACTACTTCAGCATTCATGTGTAGGCAGAATATTAGTGAGTATTTAAAAGGCATCCTGTGGAGTTTTGGACACATAGGAGCATTTTTAAACTTTTCAAAAGAATTGTATGCCTTTATTACAGAAGGACAAAGAATGTTTATGTCTTCAGGTCCTCGATTTGTTTATCTTGTACAACACAAAAGCACAAGTGCTGCAATACAGTTTAGTGTCCTGCAGCCAATTTCAACCTATTCCACTGATCGATAGCCAGCAAAGGGCAGAGAAGACGACTTTTCACTAGCAAACACTGATACTTTAAAAATCAGCTTTGCAAATATTTTATGAGGAAGGAAATGCATTCAACACATTTGTTAGGCCTCAAGGTGAGTGTTCATCTACCAGAACACTCTACAGGGCATCTACAGTACAAGTCACTGTAGAGGGGGGGGGGAAAGTAGACTAGAAGATCTGAGGTGTGATGTACAAGTTCAAAAAAAAAAATTGTCCTAAAACTACAGCATTTTACACTTTTAGCTAATGATTGTACTATCCTGGGTGAGGTTGTGATAAACCTTGCGTCAGTGCAGAGACAAATCTAGAATCTTGGACTAGTTTGTCATTTCTCACATTAAACTCAGTACTTGTGTACAGTAGTAAAAGTTGATTAAAGAGACAAATGCACTGCTGTTATTAAGTTAGCATCACTTGCCTGGTAATCATTTTTAATGGTATGCTACATATCGTGACATTAAATATAATAATAAATACACATTTCTTCATTAGAGCCCATTCATAGTGAAACCAGAGCAGGAGGTGGACTGTGAAGAGACAATTAGCAGCTGTCAGAGGGAATCAGATCCAGACTGCAGTCAGTGTACTGGCTGGTTAATTCCATTAGGTTCATTCAAAATATAACTAGGCATAAATATGAACAAACTGCTTCTGCAGGATGCTACTGTGATGTGCCGTCTTACCCAGAAATAACTAATTCACACCGAGGATAACAGAAGCTGACTGGTTTAGTGTGTGTAAAGAAATCAGGTCCTCAGGTCCCCTGTTGTTCGTTTTAATTCGGATTAATTATAGATCAGAGTGGTTCTATCACCCATCAGTGATGAATTGTCAAAAAGAAATACGAGAGGTTCTCAGTCCATTATTTCAATCCCGGCAGACACAGACTGTAAATCAACTTTCTTTAATTCAGCCTGAGAGTCAGCTTTCAGGAAGACACATTAAACTGGTGAAAACAACTGTTGTGCAGCCTTAAGGCAAAAGAAAACTCACCATCCAGGAGGACGACTGCTCCGGATCCTTTGTCCAGCACATCTGCTATGGTGGTCTCAGAGGTGAGTTTACCTGAAAATGTGTTTTAACCATTTACTTCCTACTTTAATAATGTATCATAATCGGGCCCCGCACATCTGTAATATTATTTCTTGTACTTCATGACATATTTCCACCCTATGTCTCATCTACTTAAACAATTTTTTCCTACATTTTTAAGGTATTTCCACAAAACAGGGCTCCTGAAACATCTTACTTGCACCTGCATTGAAAAATGAATTAATGGTGAAAATAATTAGTTGCAGCTATAATCTATATAATACAAGAAATAAAAGGCATCGTCAGGTGTGAAAATATAAAATAATGGAAAGTAACACTGATACTGACCAAAATAAACTGGGTTCACTTTGTACAAATGAGATGGCTACGCTCTTTGGTTAGACGAGGACAAACTGAAACTTAGTAAACAGGTTCAAGGTCTTTTTCTATCGTACAATGGTCTGAATGTCTTCATCCAGATGGTTAAAAGTGTCTGAGAATTCTTGAACTATCTTCAAAAAGAGCAGCAATTTACACTCAGACTGATCCCACTGATGTGACATGCTATATACAGTAACATTAATACAAGTAAAAGCTTTTATCAATATGTAAAATCAACTACTTGTACACAAACTGCATGTACTTTAATAGCAATGAAGGAAATACCTGAGGTTGGTAAAGGTCTGTAAAGCTCCAGATAGTGCTCTCCATGCAGCACCTACCAGAAAACATCACAGCAGCTGTGATATATGATCAAACCAAGTCTTAGTCTTATTAGCACGAGTAGTGTGGGTATTACTAGTGTTCTTCTTGTGTGCAAGTGTGTGTGAAATATACCATGTTGATACAAACAGGCATAAGGATTAGACGGTATACGTGCAGAGCAAACTCAGACTTGCACACAGGTAACGTCATACACCCACAGACAATTAGGACATTAATGTGCATGTTTTCTAACCCGTGTCAAATCCATGTTGAGTCCAGGGACTGAGTTCAGCCCACCCTCCAACATGGCTGCCTGGGAGGGAATGACCCCGAAGGTAGGGAGGCAGCTGAAGTCTGGATGGCCCTCATACAGGAACCTACATGAAGATATTACTCTTAGGTACAGCAATTATCATTTCTTTCAGTTGAATTTTTCTCATGCTAACCTTTCAGACACCTTGAGGCAGTTGGAGTCGTTAGCACAGACACACAAAGATACACACCTGAGATGGTCGGGGTCTCTGGTGGACATGCCGACCCCCAGTGCATAGAGGATACACTGGGTGTTGTTGAAGCTGAACGTGCTCGCTGGCAGCTTTTGTCCCACGGCCTCATTCTGAGAGGAGGGCAGAGCAGAGGGATTTTAGTGCCAATTGTCCTGTGATTTAGACAGAGAAAATTAATATGCAATTTTAAGAGTTTCCAGAAAAGTAATAAGGTTCATTTCATGGTAGAGGAGTTTCACAGCTCAACCCCTGAATACAAAGGCTTTATAAAATACTACACATACAGTCTGAGTGAATTTATTAGTCTTTGGAAATATACCATATAGCTGAAACAGCACACACCAAGACAAACCTTTCTAAACAGTTGTATGTAGAAATGTCCTGGTAGCCTTATTTCATAGAATCGGTATTGACCAGAATAAAACTGATCCAATTCTCTATTGGAGTGGACTCAGTTGCATTTTTGAGATGCTTGTCCCAGCCAACCAATAAGCTATTATATTGATCAATCCAGCTGCCTACACTGCCTCGGGGTTTAGGCACGTAGCTGGAACATAACGCCTATTTTTGCACATAAAATACTCCCCAGAATCCACCAAAACAAAAGAAAGCTCACTACTTCCAAGCAGAACTCCACCAAAAAAGAGAAATATATCAAGAACAGTAAAAACACATGTTCTATCATCTGTTACATCAATCCTACTGAATATGGCAGTTTGTGTACTGCATTATACAGACAGGCATTTCTGATAGTCTGTCCACCCTATTTGTACCCATGATGGTTTAAGATTATTAAACCTCTGTGCAGTGGAGAGTTGCATAAATACAGTAAATACAAGCACAGTGTGACATAACTTCAGCAATCATGTGCCACATACAACAACGGAGATACAAATGCAACCAACACACGATAGTAGCTCTACACAAATATACTGTACAAAATATAGACACACATTCTTAGCACAAAGCTAAGTCAGCTGGGGACACAATGGTGGCTCAAGGCTACTATGTGACTCTGTTTCAAATCCCCAGTCCAGACAAACACACACACACACATGCCAGAATCTCAGTGACACCAGAAACAGAGGGCCCTGGATATCATTTCACATTTGAGGTACTGAATCATGATATATTACTAAAGCATTTAATAACTTTGAAGCAAGCTACTAAGTTTTATTAATGTCTCACAGGACATAAAAACAGATTTCATCAAAAGTGAGTGATATATAATTTTGAAAAGGTTAATCTGTCTACTACCATACGATGACTTGTACATTAAGCTAAAAAAAGAAAAAGTGTACTGATGTGACCCTTTATCCTGTTTAGTAATGTTTTGATGCATAAAAAAAACTGTTAGGCAACATACACAAGAATATTTAGAAGTGTTTTATGTGAAGGCTGTTGTAAAGCTCACATCAGGCCAACAGATCACATTCTGAATCATTTAAAATTACATTACCGAAATACTGTCAACATTTGTTCTTTCTTCTAAAAAGATTACAGTGGCAGTTTCACCTTTTTGCAGACACTACGACACTTTTCAAGTACAGTATAGGCACATCGACTCACAGGATTGATCCCTGAAGCCAAGGCTGCAACAGCTGTTGGATTTGAACTGACTTCTCCCTCCGACTCCACTTGAAACAGCACACTCACAACTGACTGCGCGGCTTCTACACGGAGGCAAGAGATAATAGATGAGTGTAAGACAGCAACATACTGAGAGTTGACAGATAAAACAATTCAGTGCTACCCACTACACCTCAGCACTGTCAATCTTATCATTTTACCTAGGTACCCATTCTTCATATGTGGTTTAATCCAGGCTAATACTGTATTATTCAGTCAATTTTATCCCATTAATTCTCATCGATCTAACTTCACAGCCAGATAGCATAGCCTAGCATAAAGACTGAAAACAATGGGAGACAACTAGCCTGGCTCAGTCTATAACCTAATTTAGCCAGCTGCTGGTGGTAGCTTTATATTCCATACACAGTAGAGTGGTGTCAATCTTCTCCTTCCTCTCTCTGCAAAAGCAAAATATATTCCTATCAGGAAACTGAATGTATAGAGTAAAATGTACAAGTTGGCATTTGCTGACAATTCTCTACAAATCGTTATCAAATGTCATGTTTCTGGGTGTCACTGGTTTGATATGAGACAAACCTTTAGCAGAACAGTCTACACAGTTTGTTTATTTAACACCATTCACTCAGATAATCATTAAACAGCACGTTTTCAGAAATGAGCTTTAAAACTCAAGTTAAATGGATCAAAGTGAAGTTAAACAGAATACAAGGGAAACTTAAACAATAAGAATTTTGATACAACACGTACTGATCCAGGAGCAGCTTTGTGGATGTGAGAGCCACTTGCGTTGAATATAAACATGACATTGGTTGTTTACATACTGAGTCAACACTGTGTGTTCCAGTTCGGCTAAAAATATAATGTAAATATATCCAGCCAGGTAACACGCTATGAATACAGATTCAGTCGACACAAACGGAGACAGGTGAGACGACCGAGGAAAGAGAGAGGAAAAACTACAGCTACTAATTTCTGTCACGCTGGCAGGCAGTTACAGAACAGATGCAGCAACAAGTCTCTGTAATAATATACAAATGAGAAGGTACTACAAAGCCATGCTAATGAGGCCAACTAGTGCCCTGTGGGACTGACACCAACATTCAGTTGATGTTAGCACAGCCATCCTTTCTTCAAATGTATATTTGTAGAGAGGGATGGGGGAGGCGGAGAGAAATCATAATCAACACTGCCACCCTCTTGTTTGCATGCGACCTTTTGGGAACAGGCTTGTTCATACTCATCATATTCACCTTCACTTCTTTTCTCCACCTTATTCACTTCATCTCAACGCCATTGTTCCCTTGGTCTTATTAATAAACATTTTGTATACAGATGAGGTGACAGCACAAGGGCTCTTTCAGCTGAAAACTGAGTTCATGTTGTGTCTTACTCTCACAAAAGCTCAGTCACACACTGACTTCCACACTAACTATGTGTTTTTTCTCTAATTGCAGAGAAATAGTGTAGTTGATCTCTCCCAAGGCAGTGTCTTTTAGTTCCACCCAATACAGGCTAATCACACCTATAATTATAAGTATATATAAAAGCACTAATATATGCATATATGTGTGTGAGTATGTATTCAGGCCACTGCACTACTGACCTCGTATAGTCGTAGGCTTGGTGGCATCTGTAAAATCACAGATTTTGTCCCAGTGGTCCCTGACAGCCTCAGGAGTCATGGGTTGGTTTTTCTGTCTCACAATGTGGCCCTGAGAACGCTCCCAGCGCACTGCACACATGGACACACACAAAAAGAGGTCATTGCTTAATGAAAATTAAACACACACTTTACTAGTGAACCAGGGGCTAATGAATATCATTTCCTCAGGAGAAGCACACAAACTCACATTTACCAATCCAGCCTGCACCGACCTGAAAGGAGACAAAATATGAGCAGATACACAGATATTAAAACAATACAGTCTCTGAATGAACAAATAATGACAACCTGAAAGCCACTCAGTGACAAAAAGACACACAAAAGGACTAAGGAAGAATACGGTTTCCGATATACCTCAAACAGTCCTCCGTTTTCTTGGCATTGATCATGACAGAGCCACAGGACCAGGGGAGCAACATACTCAGGCTTCAGAGATGCCACAAGGTCTAAATCAAAGCATAACACATACAAATGCAATATTCTAGAGCTTCTTTTTATTGCACATCTGTCATACAGAAACTCCTAAAAGAGTTTATTGTTAAAAGTATGGCATGTTTAATTTTCTCATTTTGAAAACACTATGAGTCTGTATAAGGGCAGTCTGCCATCTAAGATATGTTACCTGTTGTGCAAATACTAAATACAAACATGCACCAATACCGGCACGTGAAGCATGAAACAGAATAACTTCTGCGAATATAAAATGTGATTGAAAGCTAAACCGCCCATTTCTGGATGTATATTGAAGCCTTGAATAATAGCTACTTATTATCACACGATAAATCCTAAATATATTGGAAAAAAGTCATGAAAATATAGCACAGGATTTTTAATTCCCTGTATAAACCATCCATGATTTAATATGTAAACTGAAAATATTGGTACCCTTTAGTCATCACAACTAGGTGATACCAAAAAGGCATTCTGCTTCACTGCACTGAAATGTTTAATAATACAGGTTTGTTGGTTATTAGAAAAGACTGAATCAGTGAAAGTCAACACATGGAACTGAGCCATTTTCTTAGGTGAGGCCATCCTGTCACAGTTGGCACAGTGCGGTGTGACAGATGCTACTGTAGACCAGCGCAGCAGGGCAACAGAACCACTCCTTTACTTTGTCACTTAATGCCCAGGTCAGAGTATGTACAATATGCTGATGATCTATAGACATTTCAAGATACTGAGTCTTAATAGCCTTAGGCGATCCTTTGGAAAACACAACAGATGCCAAAAACTGCCTTTTTAAATTGCTGACAAGATGACATTTTAGTTTTTTTGTTTTAGATAGTGTTTATATGCAGCATATCCATGTTTGTGAGATATCCCAAGCTATAATTCATTGTGCATATTCATTTTAACATGAAGAATCCAGATGTTTCATTGGCATACTTACGTTTTTGTGAATATTCGGTAGCCTATAGTAAAATGAGGAGGCCAGAGCCACCTGCTGAAATCAGCTGCTGACACAATAATACTTTTAAAGCACTTAGTGGGTGCATGATTTCATCATGGTTGTTGGAACACAAAAACAAACACCTCTTCAATATTTCAAATTTGCATGTCAAACGGAGTGCTGTTGCCTCACATTTTGTAAATCAACATTACATGGGAATTACATTATGCAGCTGCGCTAAAAAGATAAGCTATGGTTAAAATCCATTCGTCTACTTTAGCCTGTCCAAAACATGTACAGTATATATATATATATATGTGTGAGCAAACAAATAATTAGCAAACCACCGCAGTATGCATTCTAAAGAAAAAAGAAAAAAAAAAATCACATCTCTCCATTTACCTGGGGGCATGACGGACTCTGTAAGGCGTGACCCAGCAAGAGGAGCAATACTGTTGCAGTGGACGTTGTACTTGTGGCCCTCAACGGCCAAGGTGTTTGCCATTCCCAGCATGCCCAGCTTGGCAGCACTGTAGTTGGTCTGGCCAAAGTTACCATAGATGCCTGCAGCTGAAGTCGTCATAATGATTCTGGTCATAGGCAACAAGTCGGCGTTAATGCAAAGTAACATATATTACTATGGCTTTACCTTTGAATGCACTATAAACATTAGGTGGAGGTGACTGCATACAATGACTGAACTGTTTCCCATGAGCACTGGAAGATATATTCACATCTGTGTTACAGTACTTTTGCCCAGGACCTGAGTCCGACTTGAGTCCTGATTTCCAGGACTCATGACTTGACTTGGACTTGAGTACTGATGACTTAGACTCAAGACTCAAGACTCGAGCATCGACTGCATTTGGACTCAGAAGTTGGAGAAATGGACACTGACATTTTTTTGTAACAGGCCATAATATTTAGTCATAAGATACTGATATTAAAACCAGTTCAGTCGCACCATGCTGTACCCGCACACTTCCATCAAAGCGTACACTCCACACCTTTCTATATGATTTTTATGTGTCAAATCACTGAGCTGATGCAATACAATGTCAAAAAGCATGAAATCTCAGGAACTGATACCCGCAGACCAGTAAATGACTCGTTATTCACCAATTGTGTTTAATATAGACCATGAGGACCCCAACTCAGGAAATGGAGACTGAACCCAGACTATTCCTTGATGACTCAGAGTTGACTCGGACTCAAACGCTGGGGACTTGAGACTCGACTCGGATTCGAGTCGGATTCATACTATAAAATCTGAAGTGATAGCGATTATCCTGTTTGTCTCCCTGTATAGAATTAAAGAACAGTTTTACTCCAGAACCTTCATATAAACCAACTGCACCGTTTGCAACTGTTTTCTACTCGTCTGTGATGAGCTGCTCCTAAGCTCAGTGTGATGAAATTCTCACTTCAGAATTTATAAATTAGTCTGCTTCCATTCAAGTAGAGCTGCCTGTGACAGGCATCTGTTACCTGAAGTAACATGGGAGCAAAGCTATTTGTGTGACCTTCTTCTGCAAATTATAATTCAACACATGCAAACCTCAGTAGACCTTTTTCACACTTGTCATAGCTGTAAAAAAATCACAGGTGTAATTAATAACATTAACGACTGTTCGCTATCAGAATGCAGCCATCATTGTTATTAGTTGCACCTGTGCTCTCTGCCAAGTCACTGTAAATTATGCACTGGATGTTTTGCTTCTCCTTCAAGAGGCTTTTCAAGAAATGAACAATCTCAGATGAGTGGCAGAACACCTTCAACTTCAGACCAGTAGATATTGGATTTTTTTTTTTTTTTATGCTGTACTGCTTGAAAGAATTAGACAAGTCCGCACGGACATCTTTGCTGCTTCTTGTGGAGTCATTATTTTAAATTGTAAAAATTAACCCAAAGTTCAGCATGCCCTAATTAACTAATTTCCCTCTTTGTACAAGTTACATATTTATATCCAATCTTCTGTCTTGGGCTGTTATTAGTATTCAGATTATTTCATTCACACCATGAAACCAGTGGAGCTAGATATTAAGTGATTAAAGTCAGAGTCAGAATAGGTGTATAATAACGTGGTAGCAGACATGCTTTATATGCTCATTACCTCAAGTGCATATCCTCAAGAGCCCCCTTAAAATGGAGCACATAAAAACCATTAAGTATCTTTGGTACTTTAGCTGACATCTGTATCAGGCCTTACCACACTGCCCTTTATCTTCCTGATTACAGTCCCGGCAATGGTTTGTCTGCTGAGGGTACTGTCAAACAACCCTTCCCACCTAACAGGAGGATGGCACGGTACTGTTAGTAGCTGGGCTCCTTACCTGCCAAACTTTTGATTTTTCATGTGGGTCCAGGCAGCTCGGGTCACCAAGAAGGAGCCTTTCAAGTGAATTCTGTGAATCAGGTCTGAAATGGAGAGTAATGACACAGTAAGCATTACCATAAAACACGCAACCTTATACATCAATAAGCCATAACATTATGAAGTGAATAACACTGATTATCTCGTTACAGCACAGCGGCACGGTGGGTAGCCCTGTCACCTCACAGCAAGAAGGTTCTCATCTGTGGTGTGCTGGACAAACAAGTCAGATCCAAGGGGCCCCACCTTGCAACTTATAGGACTTAAAGGATCTGCTGCTTTTATCTTGGTGCTAAATACCAGAGGACACCCTCAGCGGTCTTGTGGAATTCATGCCTTCATAGGTCAAGGCTGTTTTGGCAGCAAAAGGGGGACCTACATAATATTAGCCAGGTAGTCATAATGCTATAGCTGATCAATGACCAGTTCTGTTATTTCACACTAGAAAACTGTCGATGAGATCCAGCTTACAGTAGACTTGTAAACTCCTACACAGGCAATGGGATTTACTGGTCATAAGATACTTGGACAACACACCCACACTAAAAACAAATGTATTTCTACTTATAGCATGCCAGCACTGTGTGATTATGAGGTGAGCCAAACAAAAGATAATTTAATTACCCCAGTCCAAATCACTCATTCTGGCAAACGACTGGTCACGAAGTATCCTTGACAAAGAAAAGCAGGGAAACCATTTTAGTCTCTTGAGTCTCTGTGCCAAAAGATTCTCTTTTACGTGATGATAGTGGCCCATACACTCACTGATCTGATAACTACTAAGAAATGGCCACTCTAAAGACAAATGGATTAAACCTAAAAATGTGTGATCAAATGTAAAATGACTTACCCAGCATTGTTTACCACAATATCTGTAAACAAATTATACCATTATAATGATTTAATAATGCAGTACTTAGGATAAGTATCAGCTCTGATGACCACAGTATTGCCATACAAATGCAACACTCACCTATTCTTCCAAATGCATCCAGCGCTGTCTGGATAAGTTTCTCTCCCTCTTCTACAGAATCTGCACAACATGGACAAAACTGCACTTAGTATAGTAAGTGATGAATTATAAACTGTTTTCAATTTCAAAATTACTACATCTAGTATGGTTCTAGAAAGCTCAATTAAATGTTTTGTAGTTATAAATCTGATTCTTTGGTGCATTTGCCTTGTACATAGATTATAGATAAAAATGTTACCTGTTAGTTAAAATAACAAAAGTCAACAGAAAGATAAGTTTCAGTATTATTTACAAGAGAAGGCTGATACCCTCACCTGCAAATCGTGTTACATAATGATGTGTGATGTGACATTTTAATTGATTGCTGGGCATAATTGTTTCTTATAATAAAACATCTAGATGTTCAAGACAACTATGAAGCTGATCAAAGTCTAGTTTTGTTCTTTAAAACTATTTTTCTTTATATATGTGAGATGTACAAAGATGAGATAAGGAGATACTTTTGCCTTCAATATTTGCTAACAGCTTCATCAGTCGAACTGACAGAAATCAATATTGTTTTCGAGTCTGCCATTACATAACCCTGAATGCTACAAGGTAAGCAAGACAGAAAACAGATGGAGATGGTGTGTGAAAAGACAAAATTTAAGACATGACATCTGGTCCAAACTTCTCACCGTAGTTTGCCACGGCCTTGCCTCCCTTCGCTCTTATCTCCTCCACCACCTTATCAGCAGCTGCAGAATTCTTTCCGCCCCCTTTAGTGTCTCCCCCAAGGTCATTCACTTTATTGCAGCAAGAAGAAAAAGATTAGCAATAATGGGGTGAATTTTGCAATTCTCCAAATGTGATTAGGTTAGTAGAAGAGTGGAGCTGAGCTGATTCTTTGATTCCAGAGTTCAAGAGCAAGTTCAGTCCAGGCAACAGGGGAGGAGGAGGAATATATACACTAACTCCTGGAACTGTGCCATCTAAAAATTAGCAACATAATTTATATGACAGTCAAAGCAATGGACATTTCTCTATGACATCTCATTCTGAGGTATAATTTATCTCCTAAATCACCAAAATCGAAGGCTGCACCAACCCTACTTTCTCTCCGAGTGCCAGTTTTGATACTGTAGCTTGGGGGTAATCTGCTGATACCACGTGCCCCTAAACCCCCTGTTGCAACCTGGCCCATATTTAGACTCTTTGCAACTCACTGAATTGTTTTTATTTATTTTTTTGGACAGCAGGGATTGCTGTGATACTACAAATTCTCCCCACTGTGACTGAAGGACTGGTAGCAGAAACAATGTATTTTTCATTATTACATGCCATTTACTTTAAGCTGCTGTAATCACTGCGGGTCAGTCGTGTCAAGGCCGATGACCAGAATCTGTGACAATACCAATCCTGTGTATCGGGTTGATGCACAGAAACCTCTGACCCCACAGTCATCTCTAGCACAGGTGCAAGAATCTACTGACTTTTACTCATGCTCTCATGTCACATAATTTAAACCAGTGCTTCTTAATTTTCTGTATATGCAATCAGCAGCAAAGGTAAGATTTTAATACGGCAGCTATGGATAACATCTGGAATTATTATGGGCCTGATGTCATCATGCACACTATCTGGCCTTCTCTCAGGGGCAATGACAAAAAAATTAAAAGACATCAAATAGGGTTACAGGAGTTCACTATAACCAGAAACTAGACAAAGTATACAAAAGCAAGATCTGGTTGCCCCTAACCACAGTA
The DNA here is from genome assembly GCF_001952655.1 of Monopterus albus. Taxonomy (NCBI): domain Eukaryota; kingdom Metazoa; phylum Chordata; class Actinopteri; order Synbranchiformes; family Synbranchidae; genus Monopterus; species Monopterus albus. Next base: position 2,025,956 of record NW_018127900.1, on the reverse strand, counting down.
TGTCCACTTTGCTTGTTCTAAAAAAGTGAAGTATAAGGGGCTTAAAATGAAAATCCTTTAATTACCTACAACTGAGGCGCCTCTTTCAGCAAAAGCCAGTGCATATTCTCTGCCCAGGCCTGCAAAAACAAAAACAGATTAGTCTACTATAGTGTATACATTCGTCAAACCCTACATTTAAGGAAGTAGTGGCGAATTAGGCAGAAGTAACCATGACGTAGGTATACATAAGACCATATGTCAAAATGGGTTGACTCCTGTATGTTCAGCCAATGGCACTGACGTGTTAACACGCACTCAGAGCTTGATCCTTGCCACATTTCATTAGTGATTAGGACGATTACAACTGCAGTTTGCACTGCTTTACACTTATTGATATTATCTGTACACAGGTGACAAATGCTGTACTAAAGGGGGGCAGACCTTTGTCCTACGCTACTGACTGACTTGTGGTGTTGTGCATGTGCTCTTTCACACACTGCTATGATTATAGGCCGAGTCATTGCATTGCATGGACTTTGGCTTTGCACTTGAAGAATAAATAAGAAGAGCAAACAAACATCTATTGACAGTGACATTAATCCGATGCATGATGCATCCTCTTCTTCCAAAAGCTTCATCTGGTCTAAGGTTAACTTACATCAACGACTTTACGACTTGCAGCTGTTTGTAAAACTAGATACCGAGACTGACTGCTGAGAAGCTATCGCAACAAACTGAAAGATTTGTGCAATATTTGTTGTGATAAACAGCCTAAAAAAGGCAAGACAGCCGTAGCCGCGGATTTTACAAAACCTAACCTAAACATAACGCTGGCAGCCTAGCTAGCTAACGTTGTGTTTGCACGGCGATTTTACCTCCTCCTGCCCCAGTAACTAGCACGACTCTCCCCTCGAATGACAAAGACATTCCTGCGAGATATTACTCTGTTTCTGACCAAAAATGTTACAGAACCACCGCAGGTTATCTGAGACAGGCCAACTCAGCTGAGCCAACTTCTACACTTCCGTAATTTCAAGGGGCTGTAACCAATCAGAAACCAGGATTTTATTAACCCTTTTTTCGCCATCATTAATTGTTTACACGCTCTTGTTGTTGTTGGTTGTTGTGCAACCGATTACCTGATCAATTGAAAAATTATAAATCACTTAATTACTAATGCATTATTTCATGCACAAATAGCAAATCATTGTATTTTGTACCTCTCAAATAAGATTTCCTGTTTTCTAAATTGCATAGATTAAACAACTATTTGAGAAATAAACTGATAGGCTAATGAAAATAATTAGTAGTTGAAACCCTAATATAAAAACTTTAGTGAAATCAGTTTATGTAAACTGCTGAATTGTTATCTTTTCAATGAGCCTTAACCATTAACAAAATCTGAATTTTCATTTGAAAATTCAGTGATTTTTCCTTTATTACAAATCTTTTCATCATAACTGCAACAAACCAAGGACAAAATGATATGAACTGTGATGGTAATTATTGCAGGTGTAAATACCATTCTGCCAGTGGAAAAAAAAACTCCTTAATGTTAATTTTATTAAAAGAATATAGTCAAGAATTACATATACAGTACAGTAAATTAGCTGACTTATAGTGAAGCTTATGGTTAGGGCTGGCTATAGTGATTCTGAACCTTTCTTTACTTATGCTTTTATAGGCCTATACTGCTGGGGGGTCCTCCCACGCTGCTCTGAGCACCTCTCCTCTCCTCTACTTTCAATGCAAATGCCACTGTTGCATGTAATTAACTTTGTGTCTCCTCTCTCCAGTAGTGTGTCCTCTCCTTCTCCCTGTACCTTTCTGCAGGTAGCCCTGGCTCTGGAGCTCTACGTTTCTGATGAGCAGTCACTGATCACATTAATCTGCCCAGTGTGAGCTTGTTTCTTGTGTCTTGATCTTTTTCTTTTCCCTTTCCTCTCTCCACTTGATGACCACCCACCAAAAGCTTGGATCTGTTGGAGGTTTCTTCTGTTAAAGGGGGTTTGTCCTCCCCATTCTCACCCAGTGCTTGCTGGAGGGGGATTTTTTGCATTTTTGTTGGGATTTTGTGCTATATAAATAAGGTAAATTAAACTGAATTGGAACTGTGGTGGTCACTTAACATTTTTCTGCACAAAATATGAGGTTGAGAAGAGGAAAATGATTCAGAATTTTAATATAATATAAAGGTGGTGTTTGATTTTTGTGATATTTTACAAAGACAGTCTGGAGACGTGTGTTTTTGTTTCAGTTTTTACCAAAAATAAAATTGATAGAGAGAATAAGTTATTTTATTAAATATAGATGTAAATGATTATAATTGTCTTAATGTTTGATTACAATGGGGCGACTGTGGTTCAGATGCAATTGTAACTTCTTCAGGTTTCTTGCACCACAGAATCTAGAGGTACAAATGGCCATGTTGGTGTTGATTTGATTTGATTTGATTTATTCTTTCAAGCATGTAAAAACAGTTGATATGACAACACACATAATTTTACACTTAATCCAATATCAATTTGCTTATACCTAGTACATGCTTGAATGGAGTAGGAAGAAGTCAGACTTATCCAGTCCTACCCCATGACATCATCTTACCATCATTGGTTTGCAAGCAGTATCTCTACATAAATAATTCTCTTCTACACCACACAAGTAATATACTAAAAAAATTATAACAGAGTGTTAACATTCTTACATAATTACATTCTTAAATAATTATCTTCTACACCACACAAGTAACATACTAAAGAATTAATACAAGGTGTTAACATTCATACACCACACCCACAATGTTCCATCTAATCAATCATTAAGCCTGTTCTTGAATATATCTTGATTGACACATACCTTTATATTTATGTTTAAACTCATCAATTCTATTACTATTTTTT
>NW_018127900.1:1993362-2022998 GCF_001952655.1 Monopterus albus | reverse complement strand
CATTGGTGTGATCCCTGTACCCCATCTTATGCACAATTCTTATCGCTCTTTTTTGTAATATATATGGTGGTTGAAGTGAGCTTATGTATGTATTCCCCCAGTTTTCAATGCCATACTCTAAGTATGGTAGAATCAATGAGGAATACAAAATGCGTAGTGCTTTCAGGTCCTAATATATTTAACCCTTGAACCTCAGCAAGTACAAGTCAGCGACACTCTCTGATAGACATGAATTCCCCCAAGTCTACAGTGGTTTTTGAAGTACTTTGGGGTTCTGTTGTATAAATACTATGAATAACGATTAACTGTAGTTGTATGAATTCATATTAATTCAGTCCTTCATTCTTAGGCCAGAAACTGTGCTAGCATACTTCAAAGCAGCCAGTAGATTCTTTGATTTTGACAGTTTCTCTAGGTTCTTGTTCTTGACATGTTTTGTGTGAGCTAGTCAAAGTAAACTTGCCAAGCATCTTGTTCAGGCTGTGGGAGGAGCAGGGGAACTTCTCACAGCTGTGGAAGAAATATCCAGTTTCGATTTAAAAACATTAACAGAGTTAGACTGTTGGATGTCAGCAGGGAGGTTATTCCAGAAGAAGGGGGCACAATCAGAGCAGTCAGCAGGTTTCTTTTTAAATCTGCGGAGAGGCAGCAGTTTTGTAATTTGAGAGTGGAGTGCACAAGATGGAATATAAGGTTTAAACAAACTGAGCATCCTGATTTAGGATTAAAGTATATTATAAGATGGATAGGGAGCCAATGAAGGGAAGCAAACACTTGTGTAATGTAGTCAAATGTTCTGGATTTAGTTAAAATTCTCATTGCAGTACCTATTCTGCACCATTTGTTTAGTTAGAGAGCAAGACATTACAGTAATCAAGTCTGGAAGTGTGAATTATTGTGCCCAGTTTAATCTTTTAGGAAGGGTCACCTGTTTTTACAAGTACAGACAGCTGAGTATCTCCAGCATATGTAGCAGTGGAAATTAATTCCATCACTGCATATAATTTGGCCAAGAGTTGAACTATAATGAAAGAAGAACAAGGGCCAAGAAGAAAGTCCCGAGGTACTCCGTATTCCACATCAGAAAATATTGATTTAATATTATTATAAGAAGCACACTGTGTTCTTTCAGATAAGTACATCTTTAAACAGGCCAGATTTGCCAAATTTGTTTTCCGGAGTAGACTCGTGTGGCGTCAAAAGCTACACTGAAATTGAGTAAGAGAAGAACAGAGGTGGAATCTGAATCAAAAGCCAAAAGAAAAAAAAAAAAAAAAAAAAAAAAATCATGAGCCTTATAACAGCTAAGAGACAGTTACTTGTCCATAAGTTTGGCTACAGAGCCAAAAGAAATCTGGATGTTTATTATTACTGATTAAACAAAAAATATTCAGACTTGTTCAGGCTGACCTTTTCCATAATAGACCCATCTAGAGCTGCTAGTAGTTGATATATTAATTGGAATAAGACATCTTGTATTTTTCTGTTGCAAAACATCTACAAAACAACTACAAAGACCCAAGATGAAGGCAGAGATGCAAGATGACCGCAGAGGAATATTGATGTAAAAAGACAACCTCAAACACACAAAACAACTGAATGCCTAACATAAGATGACCACAAAGAGATGCAAAACATCTACAGAGACCCATAATTACTACAGTGGGATACAAACAGACGCAAAAGACCCATCAAGAGACAGAAGAAGAAAGCAAGAGACATAAAAGGACTAGGATAGTCTAGAGGGGGAGGCTGGCCTTTTACTAGCCTGTAACCAGGGGCCCAGTGGTATTCTCATAATGAACACTGAAGTAATACGAAATGAGAACAAACTAACGGCAGCCGTGTAAAGGGAGAGAGAGGGAGAGAGGGAGAGAGGGGGAGAGAGAGCGCGCATCCTCTGCGCCTTGGACGCTGGCTGCTCACACTCTCCGAGGAGGCTGCGATGGAGACACGATGAGACTGGCGGGGTGTTTTTCGGTGGACAGTGCCTCTGGGGCGTCGTTACCTGGTGGTTTGCCGGACTGTATTACTAGCAGAGCGACACACTGAGAAAAAGGAGTGTGTGACCATTTTTAAAGGATTATTGATTATTGACCATCAGCCTACAGTAACGACCGTCAGGACAACGGTGTGGATAGCTCCCGGTGTACTCTCTGTTTTTCTTTTTGTTCAATTTATTTTCTATAGCTGACACATTTTAACGCAGTCCTGTTGGACATTTTCCCCCCACAAAATGTTAAATTTAGCGCTCTTTCGACGTGGAGGATATCCGTGGCAAGTCATTTTTGGCTGTTGCCGGACAAGCGTGTAAGGTGCACAAACCTGTGGACGGTTTCTCAGACAGTATGATACAATATTTTGACATAACCATTATTTTTTGCGTTACGCTCTATCGCGCATGCCTAGTGGTAGATAGCCTGTACAACGCTGTCCGAAGCCACTTGGCTCCGTCCTGGCCGTGATGTAGGCGCAAAAGTAAAAGGGAGCGGAGGACTAAATAAAAATGCGTTGGCAAAGTGGCAACGTGGCGACCAAAGGATTATGACTTGAGATCCTTTACGAAGTAGGTTTTGCCATAAATTGAAGAATGTCAGGAACACCAAATGCGGAGGCTGAAGGAGTTGTCTCCAAAGTACAAGTTAAAAAGGAGATCAAGACAATCGTGGAGAATTTGGAAACCATCCTGGGAGACCTCAAGGATGTAGCCAAAGAGCTCAAAGAGGTAAAAGAACAGGGAACACCATACAACGCCTTGCACATACGCACCATGTCTGTGTCATGCTATGGGCTTTCGGAGCATCCGTCTCTAGGAGGAGATGGGAGGCTGACGTCCACCTCACTGGAAACAGCTATGATGATGCACACGCACATACACACACACACACACACACACACACATACAGACTGTTCTCCCCCCCTCCTGCCCACTAATGTATGTCATCATTATCTCCAACATGGAAGACATTTGGCACAGGAGGATGTGGGGTGTGAAATGACAGAAAGGCTTCTTCACCCTGACTCACAGGCTTTGACGAAAGTGAGAAAAATGTAATCTCAATTAATATTTAATGGACAAGCTGGTTCAACCAGGAAGGTGCTTTTGCATTGCATTTCATCATCTTAATGCTGCCTGTTGTTTCCTGTGAATTATCTCCTGCTAAGTAAGAGATCACTTGTTTTTTTTCTTTCACTTTTCATCTCTGGTGGTGTCTCACTGTTTCTTTATTTTTAACCCTCTTTGTCTTTTGTCTTTCACCACATCTGTATTTATCGCAGCCACTCTTCTTCATTCTGTCTTTGTCTCTTGTTGCCTGCCTTCTTTGTCCTTCTCTCTAACGTCCTTATTAAAGATCAGAACTCTCAGAGCTGTCTGATTGGATGTTTAAATCTCAGCGATGTGCAGACAGGAGTGCTGAATAGGAGTCGGGGGTCTCTGAAGATTTCAGGGATTATTATGAGGATATTTAATGTTTTTATTTACAGCAAGTTCTCAAAGAGCTCAGAATGTCTGGCAGCACCATTCATATGTCACAGTGCTCACTTCAAATCTGTGTTTCCTCTAATGCCAATCACTGAATCACTTTGCTGCCCAGCTGTAATAATCAGTCTGCACTCTTACCTGCTTTTATGTTTTCCTTCCACTGGGCACACACCAGGCATCTGCTTTGTTGAACCTCTCACCCTAATACGACAGGCTGTCATTCTAATAAGACCCTACTGCATCCAGCCTCTGGCTATGGGTGGGTAGTTGACACAACATCTGTCTCCTTCTGCCTCTCTGCTCCCCTTACTCTCAGTTTTTGCAACTTGAGCTGAATTAGACTTCTTTTGTTGTTTTCAACAGTTTACAGTGTCTCACAGCAGGCACCAGAGTTAAATGAGAATAAGAAGACAATGTAATCTGCCTATGGTTGGGATTTTGTGTGTGTGTGTGTGTGTGTGTGTGTGTGTGTGATGTGCACTCTTTCTTTCTTTGGCTTGATGGAAATTGTGTGGAGGATCAGTTATTCTGACACAGCGCACACTGAACACATAGATACCAGAGGGGGTGGCAATCAAAGCCATGTTTAGGGTATAATCCATTTGAAATGCAGTTATCTGTTAGAGCTCACAGACAGGGCTGGAGTTGAGCCTGAATCTGAGGAGGGACCCTGCCCAGATGCTTGGCACAGTCTCTGAAGTTGCCTGGCCTACAGCAGGGCCTGCCCACTGGGATACTGGTATCACCTCTTGTGTGTGTCCCAACAAATTATCAATTTAAAGAGTGCATGGAGAGTTTAGCTCCACTGTTTTCTCTGCCCTACCCTTCTGTTTTTGGCTTCATCTCTCCCTCTCACTCACCCTTTCCTCTGTTTCTCTCCTCATCATTCTCTCTTTGCTTCTCTCTAATTAGGCTCCTCTGTTTGGATGTGCATTTCCAACCTTAGATGACAGCCGTGGTGTTTTACAGTAGGTGAATCCTGAGTAATCTGAAGTGAGCATTAGCAATACAGAAAATGTCACTCAGCTAGTCATTGTCACAATTATTATGAATGCTGTAAAAGAACATACATGAACCTTCCCTTGCCTTCAAAGGTATTTTAGCATTCAGCTCATCTTATACTCAACTTTCTTTAGACCCACAGGCAATAGTAATGCAAACAAGAGTAAAGAAGCAGTAGGGAATGCCTCTCCAAATGGGATGTGTGTGGACAAAGTACGGTAGATGAAGAACATAGACACTATATTATTGAATATCAGTTACTAGAGTTTAGCACCATGTCTGTTCTGTTTGTTAAAATGCTTTTTTAATTCTATTCCTTTTGCTTATGGTTCTTTGGCAGTTTAAATCCTTCCATCCTGCAGGAGTTGTCTCAGCACTGCAGACATAAATATATGGGAGTGTAACTTTATTCATGGAGCCTTAAGGTGCTCTTGATGGTGAACCATACAACTTTGAGAAAAAGAAAAAAAATACTTCAGGCACTCTTAGGTGGAGCAAGGAGAATGTTCAAAAGCCTTTATTTAACTGGGTATCTCAGTAAAAAAAAACACCAACCAACTGGTTTTGACCTCAATATCCGGAGAGGTCGAAACCGGTTGGATTAAATAAAGGCTCTTGAATATATTCCCTGCTCCACCTAAGAGTACCTTAAGTATTCTTTTTTGTTTGCTTTAATGTTGTAGGAGGTGTTGTAGTCGTGTCTCGAGTCCCCAGTGTTTGAGTCCAAGTCACCAAAGAATAGTATGAGTTGTGTCCCCATTACCTGAGTATGAGTCATTAAAGTCTACATTAAATGCGACTGGCACAGCTTTTACTTAATATGTGTGAGTCAAAAGCCAAACGAACACACTCATACTGTAAGTCTACGGACACATGCTACTTATAAGTGAAAAGTGTACATCAGCTTTTTTGATACATAAAAATCATTTATAGAAAGGGAGAGGATGCTGGAAAGTGTGCTGGGTACAGCACAGTGTAGGCAAACTGGTTTTAATATCAGTATCTTATGCCAAATTATTATGGCCCATTGCAAAAATAAAGTCAGTGCTCGAATCTGAGTCCAAATCAAGTCACGATTCCTGAAAATCAGGACTCGATTCAAACTCGAGTCCAAGTCCTGGACTCGAGTACTACAGCACTGGTTGTAGGACTGGAGTTCACAATCACTCTTACACTTGTTACCTTGTATAATGACAGCACCATATGTCAGTCTTCAGTGGTGCAGTCAGTCCTTTGTTTGCCTTTGACAGTGGTGCATATGGATTGGAGGGTGGAATCAAATTCAGTTAAGCATCAGGCCCTGAAAGAATGTGTTTTTTAACATGTATGAATGAATTGTGTATATGATTTCAGTTTGTGTTGCTCCATCCTTACAGCTGTTCCTAGTATTTTCTTGTTATCTGTAGAGTGCCAGCAAAACAAATTTCTGCTGTAACATTTCTTTAATATTTCTCTGTGCAGACTGTGAAAACAAATTTCCTCTGGCAGGACAAAGGAAGTATCTTTGGATCTAAATATCTTATGTTTTGACAGGTTTCTGAGACAAAATCTTATATTCCTACTGACAAGAGCATTCATGCCATTTCAGTTTATGTGTTGTTTATTGCCCTTCCTTTGTAATCATGGTTTACAATGTAGTGTATTCCTAAATAATATTATAGTTCAAGACTGCAGATTCATTCAAATGTTTCAAATAGTTCTTTGATTTGCCCTATTCCTTTCTATAAAATATTCACTGGGGTATGTCACACTGCATTTCCAATGTCTCATTTTCCACCCTGGCACACTTGGAACATTATTGTACCGCTGCCACTGATAGACTGTGTGCTCTCTCATATTGTGTGGCTTGCAGAATGGATGTGATTTTATGTGTTTTCGGCTTTTTGTAAAACATCTATTTGTTTGTTTGTCTTTTTTTCACACCAAGGCTGTTTGCTTGATGAATTGTTTCCTGTGCCGTTGTTCAAAAATATGACACTGCTATTAGTAGAATGGATCTCATAGCATTCAGCATAATATTTATTTACTCTTTTTCTCACTCGCCGGTTGAGTTGTACTTGTTTTTTGCAGTATTTTATGTTTCTTATTAATGACTGACTTGCTCATTTTCTGCAGAATAATACAAGTATTTGTGCTGATTGTTCCCAAAAGGACACTGACAGTCTCCTGATTTTTATGTATTTTCACCCTTTTTTTGTTTGTTATATCTTTGTGTTTGTCTTTGTCCTCTGTGTTGTTTTGCTATACACTCACCAGCCACTTTATTAGGAACACCTCTGAATATAATGTAGTCCAGTACAACACCACCTTTAACTATGAGCTCAATAATAAACATATAACTGAGTTTATACATTTATGACAATTTCACCAAACACTTCAACATCTTGAGCCACATAAACACAGATGTTAAGGCAGAAGTGTTGCACTGAATCGCATACAATTCTACAGGTGTGCCTAATAAAGTAGACAGTATTTTTTTAATTCAATTCACAACGCTGGTTTTTTATTTGTAATGATGTTGTGTCTTGGCTTACAGGGTATGTTTGGCGTTGTTACTTCTCTCAGTTCTGATGGTACATGGGGATGTTGTTGTTTATCACTTAAGTCAAAGTCTGGCAGGCTGATGGCTGGTCCCATAAGTTATAGTGACATTTTTTCTCCCTGGCATGGCTTTCATAGTGATATCTTTGATCAAATTTAATCTCACAAATCAAAGTGTGTACATTTTAATTTTATTTAAGATGATTTGCGAATCATTAATTATGAACTTGAGGAGATAAAGACTAACATTTTTCATGTTCTTTTCTTGCCTTTCTAGCTCTTATGTGGATCATCATTATTATTTCCTCCTATAATGCCACATTGTTTATTATTCCTGACAGTGACACTTCCTTTTCTTGTCACCAGGTTGTGCATGAGATTGACACCCTAACTTGTGACCTGCAACTAGAGGAGGATGGACTGACAGACAGCTCAAAGACAGATACACTCAACTCCAGCTCGAGTTCCACCACCACTACCACCGCTTCCAGCTTGGAAAAGATGAAGCTTTTCCCTGATGACTGCATCTTTAAAACTCCTGTGCCCATCAACCCAGTCATTGGCATCCCTCCTGCAGTACTGACAGTACTCAAGAAACCCCACCCACCCCTACCACCACCAAGACTTACCCCGCTAAGAGCCGAGGATCACAACAATAAGAATCTGCCTCATCCGACATTAGTGTTATCAGGGAGTATATCCAAGGCTAACGGGTCTCTGCTGAGGAATGGCGGGATTTTCCCACTGAGAGCAAACAGGGATTTATTCTCCTCCACACCTTGCTTCATTTCTAGTGACAGCGGGATCCCTGAGTCGGGGCTTGTTCCTACATTGCCCAGACCTATGCCGCTACTCCGTCATGAAAAGAGCAAATGTCCCAAGGCCTCTAGCAGGGAGCCTCGTGAGAGGGAGCGTGTCCGTTTCAGTGAGAAGGTCCAGTACCATGGCTACTGTCCAGACTGTGACCTCCAGTACGATGTAGACAACATAGAACTACAATTGCAGGCTGAGTTGAATGACCTGAGACTCAGTCCTGTGCATTGCTGCTCTTCCTCCTCCCCTCCTGCATCCCATGCTCTTGCTCATGATCTAATGTTGGAAAATGGCAGCCTCTCGGTCAGCCGCAGTTTCCCACCAACAGCAAACATTCCTCTACCTTGTGTGCCTCCTCACTTGCCTTCCCTCAAACCCCCAAAAACAATCCTACGCAAATCAACTACCACCACTGTTTGACGCCGAATCCTTTGGTATGTCTAACGTAACAATTCTTGAATCATTCATAGTGTTTCCTACTTTATGAGCACTTTCTACTCCAGTTGATCCTTGGATTATCCAAACAGAGAGATGAAGGGTTGGGAAATGGAAAACAAAAGGATGGATAAAATGAGTGGAATAGAGAGAAAGGCATCGCCACGTGTGCTAAGGCGTACACACTGAGTGATCAGGAAGAAGCGGTGAGTGTTTGTGTATGTATGACTGTGATTGTCAGGAAGAGGAAAAAAAAGCAATTGCATGCATGCACTCATGCATACCTTTGAGTCTGTCTGCATAAAGTTTGTTTGTTTATGCATGCTCATGTGTGTGTACATTTGTGGGTGCATGTTTAGGCAAATGTGTGCATGTTTGTAGGCAGTGAACATTGACTAAAAAATGTAGAAGGACTTGAAAATTCTCTGACAACGCTCTGATTCTGCTGACAACACTAAAACTAAATTGTATCTGTGTCTTTCTGGAAGTTCTTTGTACTAACAAGTCTCAAACTCAGGAAGTTCTTTCAGAGAGGGGTTCTTATTAATTCATGACCTTCTGGATGAAACAAGAAAACCTGCTTCCCTCAGATTTCATCCAAAGCCCTAAAGATCTTCTCATACTCTGACACCCAAATAGCTTACCAACTCACAACATATACCAGAATAATGGCTGTTACGCAATACACAAATGCATAAATTGACTGCAGACGAATAGTGGCACCTATACCCTCGCACAAGCTGCCTAGATTAACGATAAGATTTGAGCGATAGACACGTGGGTTCATACCTTTTCTCCCCCTTCATCACCTCGTGTTCCTACAAGTCCCAGTTTGTTGGCACGTCAGACTGTAAGAGTGAAAGAAGGGAGACAAAATGAGATGAGAGTTATGTGGTGGGCTGTGGAAGAGAGAAAGGTGTTTTAAGACAAAACTGCCATTTTGATTTGTCTTTACCCCATGGCTTATTTTCTAAGAAATTCCTGTTTACCAACTGAATTTCCCTTTGTGTAGACCAGAACTATCACTTCCTGTGATATCTATGAGACTAAATGGATAGTAAGCAAATCAGTTATGCTCTAGAGTAGAGAGAACCAGGCAGAAGCCTGCTGGACTCGAAGGGAATAAAAACACTTACAGCAGTCCTCCATTATTCACTTTTAATATGAAGCTTATTTAATATATCTTGTGTTCCCTGTGTTTACAGTATGTGAACTGTGTGTATCTAAACTATGCGTGCATGTGGCTGAAGTTTTAAATATGTCTGAAATTGATTACCAAGGAATATTTAAGTGCATGCGTGTCTGCACATGTGTGTTTATGTATAGGTGTGTGTAAAAGCATGTCAGTTTGGCAGATTTGTGGAGACAACATACCTTGGAGTTGAATGAGAATAGTAGCACCTTCCTCACGGCGGTGCCCTTAATTAGCCGGATTAGACCACAGGAGATAGCAGCAGTGCTTCAGACAGCCTTTGTATCAGCATTAGCCTTGACTAAGCTCTGAACTGCTGCTGCACTTATTTTTTATGATAAATAAAGAGAGGGAGAGAAAGGAAGGAAGGGGAAAAGTGTGTGTGTGTGTGTGTGTGTGTGTACGCACTGAGGGGGCAGGCTGTTTTATAAACAGTATACTATGTATGTATATATATCATATTCTATATATATGTATATATCTTTTGCGCATTTGGCGTTGTGCAGGTGGAACGCTTGAAGGTTAAGGCTGAGAAATTCAGGGTAGGAAATTGCACATACTGGTGACTGAACCCAAAGCATGACCTTGCTGGCCTGACAATGTAAAATCTGCATCTGGATTAGGAACCAGTGGATATTCAGCCATGAGAAAAATGAGAACAGGGGTTAGAGGGTGGGGTAAGGACACAGGAGGAGAGAGAAAACATGTTAGACAGAGAGAAAGAGACAGGGAAAAGAAAGCGTGTGTGATGGAGACAGGCAGTGAGGGAGGCGGTGAAAGAGAAACAGCAGTGCAGTGGATGCTGATGTTGTTTCTGCTGTACTGTGCTTGCTGCTCTATAAGAGCATATGAGGATGCATGTGTCTCCTCAAGATCGTTGCTCTCAGTGTAAAACAGTAGCAGTATTTACCTTGTGTTCATGGATCCTAATGAGTGTGGCAGCAGGTCACACAAACACACTGAGCAGATTTGTGTGCTTCAGAATGGAAAGCAGCTATGTCATCAATACATGCAGCTCATATGTAGAAGTGTCGTTATTGTGTATGTACTGGTGAATACTGGCCCACTTCAAGCACTACCACTAGCAAACAAAACATTTTTTTTGAAAACATCACATAAATATATATTTTCTGCTACAAAAACGTTATTAATTTAACAAAAGAAGCTCTCAAATATTAAATATTGTCTAAACACAAGCAATTGTAGGTCATATTTGCCTAAATAACAAATTATTTATATTACTTAATATATTACAAATCTTACCAGATGAGATATTACCAGCTTTTTGGTACACAGACATGCTTAAATGTTTGGTGCTTCAAACATATTTCATTCAAATAAGTATTGAGGTTTGACACTCAGCCTTGTTTGCAATGGGTGTTGTACATTTGAACCGTACTGTACATGATATCGAGTCACCCTTCTTTTAATCTCTACCATATCTTACAGTAGGCTGTCAAACTGTATCTATCTAATTATATATTATGGTTATTATTTTACATCAGTCACTTCAACCTTCTAGTGGGAGATGTGACATTTGCAGTGGCTGACCAACCTTTGCTGCAAAAATGGACCCTCTCATGTTTGGATTTGTCACTCATTGTTTAATACACCCATGATTTGTAATCAGACCATTCCTGTAACACAGAAACCACTGCTCCCCTGACTATGGGTGTAGGAGTGTTTTTGTTTATTTATTTTTTTTTTTTTTACTGTTTTTGTAACGAGTATCTGAGCTCCAGCGCTCCGGCCTAGAGGATGAAGTTGTAATGGGCAGGGAGGAGGTGGATCTTCACCACCTCCATCATGATTCACGACTGACTCAACTGCGCTGACCTACTCCCTACAGCTCACAGCTCTAGTTCATAGCCCACCTTTCTCTCCCTCTCTCTCTCTCACACACTCTGTCTTCATTTCTTTCTTCATCGCTCCTTTGGATGATAATGCTTCACTCCCACTCAGCAGCAGCTGTATGCATCACAATCTCTCTGGGTACATATATCTGTATCTAAATGTGGGCAGGCCAGCTATTATTAAAACACATCTGACACTTTGTACAGCAAACACCACTGGTAGCATTTCGATTTGAATGTTTAATCAAAAAGTTCACTGACCTTTTCTACAGCAGCCTCTGCATCCTTCTCTCCTTTCAGTGCCTTAGTATTATTATAAAAGACTTTACAGGGATGAAGAAATCCACTCCTTGTTGTTATGCATGCACTAACAAATGACTGTGTACAGTAGCTCCTCCATTTAAAGGGTGTGTGCTTTCATTTTCAACCCTACATCGTCCTGACGTCAGTAGCGTGACACCTCATTTTATCAGGTAAATGAGTAAATCTGATGCTTTCAAAACTAATGCAAAGTCTCACAGAGCTGAAAGTAAAATTGATAGTTCTGTTTGCAAATGTAAAAGTGTTACTCTAGCTTGTTGTCTTATAATACAGTAGTCATTTGTGTGCTTATAGTGCTACTGCTGACTGTATTATCTTCATCCCATGTTCCAATCTGGCAAGTGCATAGTGTGCAATAAAACTCAATAAATGTGTCAGAGTCAGACACAGTTTGCCAGTGAATATTAATTAACTGTTGTTTTTCCTGGCTGGTTATTGGTGGTGATGCCAAGAAACACATTTGTCTGTTTTTTCGTTCCCATTCTGCATGCATCATTTACTTAAATTTTTGTTTCCTTCAGTTGATGACATTGCATTATGAACACTGAAAGGAAAAATGTTGTGAGGAACGCATTAAACTTAATGAAAGCCAAATAACTGTGGTGTTGCATGCCAGAAGCATTAGATTGTTAATAGAGAGACTGTATGCAAAGTTTATTAGAATACAAGATATACAGGACTTTTATCATCAAACATCAGAACATTCAAAAAGCAAATCTGGTGCACATTAGACATAAATTTTGGCTCATCTTCTTTATCTGTGAATCAGTCATGATGTGGGAAACTGAGCGGGCATATGTTTGTGTGTCTTTCCTTAACAAAATGTGTGCACACTCATGCTTTAATGTTATGGGTACATGTGTTTAAAGGTGCATGAGAGTGCAGAATACATGCAGCCATGTGTGGGGAAAGGGTCAAAGGGTGTGAAATAGCTTTGTGCCACATAGAGAGCTTTGGTGGTGAAGCAAACTTAATCTGAGGATTTTACGCTGGTTTGGAGTTTGTTAAAAGTTACAGGCATCAGCTGCACCTCACTCAGGAAAAGTAAACAATATCTCAACAAGAGAATCACATTTGTGTGATGAGAAAAACATAAAAATAACAGCTATATAAGAAGAAACTTTTGGCCAGGCAACTGCCTTTTCACAAAAGGAAAGGTGTTTTAATCCACGGAGAAAAATGTGCCAGACAGTTGAGTCCTATTAACTTTGATCACTTGTGTCTGTGTGTCTGGGTGCTTGTGAGTTGGCAATGATACCTTGGTGTATTTTCATTTTGCTCTGTGGAAAACGACTGTTGGTATTATGATTGCTCTTTCAGGTGGCTCTCCTCTGTGCAATCAGATATTCACACTAATGTGTTTCTTCTTTTTCCTCTGCAGGGCCCGCTGAGATGCTTGAGATAAGAGTAAAAGGGATGCTTGTTTCATCGACCCTGGTTGATCAGGGAGTGAGGATCCAGAGCTGAGGCCAAGCATCAACCCTTTTTTTTTACAGCTGGCTCTCAACCAACAGCAGACAAGATCTTCTAGACAAATTCATACTGTGACTTTTGAGCACTAAAAACCTGCAGGCACATGTTCCTGTGAAACTGAGGACACAGCAAGGGCAGGCACTGTATGCAATTGCATACAGACAGGGATTTTTTTTAGCTGTGGAAGTGATATTTTTGTTACATAAATAGTTGGCTTAAAGATTATATTGCTGCTGAGATCCTATCATCAAAGGTAAAGAGGCAATGAATGATGCGGTTACTGATCTGTGTCCAGACATCATGTTCATTGTACATCAAACTCTATGTGCTCAACTGGTGCCATACAAGCTATGTTTTTTTTTTACAATAACATGCAGAGGTACAGACAGTGTGGCATAGTTACAGCTTTAAAGGAACCTTGAAGAAGTAATAATTTGCATCAAATTTTTTTTGTATACAAATATACATGTACATGTTTGATATCTATATATTTCATGCATTTTTCTACAGAGACTTTAAGATTTAAAGAGATGATATTTTTGATATTTTGTTGGACGAGGCTTTCATTCCCTCAAGGTATGTGTTTTTCAACAGGGCATAGCAGGATGAGTTATTTATATATAACAACAGTATAGTGTTTGTAATGATGACAAGTATGTTTCAGTCAACAGAATGGGCTGTACTGTGAGAAGGGAAGGTGGAGAAGATAAATGGCGTAAACCAAATACCTAGTTGTGCTTTAGCAGACGGGAGGCATGGGGCTGAATCAATGCGTGACTGGCTCTTCACTCTGTCCCGTCATCACGGTGTTTTTCTATGCATTTCTGTGGGGAGGCTGGTGGGTATGACACGTAGGGTGCTCTGCTCACCGTAACACAGTGTGAAGAAATATCCCCTCTCCTTTCCTCATATGATGTCAGCCAGGCTAATTCTGCAGTCAATTTGGGTGTTCCCAAAAGGAAAGTTGTTGTTCCTTAGGCCAGTAAGTCATTTATAATTAAATTATAATGGTAATATTGTATATTTCTATAGCACTTATCCAAGATTACAAAGTGCTTTAGGAGGCCAAAACAGAAAAATACAGAAAACAGATAGCAAAAATTGTACATATAGTGCACACATTTTCATAGCCCATTTTGGCTCAGTAAAAGAGTGAGGACCTTACACTGGAGAGCAAAAGAAAAAAAAACATTTCTTTGATACACGCAGCCGCTCTTCGCATTCAGACTGGAGGTACCACAGTTGGAACTCCACCTCTTTATTCTTACTGGACACAGAGACAAGCAAGAATCAGTTTCAAAGATGAATGGAATATCTGAAAAAGCTGTCATTGACATTTTGTTTTGTGTGTGTACACAAACTATTGGAAAATAACTTGTGATAAGTAAACACTTTGCACTTAATGGTGGTGTGTCTGTATATATTTTATGGACTGGGCAATAATTTCAAACTGAGAATGTGTTGATTTTATGTCTGTATCTTCTAATACAAACTGCGCTCTTGAAAATTAATCTTTTATATGGTCGAGACTCTGTGAACTTGGACTCAGATAGAATAAATTAAACCAAATGGAAGAGCATCACACTTAATCAAAGTTCCCAAAAAGCAGCATGAGCAAATTTTTCAGAAAGAAAAATACATTAAATGCCATCAGCAGCTGCATCAATTAATTGAAGATTAATGTGATGAGATAGTGGCCTGGCAGTGCTAAAGGCCACCGGCTCTCCATGAAAGATATTCTAATGAACTCACATTGGCTTGTCACAGCCAAACGTCATAATATCATAACACAGGCCACAGCCAGCAGTTCAATGCCAAGTATGGATTTAAAGGAACAGGGCAGTTGTGCCAATAGACTGGATGAAGATTTAAATCACTACTGATTTCCCTAATCTGGATTGGAATAAGAATTAAAATGGAGTTTCAGATATGATAAACTTGTGTTTTTTTTAACTTAGACGGACCACGTTAACCCAAAGAAGCTGCAGCCTGTTAAAAACACGTTTTCAGATTTGTGAAACCGACGGACTATGGCGCATAGAGGTGGCGCTACATCTGGCAGCAGCGGTCCAAGCGTCATCTTGCCAAGGGCAAAACGGCGGTGCGCTTGTTTTCCTATCGCTCTTATCCGCATGTTGTTTCACCAGGGCGTTATACAGGCTGTACTGGTGATCCCACCCACTCAGGCTGCCGCCTCCCCGTTGTTCACATGACGGGGAAGAAAGGAGGAAAAAGAAAACTAAAAAGAGAAAATACAGGACGACGGGATGATCTAATTTAACGAAGGAGACAACTTTCTCTGAAGGTAATAAATAGTAGCACCTAGCTAGTTAGCAAAATGCTATCATACTGTTTGGGTTTAGCTAGCTTACGGCTGCTGTAGAGATCTAGCTATTTAGAACTCGGCGGTGTGGTGAGCCAAAAATGCTGACTGAATGCCACCAAAGTGGCAAAGAGATACGTGCTTTCAGACAGCGTGACATTAATTTGTTGTTGTGTCTCTGGAAACTGCTAATGCAGCCCGAGATGAATTCCCGCAAAGTGCTGATGTGTCAAAAACGTGACTAGCAGCCCGCCGGAGTCTGAGTCATTCCCATTAACAATGAGGTGGAAAAAACATCTCTGCGTCTCATGTCTGAAACCAAGTGACCACCATTTCAGTATACCCTTACTAAAACCAGCAAGACTTCAACTTCTTTGGTCGGTGCTGGTCAGCTGGCGGTGACGCCTGCTTTATAAATGGCCGTTTTAGAGAGACAAACGTGAATCGCTTGTAAAAATGGTCTTTTCCAGCCTTCGACTGGAGAGACAGAAAATGTCCACAGAAGACGTTAAGCTGTGAGCTCCAGATGTGATGGGAGGACAGGGACGGCTGCCAGCTGGATGTGACATAAACACGTGAGTAAAAACATTAAACGTGTAGAGTGTTGACATCATTTTGTCCACTCAGGTTGTATCACTTGTGCTTGCAGCATTAACAGCACCAAATGAAGAACTACAACACAAAGTACAAATGAAGTGACACCTGTGTCCACTCTTACTTTAACCTAAGTGCTTCCTTCTTAACAGATTAAAATGCTTTAGCTTTCTTGTTGTTTACAGGGGAAAGGTCTGAGCTCTAGTTTCCAGTTGAATGCGATTACACAGTGTATAACCCACCAACCAACGCCGGCAAAAACCATAATCCCCACCCTTGGTGGAAGTAATGAATGTAAAATAGCAATGGTGCCATGAGGGCAGACAGAGAGGCTCAGTGTATCTGCATCTGACCCTCTAAAGTGACCAGGAGTAGATGCTGAACCATCTCTCTCCTTTAAACGGAAGCAGAGCAAATCTACTGTTTCCTACTGAAAATTCTCACATCTTTACTATCGCTATGTTATAAACTTAAAGTATATGGTCATGTAGCACTGTGAGAAAAGAGTGTGCAGGTTTTTCTTTCAGCAAACACCATTTGTTTGCACAACTTAAAGCTCAGTGCAACTAATAAACAAAATCTGCTGATGCAGTGACTTGCTGGAAAGAAAAGCTGCAGACTGTGGACTAATCCATTTAACCTTGCTGATGACTTCTTTTTTATAATGCTCTCTAGGTAAATAAACAGTCTACTGGGGAAAAGGAGGAGGTGGGAAGATGAAACTGAATGAGCGCAGCGTGGCACATTATGCCACATGTGACTCTCCGCCAGACAAGACAGGCTTCCTGTTCAAAAAGGGTGAGCGCAACACGGCTTATCACCGGCGCTGGTTTGTCCTGAAGGGCAACATGCTTTTCTACTTTGACGAGCGCGATAGTCGAGACCCGATCGGTGTCATCATCCTTGAAGGGTGCACTGTGGAGCTGTGCGAGTCAACTGAGGAGTTTGCTTTCGCCATCAAGTTTGACTGTGCCAAAGCACGGGTGTACATGATGGCTGCTGAGAGCCAAGCAGCCATGGAGTCGTGGGTGAAGGCATTGTCAAGGGCCAGCTTTGACTACATGAGGCTAGTGGTGAAGGAGCTGGAGAGGCAGCTGGAGGAGATCCAGGAGGCTGCAGGAGGTGGCTGTGTCGGGAATGGAGCTGGAATCCTGCAGGGCAAGCCTAAATCCTCCAGGCGAAACCAGATGGCACGATCCAGGTCTGGAGTGTCCTCTTCTTCGTCATCTTCATCCTCCTTATCTTCATTGTCATCAAATGCCCCTTACATGCCAGCCCCCTTCTCTGCCCAAAAGAGCATCCAGGATGAGGTGCAGCTCATTTCTGGGTGTTCCAAGGAGAATGGAGTTGCATGGAGCAAAGCATCAGTTGCCTTGGCTAATGACTCTGCTGAGGGAGTGTCTTCCTATGTGGCATGGGAAGGTTGCGGAGACCCTGGAAATGGCAATGAGAATGATGATGGGGTGCGAGCTCCACCAGTGCCACCCAGGAGAAAAGGGGCATCTCTGGAAAGTCCCGTCTCCCCTGGCACTGACTGCTTCTCCAAACTGCATAACTGGTATGGCAGAGAGGTGGAGCAACTAAGAGTGCAGTGGCTACAGAGCCAGTAAGCGGAACACATATGGATTATTTCTTTTTCCAGTTGTATCATTCCTGAACATCCTGAAATGTTACATCCTTCTGAATCCAATAGAAAGATTAAGAAAACTGAGACTTAATTACAAACTGTAGTCTTATCACTAAAGACAAATAAACATTATGATATTGATTCCAGATCTTGTCTGGCAAAGGGGAGTCAGTCTGTCTTAAAGAATAACACTTTCCATTGTACAGTGCAAGATATTTTAAAATACCCAATATGCTCTTTTCTACAGTGTAATTTGCCAAGCACAATTATAAATGTTACGAGTATAATATGCAAAGCCATCAGGATTTCTCTCAAGTTACAGTTTGGCTTGACTGACCTCAGAAAAATATGCTGCTGTATTATTATGTTGCCGATTTTCAAGTTTTTTTTCCTGCATTTTTAGCTTCCAGATATACATGAGCTATTGTTTTGGGGCCAGGTTTCTCTAAAGCTGTAGCAACCATGATCTAAAATCATGTTTTTTTATAGGTATCCATGCATATTGTTCTAAATGTCTGAAAAATACCAAAAATCAACAAATCACAGCTAAAGTCTTTATAGGAGGAAAAGGATTGTTTCTGTTATATGCAAAGGAAAGAAAGAAGGCCACGTAAATAAAAAATACACTGCACAAAACAAGTCCATATAGATGAGGTTGCTATAGTGACATCCACGGGGAAACAAAAAAATCCTGGTGCTGTATGTTTGGTGATGCCTAAGATTTCCCCCATTTGGTGATGTAACATTTCGTAACGGGAAATTATGATTTAAATTATAGCAGAGAAATGGTTAAAAGAGCTGCAGATATTTTTACGATCTTTTGGAACAGGCAGCAGGACAATTAGCATGTTGAATTCAGGATTTTGAGTCTCCTTTAACTTTAAACCACCTTAACACTAAGATCTTTTTAACATAGGGACTTTCTGAAACAGGGAAGCACGGCGGTGCAGTAGTTAGCGGTGTTGCTTCACAGCAAGAAGGTTCTGGGGCCTTTCTGTGTGCAGTTTGCATGTTCGCCTTGTGCCTGCGTGGTTTCTCTTTGGGTACTCCAGCTTCCTCCCACAGTCCAAAGACATGCAGCTTAGGTTGATGGTGACTCTAAATTGCCTGTAGGAGTGAGGGAGTGTGTGTGGTTGTTTGTCAACATGTCAGCCCAGTGATAGACTGGTGACCTGTCCAGGGTGGACCACGCCTCTCTCCCAATGTCAGCTGGGTGTAGATAATTGATGGATAGATGGACTTTCTGAAATGAGAATAAAATTGGGATTAGAAGAGTTGGGGAAAACTAGTCCAGGTTCTGCTCCATACTCCCACTGGGGCCCAGCTTACCCCAGAGGCCTTATGTTTGCTAATGTCAGAGCTTCCTCTCGACAGTCACTAGGAATTGTGGTGGGAGCTGGATGTGTCATTGAGAGCTATGCACCCTGGTATTTTTAGCTCTTATTAGCCAGACGGACAAATGATGCTGTGTCACAGGAGCACTTGTCACTTAGTTCTCTTTTATGTCTTGTACTATATAAAAATGCTTGATGCTTGATCATACAAAATACTTAATAATTCCATATTATGCAATCAAACCATCTTAATTTGATCAAACTTTTTGTTACAACTGATTAAGATGAATTGTTGTGTGTGAGCATCTAACCTCTTGGATTGTACATAAATGTTTACAATTCTATGTTGGAAAATTAACACCAACAGTCTGCAAAATGGGCCTTTTAAATGGGTTGCTCATACTTTATTTCTATATCCAGTTCCACAGCTGTGTGCATCCTTGTTTTATATGTGCCTTATGTTACATTTTATAACTCTTATTATTGCAATTGAAGCCATCATCACAGGACTACAGTGATGGGTGCATTTGACTTTTCCTCATTTTTTTTAAGCTGTTCTGCAGTTATTCTTTCATTCAGTTTTTTTGCAAAAGCATCATCTTGGTGTAATCATTTTTTGACAGTGGCTGAGTTCCTTCACTCTGCATCATTGCACTGCATTATCATCACTGTTACACACTCGGGGTGTAAAGAAACAATAGGAGTCGTACAGTGCGGATTGTGTTTTTAACACAGCCGTATTCTTTTGACACATTCCTTTACATATTGTGAAACAGCAGACTGTCATTTGTAATTAAAGGGATTTGTGAATGTGTCAAATTAACCATAATGGTACCTATTTTTATTCAAGAGTGCCAAATGACGAATGAAACCTGAATGTATCCACTAACTTCTATGATTCTATTAAAATTTTTCATTGTTGTACTATACAATATAAGTGTTATATTGAATAACCGATAATATTTAACATGTTCTGTTATGGTATCCTGAACATTTGTTGTAAACCACTCAATAAACTGTTAACAGGTTATCTTGTGAACAGTTAATTTTTCTGTGACATTCCTTGATCTGAGTACTTGGAGTGACGTTAGGTTTTTCTTACTTGCCATAATACTGCATGTTCCATGCATGTTTTTTTTTAGATGAGTGCAGAATGAAAGTCCCTCATGAATTCAAGCAAGGCCTGGGCTGTGAAAACACACACATTCCTGGTGTTATTCAGCCCATGCCTCACCAGGTGTCACTATGCAACAATTTTAGATGGTATCCTTAAACCCTTGAGTTCATCCATCCATCTATTATCTATGTCACTTATGCTGAAGAGGGTCACGGGGGGCAGAAGCCAATCCCAGCTGACACTGGGTGAGAGGCAAGGTTATACCCTGGATAGGTCGCCAGTCTATCATAGGGCTGACACTTAGAGACAGACAACCACACACACACACACACACCCACGTTCACTCCTTTGGACTGTGGGAGGAAGCCAGGGTACCCTGAGAGAAACCACGCAGACACACGGAGAACATGCAACACAGAAAGGCACTGGGTCGCCCGGGGCTTGAACCCAGTATTCTTGCTGTGAGACAGTGTTAACCACTGGCCACCCTTGAGTTCAAGAGGGCGCAGTTCAAGGAAATCAATTTAGCTGCAGAACGTGAGTGAAACGACTGAATGGTAACAGAAGCCAGCAAGACTTTGAGTCTTCAGAGATGAAAAAGTACAGTTATAGACTGTTTTAATGTTCCTTTTTTCTTTTATACGCTGAACGGGCAACTATTAAGTATTAATCCTTCTTATTCATGTTCTTTAGTATGTTGTTGTACTAGCCTATACTATCATATTACTCTTACATGGGCTATACTCTGCTGACTTTGCTGCTACTAATCATACCAGTAAGGCTATCTAAAGCTATGGCAACAGATTATTTGTGGTATTGCTATGTTTGCTGAAGCACAAGCTTTCTCCACTGGTCTTTTTGTGCCCAGGGGCCTCCTGGTGTGCTCGGTGTTTCTCAGCGCAAGCAGGTATGCGTCTCTTATTTTGAAAAGACAGAGACGGAAGCAAATGGTTTGGGTTTCCTCCAACTTAACAACTGGACTGCCGCACGTTTTTTGACAGCGGAAATGAGGAGTCGCCACTTTTTCCGTGTCAAGTTCGTGGCTGAAAGTTTTCTTTCCTTTTTTTCAGCGGAGGAGCCGCATGTTGTGAATGCTGTCACAATGAGAGAGAAAGCGACGGACTTTTTCGCCTGCAGTTTCTCACTGTTGTCCAGTCACTGCTGCTCCTCGCCGACGTCGTTCTGAGTTACTTTAGACGCTTCTCAACACATTTCCGTTATGCAAAGTCCAACTTGTTGGTTAGTCGTCGTGCTGCGGTGGGTGCCCATCCGAGATAACGGAGAACGTGAGTATGTTGTGAGGACTGAGCTCCTGTCAGTTTGTGTTACCTTCTTGCCTGAAAGTGCTTTGTTTTTTAACACCACCATCCTCTGAGCCTAACCACATGGATGATAATCCCAAAAATGACGAACCGCCGCAGCAGTGTACACAAAGCTTCCGTTCATTAGCCTATTACTGTTTTTATTCATCACTAATACACGTCGAGAACGCGTTTGTGTGGAATTTAAAAGGCTGTGCCTCTCTCCGGTTCCGGACCGGGGCTATTGGCGAACACTTTTTGGCCAAGAAACAAAGTTTTCTTTTAACAACAGACTCATGCAGACCAGAAGGTCTGTATTACCAGCCGGGGGAGCGGTTAACTGCCCATAGAGCCCCATGTTTGTTCCGCTCTATTCCTGTTTATTTAATTTGTTTGCAAATTTGCTAGTAAATTGAAACCGTGAAGCGAAATATCAATGTCTGTCCCTCCATCTTCCATCTTGTGGCTGTGATCTGGAAGAGGGACCTTGCTTCAAAATCTAGTTTTAAGACCTTTTTTGTCATTACTTTTTAAATTACTTAAAGGAGTAATCAGTTACCATAATTGTTTACATTAAAGTTCTCTCAGTCAACTACCTGATTCAACTTCTCCAGAGTACTGGTTGGCTTCTTTGTGTGAAAATAATGAAACTGCCATATTTAATGGGAGTCAGTAGAGGTCCAACAACAAAGCTTTTGCCCCGGGCCCCCTAGGATATGTCCATGACCACCAAGTAGGAGTTTCTGCCTTCCAGCTGCTTGGCGTCCCATTGAGGGGATAGTTGGCACAAAAGATGCACACAGCATGCATTGTTTCTAACTTGGTAGTATTTTAATGGTATGTGAATTGACAGAATTTATTTGACACATCTGTCAGTGGTGGTCACCATGGTAATGCTGCTACATGAAACCTACTGTGACTCCTTTGTAATGCACATTAGTAGGCCAAACATGGAGCTCAACATTAAAAAGTAATTTCATGGCCTACCATAAATAATCAGCACATTAATATTTGAGCTTTAGTGTTGTTTGTGGCAGACGTTATTGAGTGTTGCGCGAGTGTGCATGTGCTCAGGTCAGCAGTCACCCCTCATTAACAGGAACAAGTAGGGAGCAGCCCCTTGGTTTCACAATTCAGTGCTGTATAGCAGGAAATGAAAACCGTAGTTTTGGTCTGTGCATATTTTGAAGAGGACTCGCTTCTATTCATATCACCTGTGTGTGTGTGCGCGCATGTTTAAACACGTGTGCATTTGATGTCTGTTTATCTAGATTGATAGGTGTGTAGTTGTGGTGGTTCCCAAAAGTTTCTTAAAGTAATCACTGTTGAACATTTGGTAGCAGTGATGAAAATGTCCATACACGGTGCCTCCTGAAGGGCCAAACTATATATAGTTGGCCAGGTTTTTTCCAACTGCCCGCCCATTTCCATAACAATAATACAGCAGGCCTCAGCTAAAACGCATAGAGAGCCAGAGTATTGTCAGTTTATGAGCTATTTGAATAAAAATGTAATAAATCCGTTGCATGTTCTCCCTGTTCCCGCATGGGTTCTCTCCGGGTACCTCAGCTTCCTCCCACAGTCCAAAGACACTCAGTGCTAAATATGCATGGGCCACATATGATATGTAGTGTGATTGAACCTGCAAGTAATAATGCTTTTTTTTTAACAGCTTGGTCTTTATAAACATTTTTTTAAAAAGAGGAAACTGTGATCATTGTAGTTTCTGCCTTCCAGTGTCTTATTTCATCTGACCAGCAGTGCAAAACCCAAAGATGTTAATTATCACATTTTTTTTGTGTGTTTTTGCTTGAAAAATTAAATGAGTGACTCAGAATTGTTGCAGATTAATATGTCAGTTATGATTAACTTATTCATCACCGGGTCTATAATTAGTGAGAAATCTCCCTCACAGTTTCTCAGAGTTTCCCACTCACCCTCCTAAATTAAGCTCAGGTTACCAGCTGTGTTATATTGCTTGGCTTTCTTTACAAACTTCATTTAGAAGCTATGAAAACACATTCATAGGGAGCATGTTTACCTTCTGCGGTACTGCGCTGAGGTTGGCTTTCTTTGTTGATTCAGTCATTTAAATGCAACTATTGTTACACCTTGGGTCACTGAAGCACTGAAGGCAGACAAACATGCCTCTAGGGTGTGGTAACACACAAGTAACACAAGCTCAACTGTAATATGTCCTTGGCAGACAGTTGTAACTCGGGCAGCAACAGACAAAAGGTTGGCTATAATCAGTTAATCAGTGGCTACAAACAGTTCAGTGCAGTTCCACATGCCTGTACAGTCCCAGATGTGTCCGGTGAATTTCAGAAAAGCGTTTACATCCCTAAAGATGTTCTTGCTGTGTGACAGTTGGATATTTTGGTGCTGTCTTTGCTTCGCTTTTGCTCAGTGTGTTGAGGACAAGTTCTCTTCTGCCTATGTATACTGCATGTGTGTGTAGCAACGTATGCCAGCTAACATAAATACAGTGGAGGCTAAAAATATGACCCATCTGAATACTGTGGCTTATAAAAGAAAGATTACATTAAAAATTCTGCACTCTCCTCAGAGAGGGGGCTGCCACTGGTTCAGCATGATTATAATGTGGGATTCTAGTATGACAAGATTATGTCATTGGAGATTTTATCTACGCCAGCACAGTATTGTCACAGTGACCGTCTGAGATGTCTTTCCTTGAAAGAAAAGACCGCAGCTTCTTGGCATTTGGAAATTCCAGTTGTAATTCCTCCAGTATATTTGAAGCATTGTGCACACTTTCTGTACATGTGTGCACATATATATGTGTTAGTGAAGTAGAAGGATGAATAAAGTAATGGATTCTGCAGCTTCGGCTGTCGGCTGTAGATCAGATAGTGTCATGGTTCCATGTCTTTAAGTGAGATGTTATCTCTTCCGCTTCTCCTCAGGGGTTCTAAGAAATCTACTGCCGAGACCACGAGAGAGGTCTGACCCACAGCCACCCTCTGGGGGGAGGGAAAAGGAGGCCGAAGGAGACGGAGAGGAAAAGGGAGCCATGGGAGATATCTTGGCAGGCAGACAGGGGTAGGACTCTGCAAAGGAAGAATCACAGAGAAAGAGGGAAGAGACAAATTGGGGCTGAAAATGGAAGAAAGAGAAAACTTTTCTGGTGACAGCGGGGACTTTCTGGGACATAGAATACACATGCTATCGAGTGGTTGGTGTGTGCATGTGCGATGTGACCCGTACTTGACCACCCAAACAGCTAAAGTCTCAGACTTAACTGGATTCTCTCCACAAACCCGCACGCAAAGAACACAGCACAGCAGTTTTTGCGTGCGTGCACTCATGTTTGTGCAAGTGTTGGGCGTGCAGGGCATTTATTTTTTTTCTAAAGCAGCAATAATTAGAGACTGTGTACGTGTTTACCCCAGTGCACCCCTGTTCTTGTTGTTGGAGGATTGTTGATCAAAGGCCCGATGAGGATGTGACTTGAAACATGTATGTGCCTGTAGGTTCTGCAGTTGCAGTATATGGATTTGTGTGTGCATTGAGGATGTAGGATGGTGTTGAGACTTTCTGTTTTCCCCCAAGTTGTTAAAGCCAAACTTCATAAAAGAAACACACCCTGAATAATCTGTTTTTAGTCAAGAGTTGTGTCTCCAAGGTTCATGAGAGCTGAGGCGATTGGACAATTTATGGATTAGTATATAAAATACAGTTGCTAACTTTAGTAGTGGCCATTTTAGCAAGCATAAACGCCAAATACTCTCTGGTTCCACCTTCTCCAGTGTCGGGTCATTGCTTTTCTTTGTAAAATGTGTCTGTAAACTACAGATCTTAAGCCTGTGGTCTGTTAGTCAGAAAAACAAGCAAACTGAAGACAGTGATGTAGGGTCAGAGAAACTGTGAATGCTTTGTGTCGTGGATTTGAAAAATATCTCAAACAAACATGAGATAATTCAGAAAATCCAAAGCAGATTAATCACATATGACAATAATTGTTTGTTGTAGCTCTGCATACACATGTCGAACATCTTTCTCTGGTGTTTTTTATTTGCCTGTCTGTGTTTTGCAGAAGTGGGAGTCATGTCCAAATTGAAGTGAAAGCAGGAGCACATTCTCACACAAAATACACAGTATGCACCATATCACTTAGGTTTATTCCCAGTATAAGATGAAAGTTTACCGTCACTGCAGAAAATAAAGCCTCCAAACAGGATTGTTGGGTATTGGTAATGTGTCAAAGTGGTGTTTTGTCAGTGCTAACGCTGAAACTCAGTTGTGTCCTCATGAGTCCCAATGTGGAAAAGTTGATTACTCCTGAATTAGCCTTCCAGGAAGTCAGATGCCTGCAGATGATTCACAGCTGATCAGACTCAAGGAGATGATTATCTCTCAGCCAACACAGTTACATAACAGATATACATAATATATACACACCTTAAATACAACCATGTGTCTTTGTAATTAAAATGAATCAGAAACACATCACAAGTAGGGATGACTCATTCATGAAGTGCTCGTGGATTTCAGACAGAGAAGTCAGTCACAAACTCTCGGGCTGGAACTTTTGAGCCTTGAATGCCTGAATTGGCTGAATTGTATTGATTAGGCCCCACCGAGTTGTGAATGAGTGATTATTTTCAGCGTTTCAGCAACTAAAGCATAAGAGTTACAGTAAGAAGTTTGAGATAGCTTTTCGTGGCTTTGTAGTCGAGAAACACACTTTAACCGTTTAGTTATTCAGTGTATGCGTATTTCGTAATGTACTGCAATATGCACAGTCTGCCAGTGTTTATTTTGTCAGGCTCACAGTGTGTGTGCAGGAACAAGTTTCATATATTCAGCATGCACACTACATTAAACAATAAGTGTTTGCTGCTTTTCTTTTTTTTATGTCATTGTAAATGTAATATCTTTAGGCTGGTAGTTAAAGAAAACTACACATTTGAAGATGTCACCTTGTTCTCTGGAAGATTGAGATGGCACTATTTCCTGGCACTTTATAGACTGAAGGATAAGTGAATTAATCAATAAGTAATCCACAGACTAATCAGTAAAATATGATCATTATCTCTAATTGAGTAGTAGGGACTTGAACTTTAAATTCACTAGGGTTGGGCAGTATTTCTGTATTATCAGTAGTCATATCTTTTTAAGTAATTCTGTTGATATTGTGGTTTACATAGTCATAGCTGAAATGAAAAGTTTCAGTTTAGATATTGAAATCTGTACTGAAACACAATGTTCTGCACACATTTCCTATAATGCTCAGCTTTATACTTTTGTTCTTAGAAATGGTAGCAGGTTGTAACAGATGGACAACACACAGATGAAACAGCACTACCTGACAAGTAGTTAGTTCCTGTCCACTTATAATTTTGTGATATTTGAATTTGCTCAGTCCTCATTGATGTGTTTGTTTTGCTGAACCTCTGTTTTAGATCCGTTTATGCATTGTAACCTGTCTGCTGCAGAATGAGGCCTGCAGTGTTTATGATGCCTGACAGTCTCTGGTGACCACATCCCTTTTAGTCTCCCCTCCTCACACATCAGATCCATGCTGCCTAAGTCAGAACTTAACTTCTCTTTCTGTTTTTTCATTATGTTTCTGGGAGCCCTATATTTTAGTACTTCCTTGACATGCTAGGGCCTGGCATTGCAGGATAATAACAGACTGCAGACTGTGCTAAGACATGTGGCATTAGTCATCAGTAGGATGCCAGACAGCTGGAAGGGACATGCTAGTGGGAATTTACTTATGGGAATTAGTGGATATATACTCATTAGTACTTATAGTTTTGGGAGAGTTCCACAGGGTTTTTTCTTACTTTAGATACTTAACAGTCCTTGCTATAGCTGTGTAATTTTCTTCTTATCTTCATAGATCCAGCCTTTTAGTTCTGTTAAACCTGCCTCCCTCTCCATTCCCAGACCACAGGAAATGGCCAGAAAGTGGCTGGGCTTTATTTGTGTGTGTCTTAAGAATAGCAGCATTGTGTTGTGCTGGAGCCTGGATTGTTGTGGGAATGTATGACCCCGCTAGACAATATGTAAACCAAAACAAAAACCCTATGTATGCAGTAATATTTTGCCGACATAACAGCAACATGCATACACAATACGAAGATAATTTTTCACAGCTGTTGATGTCTTTGTGTTTCCCTTTTTAAAGATAAATAGTTTCAGTTTCGAGATGCAGGTTGCTAAAATGAAAATATTTTTATGTGATTTAGTAAAAGGGGCCTTTTCTTCTGTGGTTTGAATGCTTCACAAAGCCACTCTGAATAAGAGCTTCAGCCTCAGTAAAAGCCAAACTTGAAGGATTAGAGGTTCTGGTTTTCTTTTTACCTAATGTTATACAAAATATTTCACAAAGGTTTAAGTGTTATAGCTTTTAGATAACAAGGCATTTCCATGTCTTTGTGATACCTATGCATCCAGAATAAAGATTTTATTCTTTACTGATTGTGCATGTTTGAAATTAACTGTAGCTGTACTGAGTTAGCCTGTCCTTGCTTGTTTCCCCTGAATCAGCTGATGCTTTCCTCAGGCTGTGGGAAGTTAGGGCTGAGGTTATCTTATGTTTCAGCATCTCTTCCTCCTTTACAATATGTTCTTCAGTTATGTAAGATGTGTGCTTCTCATCTTCTGCTTTGCTCATTATCAAAGCTTTTCACATTTCGCTTCATACAAACAAGAACATCGTGACTCAGCCGACCGCATTCCCGTGAATACACGTGGGCCTCTTCATGCTGATTGAAGTAAATAAAAATAGCACTTTTAGCTGCATCTAGCTGTTGTCATGTTATTCTAGTTCTCTGTGATAGATGGCAGCTTGTTGCACTCAAGTATAAAACATGAAGTGAAAGGAATGAATAAAGGTCGCATGGTGTCAGTTCATGTTAACTGATGAGTTGGCTAACAGCGGAGTAGCCTGTTTTGCTTGTCATAACAGTATTGAATGGTGGCTACACTGGTGGGAATTTCTGGCCTTTTTCTCCTGAGAACAGACTTGCATAATAGTTGTTTTTGTCTCGTGTCCTTGTATTTTTGCTTACGTTTTGTTTAATAGATTTCATTCTCATAGACTCCCATTTTAAGATGCCCAACTTTAAAGCGAAAATAAATATGTTTATAGCTTGGTACAAAGAAGGGTTTTGGTCTCTATAGCCAGTTCCCCCTTCCATGACAACTGTATGGGGGTGAATTTTCATAAAACGCACCCATTTAAATTATACTGAGGCTAAAAGTTGTGCATAATAAAGAGTGTGGCTGCTATGAGTGACAGGCGGGAGGGTCCCGCCACAGGTGGCTGGCCACTAGCTGTCTGGCCGCTAGCTGTCTGGCGAGTCCACCTCTTTGCCTATTTTTGGATAGCAGGTGGAGTGAACCATTATCATGATGGCGTTGGCCAGATTTGAGCTTTGAAACTGCTCTTCATAAAGCCAGTACGTGACGTCATGGTGGGTTTGTCCATCTTTTAAATGCAGCTGGTGGTTTGGACATGCAGAGCCATGCTATCTTTTTTTCCCAGTTTCCAGTCATTATGCTAACTGGTTGCTGGCTCTAGCAACATATTTGCTTTATAGAAAGTAATGTTCCCAAAATGTTGAACTGTTCCTTTATAAGGCAGCCTTTGAAAGGTGTCTTTATAAAGTAAATGTGACCAGCACTTTGGTAGCCATTGCAGCTGTGTCAGGAAATATTTTAGATTTTTATTGCAGTACTGTTTCCTTCAGTTTTCAGAATCACAGTAAGAGATGATCTAAATTTTCTTAGAAATTGCCTTATTTTTTCAAGGTAAATATACAGTTGTCCTAAATAATCTGGTCAGAATATCCCATTTTAAAACATTTTATTTTTAGCACCAGCCATCTGTTTTCTCCATATGTATAGCCTGTTTTCAGTGACGGGAGTTGATTGGTGGGCTGCACTCGTATGATAACATTACGGTCAGAAAGCCACATGGTGAACCCATGTAAAAAGAGTAGTCTTGAAATAAGGTACTTGCTGCTTTCAGCGCAAATAAATAAAAGTCACACTATTTTCAGTAACATCTCCTGTACAGGAGTTT
Organism: Monopterus albus; assembly: GCF_001952655.1. NCBI lineage: Eukaryota > Metazoa > Chordata > Actinopteri > Synbranchiformes > Synbranchidae > Monopterus > Monopterus albus. Next base: position 1,993,529 of record NW_018127900.1, on the reverse strand, counting down.
AATATTCTCTTTTCACCACTGATGTAAGGGTGCCTATAGGTATGCTCTGTTTGTGTATGTGCAGTATCTTTGCATGTGTGCGCTGGTCGCTGCTTGCCAGGGTAGGGCTTCCTGTTGCTGTGACTGCTGCTCAGGCAGAGCAGAGCAGACATCCTTTGGTCTCGGTT
>NW_018127900.1:1965642-1993310 GCF_001952655.1 Monopterus albus | reverse complement strand
CACACTTCCTGCCTGCCTTCTCATTATCCCCTCATCTTTCTTTCTGTCTGTCCTTGTGACTCTTGTTTCTCTGTCTCCTCCTCTTCCTTGTCTCATTTGGTTTCCTCCTCACTCCTTGCTGCCTCCTCCCTCCCCTCACTCTGTTATAATCACCCCTCTGACATGCTTTACTAATGTATTTCTGGCTCTGTGATTTAGTCATTGATTCAGAGAATGAAAATTCAAAGGTGGTAACAAAATCTGTTTTTCATCCCACACTTTGTGATGTAGATGTTTTTTTCCCAATTATTTTTTTTTCTACACTCATTTTTCCCATTAAAAAAAAGGGAGTGTTTGATGTTTCCCAGAGCCTCGATGCCATGCAGACTAATTGAGTCGTAAGCAATAGATTGGACCCAGCTGATCTCGGTAATAAGGCCTTGGGTATATAAGGGACAAAAGGATGTGGCCTCCTGTAAATTGCATTTTGTATAATGAGTATGACAATTAGGAGAACATCCTATTGCTGTAGTAATGAACAACGAAATGGCACAGGGAGGTGTACATGGGCACACACTCTCAGGTGATTTGCTCAAATACATCTGTCTCTTTGTTTGTGTTAACAAGAAATAAGAGCTCAGCTTAGTGAGATGTGTTACAACATGGATGTAGTGTCTGTGATGTTATGCACAGTTTTCCACAAGGAACATTTTTGAGGCTTGAAATTGGGTTTGCTGGAATCATGTTGCAGGATGGCAGTATGATTGATTCCAATACTGATTGGAATCTGACGGGAGTAATAAAGGAATGATTATTATTATTATTTGGCACCTCTGTGTGCATACATTGCATCAAACAAGCGCTGTTCCCAGCACAGTGATGTGTGAGGGCTGATGCCAAGCCCTTGAGATGTACTGTAAATAGGACCTTCCTGAAATGGTGCTTCCACCAGCGGTACTGATAATTCCCTTTATGCTTTATAATGCTCAGTCTTTAATGTCTTGATTTTAGAACAAGGTGACTGGAGTGGTAATGTTTGCGTTGGCATTATTGTCTGAGGCATAAGCTTTGACGGCGTGTGTGGGTGCTGAAGGCAACACTGGTTTTAAGGCTGTGCTTTGACTCTGCTCCCAGTAAGTCACAGCCAGGATGCTGTTTACTGGCCATCATGGGCAATTCCAGTTGCTCTTCCATTGTGATGTTTGTGCTTTAATGTGGGAATGGCATACCTCAGCATCACACGTTCAACCCCTTCAAAGTTGTGTGGTCTTAGAAATGAACTCTCGGAGCTGACATTAGTCATAAGGTTACTGATGCCGACAAGAGTTTAGATCTACTTATGGTGCTAGAAGCTACTAAATTATGAGGGAAGGTAAGAGCTGTTACACCCATTGTCCTCACTTGGCGTATAATTGGTTCTTTAGACAGTTCAGCTCAGTCTGAAATTGCATTTTGAAGTGACAGAGCTGCAGAAGAGGCAAGGACCCTAAGATCCATAGTGAGACCTGGGTAATTATATTCGATTAATCTGCTAATTAGTTTCTTGAATAATCACCAGGGCCCAATGTGACATCTTGAAATTGCTTGTTTTCTCTGATCAGCACAAAGATATTCTGTTTGTTGTCCAGTGGCAGTAAACATACTGTAGGACAGCAGCAAATCGATGAACTGTTAAATATTCTCATTTGGTAGACATCACCGTGCATGTCAGATGTTCACATAAAGAGACTGAGCTATATTTCTGTAAATGTCAGTCAGTCACAAGCCACAGTCCTGGAAGACTATTTTTTCTAGCACCTGTTTGATGTGTGTATCTGCCCAATGTAGGCAAATAACTTCTGAGCATTGTAGATGTCATTGTCTGTTACTGGACTGCTATTTTAAACAACCACACTTCAGATGCAGCATCAGTAGTTTTACTGTCATATGTAGGGCACACAAACAGTAGCCTTGTTTTTCCAAACTTTTTTTTTTTTTTTTTGCCAGCAGCCCCGAAACCGATGTCGACATCAGCCACAGTTGCTCAGGGCAGCAGTTTTCTCAAGCTGCCTGTGGTGTCGACGCTGCAGGAAAATCTGCGCTAGATTTCTGTAGAGCACAAGAGAGGTGAAGAAAGGAACTGTGTGTGTTACAGTGAAGAATGTAGGCATTGTAGAAGCAGACGAGGAGGAGGAGGGATTGATGAGTAAGGTGAGGAAGAACGAAAAAAGGAGGGAATGCAGGAAATTTGACTCTATTGTACAGGAATGTTTTCCACTTGCTATGTAATGTGTTTGAATTGGCCTTTTCTGTCCTTCCTGCTGCATGGTGTCTTGCAAAACAATAATACGATAACAAAGCACCAAGCTGTGGTGAGAGGCCTTGGATAAGGACGGAGAGAGGAGATGCAAAACTGTATTAGCTTTTTTGTTTTCCCTCACAACTTGAATGTGGCCCTGTTAGGCCCTCGGTCAAGGTAAAAGTAAAGGAAGCATGAACCCAAACACATCTGGAGAGCCTCATACCAGAGGACAGAGAGGATGAAAAGAAAGGGAAAACCATGGGAACAGAGACAGCCGAGCCCCTAGAGGGATGCAGCGAGAGGAAGTGTGTGTCTGTGTATGTGTGCGTGCATGTTCTATACTCAGTCAGTGCTGAGTCATCGCTGGGCTGGCCAGGCAGATAGAAACAAGCTTCTGGGGGGGCCAGCTGGAGGGGCACAGGGGGACACGCACCGAGCATGCTCTGAAAAGTACAGGAAGGGAATTAGTTGTTGTGACAGGACATCCAGGAACCTAAGTGACGCAATATTTCACGATGCCAAGTTTTCGCTCCCTCATTGACGTACGCGTCCCCTGGTATGTAAAAAACTGCCATTACTTGCTGAGTGACACAATCCCTTGAATTCACAGCATTTCTTCTCTGAATGTCGTCGTTCAGGCTATGGAGAGAGAACAAGATGTTGGCTGAGAGATAACGAGACATGTTGCTCCATGTTTGGCCTGACCACAGCGATCCCCCCTCTCTATTTCTTGTGGTTTTCTGTGATCTGTTGGACCACAGTCTGTGGACCCCCCCCCCACACACACACACACCAGTGCACACACCCCCATATGCATGCACACACTCATACTTCCTGTATTTAGAATAGACCCTTCTGTGCTGCACTGGAGGAACATGGTATGTACTGTACGCACGTGTTGTACTTTGAGAATGATAAACCCTTGTTGATACTGCTGTAGCTGAAGTCTTACTGTGAGCATATTCAACGTTGTTCAGCAGCTTATTTATGGGTAGTACATGTACTGCAGCTGTTTTATAATGCATGTTGGTATCTTATAAAACCATGAAACCCATGGTTTTATAATTAAGTGAGATATTCCACCTGCTTTTCAGTCACTGCTATCACATGTAACAAATGTAACTGCAGAATTCTCTCATGCTACAGTTTATAATCAACTTTACATCTCTAAATCTACACAAACGTATTGTTTTACTACATCACAGTGTGAGTCTAGCAACTTGATGGCTGACTATAACACATTGTATCATCTGTGGGCTGTCTGCATAAACTAAGAATCTCCATTCTTGCATCATCATTGTGTTGTGTGTGTGTGTGTGGCTTTCCTCCCACTAATCTTCTGTAACTATGGGTTGAGCGTACACAGAGTCAGCAGTGTATACACACATCAGGGAACAGCAAAAGGGTGTTTGAAAAGATGAAGGACAGCGGTAGGGCTCTTATTGAGCAAGGAGGTAATCATCTTCTTTCCTGTTTTCTGTCGAACTATGTGGCTAACTCCTAAACCACCGCTGCATTTCTGTCTTATTACAAATTTAGCAGTTAGTTAACCATTATTATCTAGAGTTAGATATAAGAGCACATGCACCGTAGAAGAACAGAAGTGCTGAATGTTGTTGACTTCTCTAGTGCACAGTGATGATGGCAAAGTGGTGCTGCGACACTGCTGATGGCGCTGGGAAACTAATCAGCATACAGTGTCTCAGTATGCAGCAACAGAAGCAAGGAAGTCAACAAACGGAGTCACAGAACAGAGAATAACAAGTAGCAGACACTAAACTGTAGGAGGCCAAGCTGCCCAAGCACCGCCACCTCCATGTGCACAAGAAAAATCTTCCCATCAAAACTAGAGAGCATCCCGAGCCAAGAGTTTGATTCATACTGTCTATGTTTTGAGTCTGGGAACTCTCCCTTTGTTTTCTATCACATCTTTACTGTCTGCTTTCAAAGTGGCCAAAAATCGAAATCGTAAATGGTCACTCTAAACGCCATTTGTGAACTGTTATTCTCTTCGCTGGTCAGAAATGTAGAGCAGCAGCAGAATGGTTTTATGGGTACACAAGGCACTTCTATCAACATTTGCTGTATATTAAATGAGATCTGATCCAACTAACATGTAATGCACAGACTTCCCTGTGGCACCAGGACTGGCTTATTTTCATATTCTAAAAAGAATTTGGAGAAAGGACCATCAGTACAAGTTATAGGCTTGGTGTGAAAATGATCTTAGTACACAGGAATATTCTACGTACTTGAGATGTTTTATTAGCGTTATTAAGGCTATTGCTCGTTCCTGACAAAGAGACTAATCAAGTGAGTAAATAGGATATCCATGTAATGCTCCTGGCATAGTAAAGGGGCTTCATCTTCGGGGGGAGAAAGCAGAAGCACATTGAAATGGGTCACATGTAAACACACAGATGGCCAAGCAGGCAGTGTGGTTGGTTGAGAAACCTTCTAACTGTACTTCCTCTGTCAGGGCCTCAATCAGTGTCTGTCTGAATTTCTAATATCAGTGTAATTCAGGACTGATTCAGTCGGATTTATTGGCTCCACTCCATCTCACTCTCCTAATTTTTTCTCTTTATTTTATTCACCTTGACCTTAAATTATTTGTAAAAAAAATTCCCTAAATATATACACTTTCCATGTTTTTGTGCTTAACTGAGTAATCTTTTTTATTTCTCCCACATTTAATGGTCACCCATTGTCCTTTCAGTGAACTGTGGTTGTCCTGTCTAATAACTTACTCTGTGTATGGTTGATTGCCAGAGATTCTTTGCAGGCTTGTGTAATCCAGTTTGGGCTGTTTAAGATTGAGTGCAGATAAAATCAGACTTTTGGCTGTCCTTTCTCAGTTTTTGAATAGTTTCAAACTTTCAAGTAATTCAAAGAAATGCTGTGATTCTTTTGCCAGTTTCAACTTTAGTTCTTGGACAACATTCCACATTATCTTGATTTGCATCTAACTACATTTTTGTCTCTTCTTTGTTTGTCCCTCGGTCATCTTTTTTCCTCTTTTCTTAACTCTCTATCCCTCCGCCCCTTTGCCCCCACTTCCTGTCCCAACATTTCTCTTTTCCACATTCTTTATCTCGCAGCAGTGATTCTCAGCCGGTTTGGTTACTGCAATGAATGGTAACACTATCCATCCAGTCAACACCACCACAACAGCAGCAGGAGGAGGCCCGGGCGTGGCAACCCCCCTGAGAGGCTGGAGGGAGTTCTGCGAGCTCCACGCCATCGCCACAGCCCGGCAGCTGGCCGGACACTACCGGAACTTCACTAGGGAGTGGCCACAACATGACGTGCTCCCACCAGAGACGTTTTCCAAGCAGTTCAGCGACCTCTTCCACCAGCACTTCTGCTGCGAGGTCAACAAAGATGGCACACCACTCAGCCAAAACACATGCTCTACAGCAACAAGTGTTTCCTCCACATCTCCAGTGGCCCCGCCCCTTCCATCACAGGCTGTGATTGGTCAATTGCGGATCACATCATTGTCTGGGGTGCAGGACTATCGGGAAGCAGGGCGTCCAAGTGGAGGAGCTGCTCTGTTTACTGTGGTGTCACCAAAGGTAGAGCCGGTGGTGGTGAGTCGGGAACAGGAGCAGCCGCTGCAGTGTGCTGCGGGAAACTCTTCAGGTAACCCAGTGGTGCTTAAAGGGTCAACCCGCAGCGTCTGTAGTGGGTCTGTGTGGCTTCGTAGCCGTAGCAATGAGGAGATCTCTGGCGCCGATCATCGTCAGGTTTCTGAACGGTACTCGTCTGACTCCTCAGCCTCAAATCCTGGGCATGCTGACATCACACACTTTTCTGTCAGTCATATTCAGCAGACCGTAAGACGGATTTTCAAGAAGCGGCCCCTCCCCAGCCCTCCCTCATCCCAGGACCTGTCTTCTAGCAACTCCACCACCAACAATCCCTCAAATAATGGTGACAGAGCAAGTGGGATTTTCTCCACAAATGAGGAGGTGTCTTCCTCCTCTTCTTCCACTCACTCTTCTTCTTGTCAGAACTCTGAAGCCACGTCCCCGGCCACTTCACATCTGTCTATGGCCCGTGTAGCTTCTCACTTCCTGGGTCCTTTCCGTTGGCTACGTGGTAGAAGCATGAGACAGAGGAGGCCAGAATTGAGTGACTGCTGTAAAGAAGGCCAACTGAGGTACTTGCTGGTGGATGACACTATCTCAGACTCTCAGCCCCGCTGGCAACGCTGCCGCCTGCAGGTCAGGAGGATCAGGGATGCTCAAGGTGGAGGAAGAGGAGGAGGGGAGATGTACCAGTTGGAGCTCTATGATCCACCAAAGGTAGAAACACAGGCTCATGTACACATTTTACATCCGTTATATAAATTGCATACTACTTGTGGGATCCTGCACATTCATTACACTGGCTTTCTGTAGTTCTTTTTGGATACTTATCTAAATACCGGCTTTTACAAAGAAACAAACTATGATACCTCAGAATTGCTGTCTAAAATGGCTCAGGATATTGGTTTGGGAGAGTATGTTGACTGGTCTTCACACCCAGTTCTGTGGGAATTGACAGCTGATGAATACAAAAGATGCACAACTATAATGGAGAGGAGTGAGATGGGGATTATCTCTCATAAAACACAGGCCGCAGTAACCGTTGTCTGAATGTTAAGCCACTCACTGTGTAGGTAGGTAGGTAGTTTGTCCCTGAGACACAAGTAAAAAAAGATACATAGAAACAAGACAAAAAAGAATAGTATTGATAGGAATCATGAAAACAACCAGGAAATCAAGAACAATCGAATATTACTTTCACAATTAATCCCACAATGAGGGAAAGAAACCTCTGTTTCAGCCATAATAATCCCTGAGGAACTACTCAAAAATACCTAAAGCAGGGCAATGCACAGTATTTGAGAGAGATCAGAAACAAGATATTACACATGAGCCTATTTACAATGCATTTCACCCCCAGGAGCTGAATATTGCACCTCAGTCGACTATTGCATAGTCCTTCATAATTTCGCCTATTTTGTCACTGCAGTGATGTGTTGTACAGTCTGATGGCTGTGGGGAGTTACCTGCAGTAACGCTCCTTCTTGCACTGGGGATGTAACAGTCTTGTGCTGAAAGAACTGTTCAGAGCCTCCACTGTGTGGTGCAGGGGATTGTAGGGGGATTGCATGATGGGTTTTAGTTTCACCAGCATCCTTCTGTCCGCCACCTTCTCGATGGGAGGGTGTTGATGAGAAAGAAGCCGCTGAACTGAATGAGCGGCTACTGCTCAAAATCATTGTGCATGCTGCACTCACTCCAGCCGGACACGGCTGAGGGTGAGCAGCTGATCTTGAGAGTAAACAATGGGGCCACTGCTCCCGGAGTCCCCCGACAGTGTGAAATATGTACATCCCAGGACACTAATATTCCATCCTATATAACATCCATGCTGGAACTGTTTTTGCCATAGAATCAAAATATTCCTTAAATCGCCGATTGATGATGAGGTCAGAGAAGTTGGAGACAGCGTGTGAGTTTTAGAGGTGCTGTCAGGAGTGTTTTTCTTATGTTTTATAACCCTGCCGCCTTCCTGACTTTATGTGTAGGTAGTCTAAATAACACGTAATTCCTGCTCTATACTTGGTGCAAAGTTAAGAGAGTGTGGTCATCTCACTCAGAAAGAAAGCAAGTAAATCTATTTTAAAAAATGTTGAACTTTTCCTTTAACGAATGTTTCTAGGGGCAACAGTGTGGTTTTCAGTGCAGCAACACTTCTTTTTTTTGCTCTGGATGTGGCTGCAGGATGTATTCAGATGATTTCGTATTGAAATTTAAATTCAGGGTTAAAGCTAGTGTGATCAGTTTTATCTCAGTCTGTAACTTATGTTCAGCAACACTGCACTGACTGCAAGTCAAGTGTCTTACATTTTCCTCAGTTTTTCTCAGTACAGCAAATGCCTGATTTCATGGGACTGTTTCACAACAATGTATGTCTTTAGTTTGTGAAAATGTTTTTTTTAGCTGCTTCTCAGAACTCTGCAGGGCACTGAAACAGCTGGCAGGTTCCTCAACTGGCGTTTCATATCTGTGCAAGATTTTGTGCCTTTACTGGGTTGGTTAATGTAGGTTTACCAGGTTGTATCACAAATGCATGTACATAGTCTAAATTAATACATGCAAAAACAAACACACAGAGGCACAGTCATTTCCTGTTTCCAGCTGTTTTAGTCACAGGGGGTCCCCCCTCCCTTTTTTCATATCTGCTCTGCATATTTTCTCTGCCTGTGTGTGTTTGTTTGCTTTTACAGACAATATTTTGCATCTAAGAAAGTGCACAGTTTGGTGCACAGTTCATCACATTACAGGAGAAGGCAGATGCTGTGGTGAATTTTAGGCTTTGCCTTTTATAAGTGCTTTTTTAAGCCCTCAGTTACTGATTTGTTTTTCATTTGCAGCTAGAGGGTGTGTTGTGATGTTAAGCAGGTTTTGGTGTTAACCAAGCTGGAAAAGTGAGTGATATTACTAGTCAAGTCACAGCTTAGACTAATGGAAAATAATCAGAGCATCTGTTTTTGCCTTACACGCAGCATAGCAGTGTCGGTGTTAAAACTCCATCACATTGATAACCTTTGAAGATAGGGTATGAGATTCAGTCATGGCCAAAATCCTTGGCACCCCGCCAGGTAGCGCACCACTTCTCCCAGAAGATTGTTGCAATCACAAATTTGGTATTCCAGTGTTTGTTTCTTTTGTTTGCATTGGGACAAAAAAGCAGAGAAACAAAAAACCAAATCTGATAGAACTCCAAAAATGGACTGGGCAGGATTATTGACACCCTCAACTTAATATATGGTAGCACTCACACCCTTTGGACAACATAACTGAAATCATTCACTTCCTGTTAACCATCAGTGAGTTTCTTCCATCTCTCTACTGGGATTTTGGACCACTCTTCTTTTGCCAACTGCTCCAGGTTTCTCAGATTTGAAGGGTTCCTTGTCCCAGCTGCTGTTTTGAGATCTCTCCACGGGTGCTCTATGGGATTTAGATCTGGACTCATTGCTGACCATTTCAGAATTCTCCAGCACATTGTCTGAAACCATTTCTGGGTGATGTTTGAAGTCTGCTTTCATGCTGCCATACACACAGTCAAGACATCCAATGCCTGAAGCTGCAAAGCAACCCCAAAACATCAAACTCCACCGTGTTTGACTGTAGGGGCAACGTTCTTTTATTTGAAGGCCTCATTTCCTTTTCTGAACACAATAGAATGATTTGCTGGACCAAAAAGCTCCTATTTTGGTCTCCTCTGTCCACAAGACATTTTCCCAGAAGGACTGTGGCTTCCTCGGGTAAGGTGTGCCAAACTCCAATCTGGCTTTTTTATGTTTCTCTATCAGCAGTGGGGTCCCCCAGGGTCTCCTACCATAGTGTCCCTATTCATTCAGATGGCGACAGATAGTGTGAGCTGACACTGTTGCACCCTGTGCCTGCAGGTCAGCTTGAATCTGTTTGGAAGCTGATCGAGGTTCTTCATCCACCATTTGAACAATCCGTTGTTGCAATTTGTTGTTTTTCTCTTTGTGGATAGTGTTACCAATTTGTGATTGCAGCAGCTTTCTGGGAGAAGTGGTGTATTCTCTGAGAGAAATGCAGGGGTGTCAGTATTTTTGGCCATGGATTTGGAATGGATTTAGTGTCGGTATTAGAAGTAAAGATTTAATCTCACTGCCTCACAGATTACTGTCATGCATTTCTTTAGAATAGTCATTCTTGTGCATTAATATAGCTCTGCATCCATCCCAGTGTGGTATTTTGTGCTCAATTCAAAGAATCTGCAAAATTCACATCTTTTACTCTCTGATGAGTAGATATACCTCCTACACAGTTTCCTGTTTGTTTGTCTCAGCCAGTTATAACTTTTCTCCTTATTACCTGCTAATTAATACATCAACTCGACAGTCAGAAAATGTGAAATTGCCATATTTACAATATATTTCTTATTTTAGTAATTTGCATTTTTCAGTTAGAAACAAGAATGATCAACTTGCCCTTCGCCCGACCTTCTGTGACAGCTTATCACAGCACAGCAGGTTGTCTTGTTTTCTAATGTGCATGCTTGGCTTCTTACACTAGACCTCATGGCATAAAACCCTGCAATATTTCCAGATGGAGCTGCAAGGCTGGTCTCCCAAGATCCTCAGAGCAGCTCAGTCGACTGCTGTCCTGGCCACCACCTTTTTTGTAAGGTCACTGGAAGCAGACTTCACCCTCTTCAGGGTGTGTGCAACTGTGCACTCTGGCACAAACACAGATCAATGCAAAAGATGTTTTATGCATCTGTTTTTGAGCCCAGATGTCTGCTTTGAGTGTTTTATATTTAGCAGCCTTCAGCTTTTCAGGCAGCTGTAGCCCTAACCATGTGCATGAGGTAATTCAGTTGATGAGAGAGCCAGTGCGTTGTGTGTGTGTGTGTGTGTGTGTGCAATCTTAGCAGAGTTAAGGCCCTGAGAATGGCCTTAAAAGGAAGGAGAGCTGTGGACTAGCATACACACATTTTAACATAAACTAGACAAAGCACATGCATTCAAGAGGAATCATTAGAACAAACAAATTTGTAATATGTATGTTTGGGGGGTTAAATGTTGTGTTGATACTTTTTTTCTTTTCTTTGTGGTTGTAAAATCAGTACTCACATCAGTGGGGTTTATTTATTTATTTTGGTGCATGGATTTAAGTGTCAGATCAGTGAGTCTCAAGGACCGGCTGGACTGCACCTCCTAAGCATGTAGTGCATCAGCTATGATGTGCAAACCTGTGCACTGTGGTGTGTGGACGCTGACCACTGCGCCTCAACTTGTATTTTGCTTTGACATTCTGGATTACAACAACAAATCAGTTCTTTTCTTGTTATTATCAAGCTAAATTAATCCACTGCCAAATAGGAGCGTGTTATAACTAGAATGTGTGATTTTATTGGGGTACAGCAGATAAATGCTGGGGCATGTGCCCCAGTAAAAGGTGAAGGTAAGTAAAATTACACCAGTGGCACCCCCTCAGAGCAATGCTGGTGGTCACTGTGTGGAAAGTTGGCATGGGAGGTTGTTGGTGAGAAAGAGGCCGCTGAACCGAATGAGCAGCTACTGATCAAAGTCAGTGTGCATGCTGCACTCACTCCAAGCTGTTCAGAGCTCATGTTATTATGAGAATATACAGTATGTTGTTATAATGACAGAAGGCAGTATGTCATAATGAGGAAATAGTGTCATAATAATGTGAGAAATATTTTAATCTGAAAATATCTAGTAAAAATGGGTACGTATCTTGTTATAATGAGAAGGGTTTCTCTTAACAAGTTTTACTCTGCTATAGGCAGCTCTTGTGCATACTATGAAATATAATCCTGAAGGTGCCGCTGACTCATTGCGTGCAACACATTTCTTTGAGTATGGTCATAACGGTGTTTATGTGTGAGAAACGGCAGTAATACCAGTGAGCTCATTTAGCAGAAAAGCGGAAACTGTAAGGAAACTGATAACACTGGACAACACTTTTTAAAGGTTTTGCTTCCTGCAAACATTTGGTGATTATGATAGACCCCTTCAAAATGAGCACAAATATCATTTCCGATTGATTGCATCACAGGGCATTTGAGAAACACTAATTGCATATGACTTGTGTTAGGTGAATTTCATGACCAGCAGCCAAAAATCTGAAAGACACACATGTCAATGTTCAAGTAGCATAATCTTTGTTGTCCATTGTGATGTAGTTACGTGAGAAAGGAATGAGAAAGTGCAGTTGCTGGTTTTTAAAGTATCAACCTGAAAAGGTAATAAACCCACAAGATAATCTCCTGTCAGATAGTAGTTTGTTCTGAGAAAGAGGCAGTTCCCCTATTGCAACAGATGTCTATGTCCTGTAATTGCAGTTGAAATTGAGGGCAGTTTCACTTCTGTATAATCTGAGGTATTTGACCACGTTTACACTGAAAATGGCACCGAATCTTAAAAGCACAGGTGTGTGTGTGTGTGTGTGTGTGTGTGTGTGTGTGTGTACGTGTTGCTATAGGTGTGGGAAGAAAGATGAAATTAGATTCAAGCCGTCAGGTTTAAGTGAGTGATCTACTGTATGAGTTCAAGGTTTCTTAGATTCTAGCACACTGTAATATAGAAAATGTTTTTCTTTGACTCATTGATTTCCAGGCAAACAGTAGAATTACAGTATTACAAAATATTCAACAGAAAAATGTTACTATAATAAAGTAATTGCATCCTGTTAGGTCAGAAATTTGAGCCAGGTTTGATGCAGTGTTGGTCTAAACACTGCAGGAAGACAGAGGCGCAAGTACATTCAGGGAAAACAATCAATTAGCAGCGAGGCTGCATTCGTCTTTTTCAAATCACTGGAATGATCTCATCAGTTTTGTCTATGACAAAAGTATGTATGAGAAATAACCAAACTTCTGACAGACATCTGCCATTTAAATTTGCTGTGTGTATGACAGGGTATCGTATAACCGACAGCATGTATATCGGGGATGGGCATTTCAAGCTAAAATGCTCTTTGATATTCGCTGCGAACTATTCGACAGTTACTTGAAAATCACAGAAAGCACATTCACCAGGTGTTCAGCGGTGTGCCACTCCGGCATTGCTTTAGTCTGAAGAACAGCACTCTGTATTTCCCAGTTGTTCATACAATGGCAGGTGACTCTCACATACAGTTCAGTTTTAAGTGTCTATGGATCTGTGGTCAGAGATGCCTTTTCAGTACTTGTCAAATGAGTGCGCAGCTCAGATGTATTATCATCATACACTTTATCTAGTCGTGCCATGAGTGTTTTTTCCTGGCTGTAGTCTCTGCATGTTTCTGCTCTTTGTATTTGGTGCTGTAGGAAAATAATGTAGTGACTTTGTCACATTATTTCCAGGTGTTGGTGAAAGCAAGGGAAAACAGTGGCTCTTGTTTTTAAAGACAAATGCATAGTCACATGAAATATTAGATAATTTTTTTTATTTAATGACTTGGAATATACAAAAATTGTTGCCCATTGTATATAAGCAGGTTTGATACGCTGTTACTCTGTTTTGCTGATGGAATGACAAAATAACAAAGCTGCATGATGTAACACTTGTTTCATTGCAGAAGTGAATCTCATCATGTCAGCTGAAATAATTTGCCTCTCACTGCTGCCTGAGACTTTAGACTTTATCTTTGTCTTGTCTCAGTCTTTAACTTTGGCCTTGAGTATGTTTATCAGGACAAATTGACACCATGGCCCATAAGTAATTAGCATTCCTAACACTGGTTTTGGTATTTTGCTTATTTTATAGTTTCTTAATTTGCAGTTTTACCCAAGTCTTAGAGTTGCTGTATCTCATCACCTTCCCCAGCTTTGACTTTCTCACAGACAAGATACTGTAGTCATTTATTCAACAGCAAACCCTGCTTTTCTTTTCATCTGACGTACAGTAGTCAACATTACAGACAAGGTTAGCATCTTGCCAGGAAAATCATGGTATTCTGCAGCAGTTTGCTAGTGGAAATGTTTCCTCAGACCTCCTGTAGACTTCATCTTAATCACATCCCTCTCATCTCATCTCACTGGTGTGTGTGTGTGTGTGTGTGTGTGTGTTTGTGCTTTTGCATACGTTTGCTCCATCTCTTCTAGCCTTAATCTTTCCCACATGGTTTCATTTCATGCTGGTGTGTACGTGCACCCGTACTATGTATCATGTTGCTCTTGGTGGATGTGTTTGTGCATTCTTTGTACACTTACATGTGTTTTTATGTACATTTGCATATATGGTAAAAGCTTTGTCTTTGCCTTTCCATCTCATTGGGGTCATGTGATACCTTATCTTGAGCCTTCAGTAAAAAAAATTGAAAAATTTCCTGTAATAGGCCTTCTTAGAAGCTAAATGTAAAGTTATGCCTCATTAAACCAACAAAATTGGAGTTGCACAGTTGAAGTCAGTGTGTTTAAATATATTTGCTTACCCATTCCTGTATTTATATTTATTTGGATGTTATTCCCTCTGTATGCAATATATGCTGTGGTGTTTTTTGTTTGTTTTTTTATGTCACTGACAGCAAGAGAGGAGTGTGCAGTATCAGTGGAAAATTATTCTGGTGTCCATCTGTTCCGTGTTTCTTCTTGTACTGCAGTCTCTCATATGGCAACATGCAGGGTTAATTTGGCTCTCGTCGCATACCGCAACTAAAGCTTTGAGCGCATGGGCCCCAGTCAGCTGAAACCGAATGAAAGCAACCAAGAGATGCACAGGAAACACAACAGCAGGGAGGCATGAGAAAGGCATACTGAAGGCTGGGTAGAGAAGAAGAGAGGACGATGTCTGATCATGTTATTTAATTCAGTGTCTGCAGAATTCCTACAAAGCATGAGAATAAGGACTTCTTGAAGATTTTTGTGGTTGCAAACACACACCTTCTACTGTTTTTAGTTCTTCAGGTTGTGTATGAAGTTGGACTGAAATTTTAGGCTCACATAACCCATATTGCTTCAGTCAAAATAGAGATTTTATCAAGCTAATTTTCAGATACCTGCCTCTGTGATTTATGGCGCTAACCCCGCGCAGTCGAGATGAACGTTATTTCATCTGTGTTGCTTGAAGGATTGAAAAATGACATTTCAAAAACTGCACAACAGTGTCTTTCCAGATCGGTGTCCAGATTCTTGAGGGTAATATGTAGTTGTCAACTGTGTAGAGTTTACACGGGAACTGTTTCTCTGGCAGACACTCAAGCTGTAGTTGATTTTCTTATACTTCCAAATGGGTAACTGCATACTTCTTATTTTCATGGCAACCCTGAGGACTTTACCAGTCAAAATCTCATAAAACCATTCGCTATGTGAATCAGTTTAAAGGACATAACTGTGAGTGGTAGAAATGATTTTACTGTAACATTTAAATCATTTTTGGTATTAAAATGATTGCTGAAACATTAGACCATTAATTACTGCCAGTCCAGAGAAAATTAATATGCTGATATATACCAATGGATTGTTTGAGTAACGCAGGAATTTACTGCTTTTCTTAATCTTAACCCCCCCCCCAATATCGCACTGTGCAGCATGCACATTCCTTCTTTTCTTGTCTCGGTCATATAAAATATATGCTATTAGTCTGTAACAATGCATGTTTGGACAAGCAGAACGTCCAGAAGTAGCAACCAGAACTGCTATTACAGAGCTTCTAGGTGGCCAGTCAATCTCTACTATCACCAGTATTTAGAGCAGAGATTATTTCTTCACAGGATGACGAGACTTGAGTTTCACTTTGCATCATAACAGTTTTTGTATCTCATCCACAAAGTCAAGTTATTTTCCTCTTTCCAAGGATTGAGTTTCATGAAATCTAGAAATTATACCTAGAAGTCACTGAGTCATGTAATAGGGTTTGATGTCTGCGTGGGTGCACATGCATGCTTGTGTATTCATAACACTGAATCTGTGTTCACCACATGTGTATGTGGTGTGATTATCATATAACAAATCCATTTCTTTTTTTCCAGACATATTGTACAGTTTAGGTAAAGCATGAGAGCAGGTGTTTTCTTATTTGTGTTCTTTGGTTCTTTAAAATGCATTACTCAAACCTTTGTGGCTTTTCGCTACTAAGCTTCTGTTTTTTTAGTTCCTCTCTGCTGACCCGTGTGCACTCACTCCCCTTGCATCCCCCACCTTTCCTATTTTTGCTTCATCAGATCTCTATCTTGTAGAGCCCACAGAAATCTGAGGAAAATTTTGTAGGAAAATCAGGGTAGTTAAACCTCTGTAAATCCTCAGGCAGCCATCTCTGATTTTCAGAAGCCCTTTGGAAACAATTCCTCATGTTGGTTGGCATGATGATATTGGTTTGAAGTGTAATGCCAGCCCACTCTATCCTTTGCTTAAATTTGTCTCAACCTCCGAGCTTGATGAAGCAGGGGTCGGCACATTGGCAAGAGAGTCTTGATTTCCAAACAGCCATGTTTGGCTTTGCCATTGAGGTAACTAGGGGCTTGGGGTTTTTATAGTCTGAGACGGCAACCAAATACTTGGCATAATTTTTCAGAACCCAGGGTAATGTCTTCATATTTGGTCTTGTATTGATAGTGTAGATTGATTTTAATAAGGTGAAAGGTAAAACAAACAAAAGGTGCCTCGTTTTTTGCAGCTCTTTTAATAGTATGCAACTGTGTTTTGCTTTTAATATTATATTTCACAAAGCTCATTTTCAGGTTAACCTTTAAATGGTTCCAATATACTTTGGTCTTAAAACCTGAAAAGTAGATGCAGCTGTTTGTGAGCTCAGCTGACGCGGGCTAAAATGAAAACATGGGTCAGTCATTACATGACATCACCTGTGCTGCATGTTTTAAATCTGTCTCTTGTGGTGCTTTTATAACTTAGGGGGCTGCATGTTGAACTAATGCTGCAAGGATGAGTTCACTGATATTAAAAACACAAACAGTCATGGGAAAGTGTAGTGGGTTGTTTGGAGAAAAGCAGCTACAAAATGGCATAGACAGGTATGTACGAAGGGATCATGTATAAATAAAGTGAAGCCACTATGAAAGCATGAAATGACGGGACAAGAACACCAATTAATGTGCAGAATCAGGATCAGTAAAACCTAAGTGACACCTAGTGATGAGAAACTCAATCATGCAACAGCAGCCAACTCTTCAGAATGTTGGGTTTCTGAAAACCAGGATAAGCCCTGAATGATCAAATGGAGACTTTTTCACCAACATGTATCATTAGAGCCTGTTTTACTTTGTGGTAAACTTACTGTAGTGGAAAATACAGGAGCTCTTTGTAGATGATTAAGAATTTTGTGGGTGGTGAATTTTTTTACACTAGCCACTGTCCACAGCATTTCTGGCTACATTTAGTTTGGGTAGAGCAGTCGTCTCCCAACCGGAGGGTCGGAGGTTCAATTCTCAGTGCCTGCAGTCCGCATGTGGAAGTGTCCTTGGGCAAGACACTGAACATCCAAGTTGCCCCTGACCATTAGAGCCATCGGTGTGAGTTGACGCCACAGATGGCTGCCTCGGTTCTGTACCGGAAACAAATTCCTTGTGTAACATGCCTGATGTGGAAATGTGAATATTAGTTTTCCTTGCATACAGTTTTTTCTTTTAACGGTCCTCACACACCACACTTGCATGAAAGTGGGTTTGAGGGATTAAGGCCAAGTAGAATACCAGTGTTTAGCCAAGGTCAGCAGTAATGACTGTTGTCAGGAATACACCGAGTCACAGAGAGATCCTACCAAGCTAAAGCCCAAAGGTTTCCAATGGAAGCACTTGATGTAATCTGTAATTAAAGGCTTCAAAGAACTACAGCCCCTCAGATATTGAAGATAACATACTGTGGTTGACTAACTAATACCTTTTTTTCTTCAGCTTCTCTCATCTGCGATGGGTACGGGTAGACAAAACACTTCTGACCCTTTTCAGTCTTGCTGGTTTATGATTGGTTGTTTGTCTTGTGTCCTCTTGTATTATATAAGATATAATATGATCTGTGTACAGATTTGTAAAAGTCAAGTTGTGGGCAGAATCTTCAAGTCCCCTAGTCATTTGGGAGCTTGAATTAAAACCATCAGCAGCTACATTTTGAACTCTACTAGACAGATATGAGTTGGATCCATTATAATTGGAAACTTGAAGATCCACAGAAAAAAACAGATCTATGAGGAGTTCAGCACACACCTGTAGAGGTGGGTGTGGGTTCCCATTGCTAGAAAAGGGGGCAAGTTATCAGGCTATGATAAGGCATGGATCGGGCGGCATATTTCTGCTTGAGAGTGTGGCATCCAAACCTGACCTGGACTCAACAGGCTTATAATATATAATGTCCAAACCCAACCCAAACTCGACACAGTTGAGTTTATACAGTGTTTTCCCCCTTATCATTAAACGAAACAGACATTTGAGTGCTCCAGCCATCTAGCCCAAAGCTTGACCTACACGTCTGAACCGGACCTGGACCTAAACATAATTTCAAAATTCCTGTCCGAACCCGACCTGAACTCTCAGGTACCAACTAGCCCCATCGGGCTTGGTTTGGGTACCCACACCCTCAGGCCAGTTATCAGGATATGACACCTCTCAGCTGTTGCCTACCATGGTGCCTGACAGGAGGTTCCAGCAGGCTGAAGGATTTTTGATTCAAGAGGAACAATGCCAGTCGTGTTTTTGTTGTGGAACTGTAAACATGCTCTTTTGTTTATTGGGGATACATGACTGTTAATGGACATTGGGCCGGTAAGGCTACCAATGGCTTGTGGCATTACTTTGGTTGGTGTATTTTTTCATAGTGTATGTTCTCCCTGCTCTAAGTTAGCCACCTTCTCAAGGTTTTGCCTTTTGTTTGGCATGTTTTTAGAGGCAAAATCTCAAAGGGAAGTTGAGCTGTGGAGGATGTACAGTTTGAACTTAGAATTGCCTCTGCTTTTGCTGATAATGTTGCTTGTGTTGGCTTCTTCAGATTGTGAAACTGTGTAGGGACGGGAGTCATGGTACTCTGCCAAAATATCCTCAGTTTATGTTGGGAGTTGAGTTGCTGTCCAAAGTGAGCATGTTTAAATGTCTTGAGCCTTGTTCATGAGTAAGGGTTGAATGGAGCAGGAAATTGACAAGCAGACATGCAGCTGTGAGTTTATGTTGCAGAAATTAGGCTCCTTTGTAGGATATTGGTGTGTGGAGGGAATCCACAGTGAACTTTCTTCCATTTGTAAGAAGCCAGTTTAGATGGTTCAGGCACCTAATTTGGATACCTCCTGGATGGGTCCTGTGGGGATGATCCAGGGAAGTTGGACTTGGAAGAGGCCCCAGGGCAAACTCATCCCACCTGGACCTGGCCTGGCAACACATCGGGATGCTGCCAGAAGAACTAGAGTAGTACATGACTGAGGAGGAGGAGTCAGAGTTAGTATTTAGTATTTCTGCTAAACTGGGGGATCATTCAGGGTTAAAAGCTTGCTAATGACAAAAAAAGAAAACCGTCTGAAAAGCAGAGGAAATTAATTTAAGATGTGGTGAACAACAAAGCAGACAGGAGGTGCACTTTACTACAGCAGTTAACTTTGTGCATCATTTGCTGTTGTTTAAAGGACTCAAATTTTTCTCATGCAGAGTGGAAAACAACCGTGTTCAAAATGCCTGTGTGTGTGTGTGTGTGTGTGTGTGCGTAGTTTTTCAAATCAAGAAACATTTAAAGGAAGTACAGTGGTTAGAGTCATGTGGTCAAGATGCTTGTCAGATCTCTCGCACAGTGTCTTTCTAGTGCTGTCATTCTCTGCAGGAGTTGTCATGCTGATTTTGTGTATCCCCGCGTGCACTGATAAGTACTCTACATGTACAGATCAATGCATGGTCTTTAACAGTATTTAATTGCTCATGCATCTCAAACGTGTGCTTTATTTATTTATTTTTTTCCCTGTCATAAGCCCTTTGTTGGACTCTATTGCATGTGTACTTGTATGTGTAACCTGCAACCACAGTGCCAGCACACATGACCTTGCTGAGTTGCATGTGGAAAGCCCCCAAAACAAAGCTGTGCAACACCGTCACCAAGCATTTTTCTCTTGGCTGTTCTTTTTTCCTTATTCATCAGTTAGTGTATACACACACCTGCAAACACTATCGTGTTACCAAGCACAGTTATGTCACGGTTAAAAAGCATAATTGCACAAAGATAGAATATGTAAGTACTCTTGTACATCCTTTGCCTGTGAACATATGACTGGGGCTACTGTAAAAAGAGCACTTTAATTGCAGTATTTATATAATAAGAGTAAACCACAGTAGCATCCTGACGTAAAGATTCAAGGATTAATACTGCCATTAGGCTCAAACAGGAATATTAATGGGATGGTCATACAGAGTGCTCTTATTGTCAAACTTAAATTTGTTTTACAAAGGTGTTAAAAATTTTTATATGCTACAGTAGTAGATTTATAAAGTTTTATGTAAATACTTCTGTCTGAAATATGCCACTTTACTGTTTTCATATATAACATTAAATTGAATGGGCTTTATTAAGGTTTTGTTCTGCAAGTTGGATAAAACAAGTATGTTGAAGGCTCACTGAGGCCTCCAAAATTGTCAATGCTGCTATTTTCTTTACATTTCATAGATTGAGTAATAAATTGAGGAAATGCAGTAATTGCCAGATTAACAGATAATGAAAATAATCCTTAGTTTGTCTTAATTTTGTTAATAAATAATTGTAGGCTGTTTTATCCTTAATATTTTTTCCAGTCATACTTTGACAAGTATGTGGAAGACTGTGGAAAGGGTATGAAATTTGAAAGTCTTAAATTTGATTTGGTGAACCCTGCAGAAACCAGGGTCTGTGTATCTTCTGTGTTCTACTCTTCCCTCTCCTCCTCACATCTCCAGCCCAGCTCAGCCCCCTCCTCTGGTTCTCTCTGGGCAAGTCTTTAGCCTTTTTTCCATTACAGGGTCAAACAGAGCTACCCTTTGTTCATTATCTGTGCCTCTCAGTTTCACCTCAAGCAGATCAGTGGCTCGTTTTTTTTTTTTTTTAATCCTCGTGCCAGTGGAGATGATTTGTAAATTGGGTTGAAGCCTCTCACTACACACAGTGTGCTTTTTGATCCTGTGCTCTAAACATTTAGAGTTTGTTCTGGCTCTGGCAAGTCCCACTTGGCTTTTAAGTCTTGTGTGGAAAATATTATCATGGCTAGATCTCCTTCCCTATATCAACCTGGATATGGCTCAGTGGTACGAAGCAGTAAGGGCAAAATTGCACAGTACGGCTTATGGGAAGACAATGGGGAAACACAGGGGCAGAAAGCAAAGGAAGGAAAAGAGAGTTTATCTTTCCCAATTGAAAGGCATGTCCCTGTGTCAGATGTCTATAGTTTAAAAAAATCAGTCACAACAGATTAGGGCTGCTCTGATTATTTTTATTGTAGATTAATTTGACAGTTATTTTCTTGATTGATTTAGATTTAGAAACCGCTGATAAAATGGCCATCATATTATCCTAGAGCACAGGGTGGGGTTATCAGACTTTTTGCTCTAAGCAACAGTCCAAACCCCCAAATATTTCACCAACTAAAATGCAAGTACAAGAAAAGCGGTAAACGTTATTTAATTTACAACAATATATGACAAACAAAGCTGCAGGTCCTCTCATTTAAAAACTTTTGTTTGATAAAATCACAAAGTGAATTAAACCATTTTCAAAATACTATCAGCTACCTGTGTTGACATATACCTGTACATATGTTAACAAATCAGAGTACAGAAATGCTTCTGGGCTGTTTTTTCTTTTTTTGTTTGTTTGTTTTTTGACAGCTTTGACCCTTTAATACAATATCTGATTTCATTTCTAGAAAAGGTTTACTGGTCAAAATATCTGACACAGAGGCAACGTTGATTAGTGACAGTTGGTATGGCCACGCTGGTTGTCATTTTACAGTGACAATCAGCAGACGTTGCTACCTGAATGATTTCCACACTGAGCTTTGCTAACAAGATTGTAGTCACCACCAACACTGTACAACAGGCAGGGAGTGGGGGTTCAGACTGCACTGAAATTTCTTGTCTCACCAAAGAAACGAATATCCCAGTAGTCAAATATTTGAGTCCAGCCCCATTAGATTTAAACTCGGTTGCCTTCACTTGTGGTGCCACTCAAGCACAGTGGAGGTGGATACAGCGTAGCATTGGAAAAGTTTGTATTCCTTTGCCAAAGAAATAAGTCCTTCCAAAAACAGTTTACCAGCCACTCAAGATAAATCGCGGACTGTGATGTCAGTCGGTATTTCTTTGCTAGGAAACGGGTCCAAAAAAAAACGGTTCATGTTCGCAATAGACGGCACTTCCAATGAAAACTGTTCACAGCAACGACTGTGGATTATCTTGAGTAATGGATTAATATTTCTGGAAAGAAATGCTTCCGCTTAGTTTCTCAAATGTCACTTCTCAGAAGTGACATTTTGAAGTACCGTTCGCAGAATCTGAGCAAGGACAGAAGACTCAGTGGTGAATATGTTAAAATCTTGGCAAAAGTATCCAAAACATTCTGCATGAGGAGAGAGGTCAGGAAGGTCAGGTGAGGAAAATGTGGTTCTCTGTGGCTCGCATGAGTTGGTTGATTGATAGATGGATTATTTATTATTTTAAAGTTGCACCAGTGCACACATAATAATGCAACTAGCGTATTTGTAACAGCGTTTCAATGATCTTCCAGTGTATTAACAGTTGTACTAACAAAGGAAATACACACTCATTTGGCTTTTTCTTTTTTTTTTTTGGTAAATAGGTCAGTCTAATCCATCAGCCCTACAGTAAATCCTCTCTTTATGAAGGTGATAATGTATGAAGGTGATAATGTTCAGTTACTGAAACTGTTTTAAAGGGGTGTTGATTCAGCTGTATGGTCTTTTTGGAAGATGTACTGTGTTACGCTGCTATACTGCATTATATACTATGTTTGTATGATTGAAAACTTTAAATGTTATAGCACTAAACTTCTGCTTAGCCTCATACCCTGCCCTGGCTTAGTAAGTGTTATATTAAATACACTTATAAAATAAAATTAAAAAAAAGACGGTTGTGACTCAAGGTGGTTGTGTCCTCGGGCAAGACACTGAACCCCAAGTTGCCCCTGATGGCCAGGTTAGCACCTTGTAGGGACAGTGCCGCCATTGGTGTGTGTGTGTGTGTTGGCCCTGCAGATGGCTGCCTCGGTTTTGTACCAGGGACAGATTCCTTGCGTGTGTAACATACTTGGCAAAAAAAAAGTGATTACATTTAATTAATGAGTTTGTTTTATTTGGTTATTATCATGAAATTAGGTTTCTAACTTTTGTAATTTAAGGTTGTCCTCTTCAGAGGAAAGAAACAATCTATTTTTAAACAAACTAAGACAGATGTTACACTTCACCTGCTCTACAAAGAAAAACTGTTTTCTGCTCTGTCAGTCTTGCTAATTGGGTGTTTTCTGGTGTGCAAAACCACAGCTAATTCATTTACAAGGAACTGCACTCAGTTCTGTGAATTCTGAGTGTGCTGTTTTACCTTCTGCCTAGTTGGCTTATATATCACTAATTCTGAGAAGTATGCAAGGAGGGCAGCACAATGAACTGACACACTTCTTCATTATTGAAGGCTACGTCTCTGACAGGTTTCCTAGAACACACGCAGCTATATCCAGTGTTCGTAACCCCACAACTTGTGTGTGTGTTTCCCACATCCTCCATGACGCCACAGATAAAGCTGATAGTGATCTGTTGGCTGCCTGTGCTCCACCTACTGTATGTGGCTTTTTTTTTTTTTCTCCCCCCAGTGAAGACACGGTTTTAAAATATTTTCTTTGACTGTGAAAGATCTGAGGTGAAAGAACAGCATTTCATGAATAGTAAACACTTAAACATTTCATAGTAAGTGGCTTTATAGTTGACTTACTGTAAATGCAAGATAAATTTTGGCACAAAATTTGTGCAAAGATGATTTCATGGATGTTGCGATATGTATTATAAGATTATGGGATCACAGCTGCTCGCCATGAATGTCTCCTGAGCCAACAATAATTTGAAAGTGAAAACCATAGCAAATCTGTAACATATCCCACAGCGTGACCTTTACTGTTTTTTGTTTTTTTTTAATTGTTTTATTTTTTTTATGTTATCGTGTTTTGGATCTGCTTTCTGAGTCAAGGCCCCACACAAACCACTGACCTAACCAACCTGAGACAAAATGAAAAGATTCATGCAAAATGTTACTGCTTTTTGTTATATAAATAAATGTTGCAATGAATCTGATGGAAATGTTCCAAGTTAAAGTGTATAACTAAAATGAAACTAATTTCTGTGCATGATGTAACTTTGGATCGAGCAGGCTCTACAGCTGCATGTTTATATCTAGACTTTGCTCTAATAGGCGTTTAGATCTTATTAACTGCTGCACGCAGGAAGAAGAGTTTAGCCATGCTATCATGTAGAAAACTAGGAATTAGCTGGGGTCTGAGGGTCCATTTCTGTGCCATCAACCATGGGGAAAGTCTTCAGGAGTGTTTTTCTGTGTGGCACAAGCTTCAGGTGTTAAAAAAAAAAACAGATCACCATAGTGTTAGCAGCAGTTGTATAAACACGTTTCTCTACAAACTTACTAGAATTTGTGTATAATAGCAGCATAATCTCAGCCAGATCATGAAAATCATGCTGTAACGTGTGCTGCCATTACATGAGACAGAAATCCGTGTCACTTAATGCTTTCCCTCTTCTCTAGGCTTAACACCAAACCCAGTTGTCCCTACTGAAGATGCACATAGCTCACAGGTTTCTGTTTAAATATGAAATGTTTAAATGAATTTTACTGCAGCTGCTAGCAAACGATATTCAAACTGATAAACCTTAGATCTGTGTGGGGCTATGACACGAATAAATTTCATACATTGTTACTGTAAAAATATAAATTATATCCCCTTTAAATATGCAGAAATAAAGAAATGTATCAGTGACCCCAGCCTGAAACCAGGGGAAGCACACACACACACACACACACACACACACACATTTAGGTTTGAGTGCACACACCCAGCCACACACGGGTGACACAGGATGTTCGAGTCCAAAACGATCTTCCCAGGGTCCCTTTCTCAAGGCCATCGGCATGGCAACAGACTGACACTCAACATTCCACTATCCCTCTGAGGGTCACCGTAGCCAACGGAGTCCAGGGTGCATGTGTGCGTGTGTGCGCATGCGCCTGACTAACCTTAGACTCTGCAAGGCTACCAAACTGGTCTCTGAAGAGATGTTGTGAAATGTGTGTGTGTGTGTTTGACTGTGTGGGTGAGAGGGTGCATAGTTGCATCTGTTACTGTGTCTGTTTGTTGGTGAGCTACTTTCCTCAACTGTTGATGCCTGCAAGTGTGTGTGAATGTGTGCACACTTGTGTGAAGAAGTTGATACAGGCAGCATAGGTGCCTATTGTGTTGTGATTTCAGTTTTTTTATTTTGCTAGTTTGTTTTACAGGAGTAATTATAATATAATTATCCATTAGTATACAGTGGGTCGCAGAGGAGCAGACAGGAAATGGGGGAGTCAACGGTGTCGGTGGTTAGACTCTAACAGTGCATGCGATGTGCAGTGTACTGTATGTATATGGTGCTCAGGGCCACTGGGGCATCCTTTTTCAAAATCTTTTCAAAATTTGATATAGAGCTGCAACTAAAAGTGCTTTGTTGCATTATCATTATTAAAATGGATTCATTTCGTCTGTAAAATGCAAAACCCTCTGACAAATATCCATGACAGAGATCCTCACATTAGAGATGGTAAATGGTCTTATATTTGCATAGCGCCTTTCTATGCCTTACAGCACACTCAAAGTGCTTTCACACTATTTGGCCATTCACCCATTCACACTCCCAAACACTCACACATTCACACACCAGTGACATCACCGGGAGCAACGGGGGGTACAGCGTCTTGCTCAAGGACACTTCGACATGTTGACAGGACAAGCCGGGAATCAAACCGCTAATCCTCCGGTTAGGAAACGACCCGCTCTACCTCCTGAGTCACAGCCGCCCCCAGATGCTGTGCAGGGATAAAACTGGGATAGGTGTATAAGATGACAAAGAAGATGCCAAATATATTTCCATTAGATGAAATTGATTAAAAACGTTCAATTTAGTGAGCCAGAATTAGCCGAAAATACAAATTAAATTTTTAATACTAATAAGTGTTGTTGCTGGCCTGGTGTTAAAGCGGCACCATTGA
Source organism: Monopterus albus (assembly GCF_001952655.1). Taxonomy (NCBI): domain Eukaryota; kingdom Metazoa; phylum Chordata; class Actinopteri; order Synbranchiformes; family Synbranchidae; genus Monopterus; species Monopterus albus. The sequence goes on along the minus strand of NW_018127900.1, from coordinate 1,967,294 downwards.
ACAGATGAATTGTGTAGCTAATGTGTATTTACAGTATACATCCGCCAATGAATGTCACAGCATAACACACTGTAGTTAACTGCAATCCTTGGTAAATAAGTAAGGAACCAGATATGTGAGGACAGGAATAACAGGACTAAGACAGATTTTCAAATGCTATCCACTAAATATCATTTGAAAAGCTTTTTAACTTCAGAGATGTGTGAGCGGCATTGTCACTGTTGCATATCTGCATCATGGTATCGTGTGTGTGTTTGTGACTGAAGTTGAGACACAGTAGTGAAAGTTGGCTCAGCATGAAAAGAACTAGAATTGAAAACTGAAATGTCATTGCCGGGTCATATTATCACTTTGCTGTTGGCCTGTTGATATTTTACTTATACAGTGCATTCCACGTATAGTTAAAAATGTACATTAGAATTTTTCAAAAACTTTAAAATGATGTAAAACAAATCCTTTCATTTGAGATGCTGGACTCGTTGAATATCACAGTGACATCCTAGCTTAATAAATAACCAGCAGGATGTTGAATTACAAACCCATGCTGTGCAGCAAAATGTCCTTAAATCTCACAAAAACGTAGTTTCTATCGAAGATGTCAAAGTTTCTAAAAATGATTGGTGGAATTTTGGCCTGGAAAATATAAAAGGAATATATTTCAACTGATGAAATGATGCAACCAGTGTAAATATTTCACCCAGTGTAAGCATCAAATGGCTGCAAAGAGGAGCTTCAACATGCTGATAAGGAAAGCGTGTGATACTGTCAGACATTTTGAAATGAGATGATTTCCAACCTCAAGGCTATTTTAAGGCAAAATTAGAGGAAACTGAAGTTCAATAAATTTCTTCTTATTTCCTCTTTAGGAGTTAAGCAATGCAGGTTTTTGTCTTGCACATTACTGGCGGAAATAGATCAACACAGTAATATGTTGGTAAAGCCTGAATTAATTACAAGCAAACAGGCCGACAGGGTCATAAAACCAAAGACAATGAGCTGCTTTCATCATTTCCATGACAGTTGTGGATAAAATATCATCAGCATTGGGTGACTTTGTTAAATATTGGAATTGCATTTTCCCGTGCTGTGTGAAATCCTGTTTTGCTTCTGTTGCTGAGTTTGTGTGTTTTGACTAATAAAACTCCAGATTCCTCCTCCTGTTCAGTTCTTTGGATCAGTTTCCACTCACTCTCACGGCTTTGATGAATCAATCATTTACAGAGGCTAATGTTAAGATATGATGCCCTTGCTTTCGTCCCCTAAAGGAGACCTTAAGATATTAAAACTTCATCCTAAGTACATTGTTATTAATACGCGGAACCTACCTGCATATAGTAAGCTTTTTTCCAGACTTGGTGTCTGCAGTCCTTTCACAGATGCAGGAGAAGGAGAATTGCAGATCCACAGTCAAACAAAACTGTGAGCAGTAATTGAAAGGCATTAATAAAATGCTTGCCTCAGGGTTTTACTGTTTTATTCGTTCCTCTTTCTCCTGTAGAGTTTGATTTTGTGTAGGGGGGTTGATGCCAGGTAGTTGTTGGTAAGGACATGTTACATTAGCTTTTTGTTTTTTGCAGTCTCGGTAGTAAAGGATAAAGTTATTAACTCCCCAAAAACCTATGACTCACACACCTGCACACCAACAGCAGGAA
>NW_018127900.1:1962231-1964665 GCF_001952655.1 Monopterus albus | reverse complement strand
TATATATATAAAGATGGCCATAACACCAAATAGCAAACATCCATAGACTGATTACAGGACAGCCCTTCTACACAGGAGGTGTGGGGGCACTCCTGTGTGTCACTTTGTATTCCTTTTTCATTTATTGTGTTCTGTAGTGGTTTAATTTTTTAGCTCTTATTAGTCACTTTGCATCCCTTGTTGCCACATTTTGCTTTTCTTTGCAGTTATTTTGTGCCTTTGTGTAACTTTTGGCCATTTTGCATAGTAATTTTAACATTATTTTCTGGTTGTTTTGGTTATTTTGTATCAATTTTGCATCTTTTTGTTGCCTTTTTGTGTAGTTTTGTGCTTGTTTCATGTCTCCTTTTGGTCATGTTGCTTCTTTCTGTGGGTGTTTGTTTCTTTCTAATAATTTTGCATTGTTTTTGGTCATTTTATGTCCAGTTGTGTGTCTTTTTGTGGTTGTGTTCATTTGTGGTCATGTTGTTTCTTTTGACTGGTTTTGGATCTCTGTCTCTTCATCATACTTATCCATTTCGTGAATCTTGATTGAGAATAATCGTATTGGGGTAAAATGCAGATAACAAAATAAAGAAGGGCATAGGCCTTTTGGTGTGTGTGTGTGCGTGCGTGTGTGTCTAACTTCTCTAGGGAGTATTACAGTTTGCAGTAATAGCAAATGCTGTGAGCTTGAACTTGCTCCCCTGATGAAGTTGATTCACAGAAATCAGGCCTGTTATATTGTTGCTCAACCAGTCAGACATCTGCTGCATGTTGGGTTTTTTTCTCTTCACAGACACACATGGTTCCTCAGAGATGCTCTTAGTCACAAACTCATTCACATTTTCACAATAAATTCCTCTCAGTGAGTCACCCTCAGCTCATATGTTCACCAGCACATTCACACATGCACAGAGTAGAACATCCCCTCAGGTGCTGCAAATCCTGTGTAGTCAGTTGTGAATCTTTAACTTGCTTATTCCTTTTGTTCTCATTGTTTGGCATGTAACAGGCACATGCATGTTCATTAATCAGCAGTGTCCAAATGGAATGCTGTTGTATGGAGGGTTGCACCTAATGAATATTTTCATTATTTATGAGTCTTTATGATTTTCTCGATTTAATGTCAGAAAGCACTCAGGTACCTGTTAGACTTTCCACAAGCCCATGGCGCTGCACACTACCTGCACAGCACCACACAGCAGACAGTCACAGTTAGCCACAGTTAGCAACAAGCTGGTGAAGGCAGTGGAGCATTTTGCAGCTAAAGAGCCAGGTATTTCCCTTAGGGGCTGGTAGAGGCTCAACACTGAAAAGAGAGTTGGACAAAATCACCAGGTTGTTGGAAACATGACTCCTAATGTAGCTGTGCAGTTTCTGGATGTGTAAATAAGCCACAGTTTGCTAACACGTTCATCATATCAACTTAAAGGGCCACTGCCCCCAAGTGGCCAAGGAACATCAGTGATTACAGGCTTTAAGGTCTATTGAGTGTGAACTTTTGATTAAATGTTATCTATGGCCCAGTTGTTATGGAGATGGATATTCAAAGACTTTTTTTTTCTTTCTGAGCACTTCCATGACTTCTCATCTGTGTTGATTTAGAAGCTGAGGTCTTGATCTTGGAAACAGAAGTTAACAAAACCAGTTCAAAAACAATTTTCTGATGAAGTCCATGTGATGTAATGGAAAGTTCAGAACAGCTCCTCAGTTGACCTTGAAGTGAGATTGTTTTGTCACCTGCTGCTTCCAAATTAAAGAAAAGAAACATGTCAGGCGGGTTTTTTGTTGCCCCCCACCTTTTTTTTTTTTTTTTTTTACTTTATTGATCTGCAGTGTGAATTATTATTATTAGTCCAGTACCAGTAAACAAGATTTCTTGCATAGTATACAGTATAGTAATCATTAGTGCTTTGTACAAACCTTTTCTCTTAGGATATACTGATTGGATCATTCTCACTCGTCATCTTTCTACACATTACAGTTACAAGAAAGCCTGCAAGCTTTACTCCTAATCAAAAGAAGCAGATTTCTCTGAACGTCCGTGCAAAATTCGGCTTGTATCAATTTTGGTACAAGTTCACTTTGAGTCAGTTCCTCATTTACTGACTCAGATCTCAGCAAATGAGTCATATCCTTCTAGTCTCTGCATCACAGAGCTTAGTATTGATAATATTAGACACTGTGGTTAAAACGGATTGTGTTTGGAGTTATGGGGTCCATTCACAACACTGGCAAACTGAGAAAACTAGGTGGTGGGGGTAGGGGTGGGCGATATGGAAAAAAAATGTATCACGATATTTTCTAGAAATATTACGATACACGATATCACGTCAGTCTCGTTGATTTTAAGATTATTTAAATTTTCAAATTACAGAGCTACAATACATCCAAAATTTGACTGTCAAATTAATGTCTCCATAATAATATAGCTTTTACCATTTATGTTAAA
>NW_018127900.1:1899538-1961191 GCF_001952655.1 Monopterus albus | reverse complement strand
GCGCCTTTTGCACGGACTCCATTACGTCAACATCCTGCCATGATGGGACTAAATGCCTCATTTTCCTGTCTGCCTTCAGGACCTGAGAAATTGCCTTTTCCTGGTCAAGTAGTAAGGTTCGATCATGTAAGTAGTAAGTAGTTCGATCATGTTGAGTCTCGAACCCCATCGTGTTGGAGACTCAGTGACGAGCTTCTGCTGAGGTAGCTTTAGGTCAGTTTGAGCTTTACTTAAATCCCTCTTTTTCTTCCAGCTGAACGAGAATGTACTGACGACTTTCTTGCAGACAGATGTTACACGTTCAACACGAGGGCCTTTGGCACTTTTTTCTAATTAAAAAGAATTAAGTATTATATGAGATTTAATCTAATACACAATGTAAAGTTTAATTTACAAATATTTATATTGTTTATTGAAGCCATTTAGGTGTTTAACTAAAACGTAAACAATGTAACAAAAAGTAAAACAAAATAATTACATATACTGCAAATATTATTGCAAACAAATCTCCTAATTTTACTGTTCATGGTAAATGTTCAATGTAATTTTTAATTACAGAGACAATGTATTTTTAGTTGCACTCACCGATAGCTAGGTGAAGTCTGTGCCCAAAGCATTGCAGACGAGTCCAGCTGTTAAGCTCCAACGCTTTAACCATATTGGCCCCGCTATCTGTCGTCATGCAGGTCATGTTTTCTTCTTTCAGTCCCCAACCTTCAAGCGCGTCTCTAAGGCCTTGCGCTATTCTCCAGTGTGATCATCTGGGAAATATGTCGTCTCTAGATACGCGCTGCGCAGCTTCCAGTCATGAAGCCAGTGTATTGTCAGGCTTAAATAAGGCTCTGACGTACGGCTAGACCACAAATCAGCCGTTGTAGCAAAAAACTTTACATTTTCAACAGTGTGTTGCATCCTGCTGCGGCACTCGGAATAAAGCTGTGGAATGGCGGTGGAGGAAAAATATTTGCGGCTGGGTATTTGGTAACGTGGATCTACGACTTTGAGCAGTTGTCTAAAGCCCTCATTTTCCACAGTCTTTATGGGAATCATGTCTTTGGCCAGGTAAAATGTCACCACGTCAGTTACATCTTTCCAGCGCTTGCTCGTTCTGTCATACGGAGTTCCTTTCTCAAATGCTTCTTTCGTTAGAGTTGGTTGTTTAAGCCTTGCTTCTGGCTGCTTGGTTGTACCTGCTGATCTACTCGCGTGCAGTCCCTTCATACCGTGACAGTCTGCATATTCTTTTGGATGCTTTCTTTTGAGGTGGAAAAAAAGGTTAGTTGTGTTGCCATCCGACGCGCAAATCTGCTCACTGCAACACTTGCAAATAACTGTGGTTTGTCCTGTGTCTGCTGGCGAAAAACCAAACCACTTCCATATCACTGATGTCGAGTTTTTTTTTTTAGACACAAACTCCTCCGCATTTTCCTTCATTGTCACTGATGGTGTTGTGTAATCTCATACGAGCTTGTTAACATGGCGGCGTGCCATGTTGAGGGCGGGATCTAGAATGAATGAATAGAACTACAATGGATAGAACGTGCACATATGACGATATTACAATATTGTTGAAAAAGTGTATCGTCCAGTCCTTATAATCCTCCACGATATAATATCGTCATATCGCCCACCCCTAGGTGGGGGTGGGATAATCTTTTCATGTGTGTGCACTCTTGTCTGTTTTTATGTGTTTAAGGATTAACATAGACATTCCTCAGACTCACACACTGTCACATAGACTCAAACTCATCCGGCACACAAAGCCCTGGAATCCATCCTCGCTGCTCTTTTTTTTTTTCCTGCTATTCATCCCTCTTGTCACCCACCACAACACTGTCTTTCACTGTTTCATTGGTTTCCTTTGCTTGCTTCTGCTCTCTCACGCTACTCGGCCCCTTCGCATTCTGTTCCACTTCTGACATATTGTTTGATCCGACTGTGGCTTGTTAGCTTCCACTGTATTTTCTGGTAGTTTAAAGATAGTAACTATAGTGAGGTTCTGTAGTCTGTAAATGTACTGTACCGGTTCAGTCTCACCACTCTCACAGTGTCAGTTTCATACACAATAGTCAACTGTTTTCAACCAGAAAGCCCGAAAATTCCATTGTGCATCATCAAGCATGCACTGGTTTTTAAACTCTTGATCTGAGTTTGCTGATTCTCTTGTGGCCACATGCTGTCAGCTGTCATCCAGACTTCATTTCAGAGGTGACTTCTGACCCAGAATGCCACAGGCTGCACACATGGCTGATTGAGTTGTCCATTCCTGTGTGTGGGTCTGTACTCGTGTTTATGCCGGTGGCTCTGTTAGCGTTCCTTTGTATCCAGGGGCTTGGAGGCTCTGCATCACTGTATGTGCTTAGTTTGAGTGCTTGTGTCTGTTGTTGTGCGCTCCATTATTTCCGAGGCTGTGGAGTTTTCTTTCACAAAGGGAGGCTTCTATACACATACACATATAGAGGCTGTACATATGCAAATGCATTCAGTCATTCACACACATGCAGTCACACAGTGTAACTGCAGACACACAAATGTGACAGACACAAATGAGTCTCATTCATGTTTGTTGTGTGCCAGCATCCATGTTGCACACATGTGTGTGTGTGTTGTCCTATGGTGTAGTGTGGTATCTGTAGCTAAAATAGTCACTCATAAGGTAAGACATAGCCCAGTGCACATCTCATTTGCACTAAAGAGTACAAGCCTCTGTGCTGATGTGGTTTCAATCATTGGGCTAGAAATGTACAAGCCCTGCTGCAATAATGTGGCACTAAGTGTCAAAACTAAAGACTGAGTGCTACAGCACTTTGAACTGTACTTTGGTTGGTAAAGCAAACAGGCAGCAAGGCCCAGATGTAAGTCTGAATGAGGTGGTTTCCCACACGTTAACTGGAGGTTTAAAAGGTTGATTCACCTGGATCACAAAAGACTTAGTGGTATCTGGCCATGCAGCTAGTTCTCAGCAACATGTCAGCTTCCCTGGATAATTATCCAGAGACCCATTTCAGTGTTGTTGAACCATTTGGTGAGTTTGGCATTATCACATACCACTTCATCTTTTTTTTTCTTTTAACACATACCAGTTCTGAAAAGCACATTTAACTGTTAAACAGTGTAGGAAGTTTAAAGTTCACATCTGATCTGACAGCCGTCATGTCTTTGTGTCTTTCAGGCCTCCGTTCCTAAGCTGACGACTCTCTGCTTAGATATCCAAGAAGTCCGACGTTGCAACCGGCTGGAGATGCCCGACAACCTGAACACATTTGTTTTAAAGGTACATGCAGGTCCTCACGCTGTGTGATGAACTGTTTCTGTTCAAATGTAGATTCTTTCCCTCTGAGTTGTTTACATCCACAGTGTTTAGGTCTTAAACCCTGAATCCGACATGAAGAGGAAGCAAAGCAAAGGAATTGTGTCATGTCATTTCATAACAGAACTCACTATATTGCCTTAATTTAAGACTGGTTAGACAAACTTAAAGGATACTCCACCCTGACCTTGTCTCGTGAGGATTAAAACATCCACAGAAACTTCTCAAACCCCTCTCCTGCAGCCAGTTCAGCCCACATCCTTTGTGGGTTTCAAATAATTATTGTTTCACCAATTTATGGAAAATGCGCTCCCTCTGAGTTGGGCTGCTGTCCTCTTTGAAGGTTTGCCAGAAGCTGTTTCCTGTGTCCCAGACTGACTCGATGATGATGAGATCAGGGTTCTGTGTGAGCCATACCATCAGTTGTTCTTCTTGTCACTGAAGATACTTTCTGATCAGTCTCGCTGCATGTTTGTGGTTTTACTTCCTGTTTGTTGAGAGAAAAGATAATTGCTTTCTACAGTTGTAAAGTCCAGTATAACTGTAATATAAACAGCTGTGCAGTGTCTTGGCTTCTGGCAAGTCTTCACAGATCTGTTACTCAAACTGGACCTCCTGGATTGTATTTCATGTCTCACTTGGACCTAAAGGAACGTATCCAAGCAGCACGGCCCCCTGCGTGGTGTTAACACAGGGTTGAATTTGGTCAGAATGCCCACTCTGGACAGCAGAGAAAGGATTGCTGTATGCTACAAGAGTGGTTTGGGAACTTTTTACGACCTTTATAATGAATGTGAGCTTTTCCACTGTGGAAATTTGCCATCATTTGTTTCATCCAACATGAAGCCAACCTAATTACAACCTCTTTATCACCAACAGGAAGCAAATAGACATTTTACATCAATTTGATAGTAGTTTACATATCAAGGAAAATGTTAAGTTTGCTTTTAAAATTACTGGCTACTCTCCTCCATCTTGTTTTTAATAGATCAACTTTATCTTCACCAAAGGCCTGTTACAGATGATTCTCACTGGGCAGTGCAGGCAGCGAAGTACATTCGCTACCTTTTGTTAACCTTTGACACTTCAGGCTTACTTTGCTTCTCTGTACTTATGTAGTGTTTTAATGTTTTAATTTATTGCAGCTGCAATACAGATTCACTGAGTTTTAAATATGTAGATCAGTTCCACAAAAAGGAAAAGGTCCTTCTCTGTCATTTTTCTAAAGTTATCTCCTTGTCACAGAGAACACTTTTAGTACTAATAAAAAAAAAAAGTACTAATACATTTAGGCATCACGTTCCTAAATAAGAATAAACACATATGAAAAAAGAAACAAACCCAGAAGCATGAAAGAAAATGCCACAAGACCACAAGAATAAAACAATGCAAAGAATAAAAGTGTACCTTGTGTCTTTTACTTGTGATTAAAGTGTTGGTCTAAGCTTCAGTTTCAGGCTTTAGACAGGACCCCAGTGTCTGTGTAATGCAGATGGTGTGTTTGAATGCATCTTTCTTTCTGCAGGTTAATCGGGGTAGTCTGATATTTGAAACGGACAACGACCAGCAGGTCAGCTCCTGGACCACAGAGCTAAAAGAATGTATCAGCAACAGGTGAGAAACACAAAGACGGATGCTTAACCCAGAACCCAGTCTGTTTCTAGCACAGAAGTTTTCTCTTTAAACTTAAACCAGGTCAGAATTGTTGTTTTTTGTTAGTGCAAACTAAACTTAACACTCAAGCTGCAAAAAAAAAAATAGTATTTACAAGTAAAATGTAAAACTAAAACTTCAGATCAGTAACTTAGCCTCACTGGTGGAAAGTAATTAAGTACATTTACGAATAGTTTTGAGGTGCTTATTTCAATTTCAGGCTGCTTTCTTTTTCCACTCCACTACATTTTAAAGGGAAAATACTGTAGTTTTTACTCTACATTTGACACTTGGCAGAGAATTTACACACAGATCCTATTATTACAGACTGCTGCATTTTGTGTGCGGTGTTGTATGTAGTAGGAGCCTCTTTGAGCTCCTAATATTTCCACTAAGACATTTCCCCTCATCACATGGTTTTGTTAAAGAGTTGGCAGAGGGGAGGCACAGAGGTAGATCGGAGAAAGGTCCGTGCATTATTTTGTACAAAATGTAAAACTGTTCTTCTCCCATTAATGATCCCACAGCCCCTCAGGTGCATCTCGTGGCCCTTTGGAGGGCCCTAGGCTGCTGGGTAGTACTGGACCAAACTACCGACCTGTTTACAAAGTAGTTAAAACTAGTTGCATCTTGACCAGCTGCAACAGCAAAGTGCTGCTTATATACTGATACATTTACACTTGTAATATTTAATTATGTATCAGTCACCGGGGCCATTTTCCTGCAAAACCAGTACTTTTGATATTTAGAGTATAGCAAATATGTCTCCTTACATTGATTTTAAATGAGGACTTTGACTTTAATGATGCATTAGCACTTTTACTTTAGTAATGGGAATACTTCTTCCACCACTGCTTACTTCGGTTTAACCCAGCAAGCTGAGTCCCAGATACGCATGCACACACATTCACAGACGCACATAAGTATGTGACAGCAACCTGTGTCATCCTCGTCCATCTTTCTTGATGCAGCGACTGAGATTCTAAGTGGAAATATTTAACACTTGGACTTTTTTTTTAGTGTTTGTGTGCATGCTGGATGTTTACTTTTGCCAAGGAATGTGTTTGCAAATGCAAGTGAGAATATTTTGTAGTGTTTGTGTATATGTGGACAAACATTTGTGTTTGTGTGTGCATGTTTGTCTCTTCCTGATCTTTAGAGTTTGCATTAATTTGTTTTAATGGCTCTACACACTGGAGCAGGTATGAGTCTTATTCTATTTGGAATATTGCTTTAAATAATCATTCATCAAACTGATCAGTTAACTTAATATTTACACTTGATGTCTGAGGGGTAACACGCGGTATGGGGGAGTATTCAAGGACTTGAAAGTTCTGCAATTGATCCTGGTGACTTTGTGTCTGAAATGCAGTAGACTGTATGTTTACAACCTGGTCCCTGGTTTGATTGTGGCTGGACAACTGGGTCTGATCGTTGCACATTACTCTCCCTGTCTCCCCTCCTTATTTCCTGTCACGGCTCTTTTGTCCAGCTTCGATAAAGGCAGAAAGAACTGTGAAACTGAAATGTATCATTAACAGAATTATAATCGGTATATTGGATTTAAAAACAGTTAAAATATCATTAATAGTCATTAAAAATGGTCTATGAAATTAATTCCTAAATGACATGTGTTACTGAGTTCATAAAAGATAGGTGTTTAAGAAATTTGATTTTTAATCCAAAAAAATCTCAGAATAAGACGAGCAGAGTAGAAGTCATGAAAGACATTTAAACTTAGGTTGTTTCTTAAAAGAAGCTGCTTAGATTAGCATGTTAGGCAGTAAACCGTACACTGTATACTGTTTTTGTTGCAGTGTGATAGTTTCTCACCCTGTGAGGGGGGGGGGCCTCTGTGAAAGGAAGTGTGGGGGAGGTCCGAGACTCAGGAGAATCTCAGGACCTTTCTCATTTCTGCAGATGTCTGGAATGCTCTCACACACAGACACACACACACACACACACAATTGTGTCTAACTATACTGGCTAAAATGTCCTCACAACGATGGCAATGAATAAAAATGTATCCACACAAAGACGTGTGTACACACACACACACACACACACACAGTTGTTTGTCACTTCAAGGGACATTACATTGATTTGATTGAGTGCATGTGTTACTATATTTATTATGACTGTGTGTGTCTTTCTGTGGTTGTGTGGACAACTTTTAGTTTGAGAATACTTTGCCATGTCCTCGCACCTTCAGAGAGCTGTTTGAGAGTTAAGATGGGTTTTAGAGTTCAGGATAGAATTAGGTTTAGTGTTAGGGTGAGGGCTGTTGTTAGGCATTCAGTTGTGATGGCTGAGGTCATATGTCAGTGAGTGTCCTCGTTTGTGGATGTGCATTGTAATACTAATATCATAAAATAATAATAATAATGTCAGACCATATACTGGCCTGGCTCTCGTCGCTGTTAAAGGGTCACTTTTCTTTCTAGGCTGATATGAATATGCATGAGTGTTGTGGTTACTGATAAACCTATAAATGCATCATTCTTTTCTCCCACTCCAACTTCTACTGGATCATATTTCAGTTTCTACTGTGAGAAAGGCCTGTCGGCTGAATGCATACGCCATTGTCACCGTTTGGTCTCGTCATGATCAATCATACAGAGAGGCAGTGTGATGCAGTCCAGGGGAAAATGGTGGCAGGCTTTTGACATCTGTAACGGGTATAACACTTTCCATATGTGGTCAGGTGCTGTAGGTGGTAGGTTGTTTCAAGCGTACTGAGCCCTTAACTCTTATCCTTGAAGCTTTGCTGACAGGCTGAGATATCCTCATTTTGCTGGAGTAAAACTTTAGTATCACAAAGACAGAAGAACAGAAATACACACACAGAGGAGAAAGGAGAGTTGTCTTTGTTATTCAGAGTGCTACACACTGAAGTAGCATTTTATCAGGAATTGCTCCAGATTCCCTCTTGAACCATATGTGTATGTTTAAACAGTCTTTTTGTGTGTGTGTGTGTGTGAGAGAGAGAGAGAGAGAGAGAGAGCAGTGATGAAACAGGAGAACAGTGAGCCTTGGTTTAGATCTGAACTGGTGGACAGGACTCGCACCCTGTCTGTGCTCTGTGTCTTTGTGTTCCTTCAAACCACTGTTTCCTCCATGTTCACTAGACTCATCACATTTATTCAGGTGCTTTATGTATGTTGTTTCTTTTTATATCCTGCTGTATTTCCCCTAAAAGTGGTTATGTTGACTCTGTAGCTAGTGCTAATTTTACTATCACTACCTCCATTGTTGAGATTTGGGGAAATGAAAATTTGCATTAAGTGGCCGTCCTCAGGGTGATCATAGTTCATATATCATATTTCTCTGGTGGTTGACAATGAGAGTAACATGTACACATCTGGTGTGTACGTGATCCAATGTGTGTAATCACAATCTGTGTTTATGCTTCAGGTCTGGCAGTGTGGATCTGGAGCCCCTCCCCTCACCAGCTGACAGCTCCCTGCCAGCCAATCACAGAGGGAGCTTTGAGCCAGCAAGTCAAAGTGAGTGGTGGGATGAGTACACGACTGATCAGACGGTCTGGGTGTAGTTGTGGTCGTTCCCAAAATGTCCTCCTAAAACTACCGGGTTTACCATTCTGGGACAAAAAGTTGAAGTGCCGGTACTCAGGGGTAATGACTTTCAGGTGCACTGTCATAGGAGGCACATGTCCCTTCTGGTTTGGGAAAAAGTCAGCCAGCCTTTCTACCTTAAATGCATACAAGGACTTGAGTAGATGCATGGAAGTAGGTACAACTTTGCTAAGGGATGTTACAACCTAGCTGAAACAAAGTCCAGTAATATGAACCTGTTGTAGCAAACGGGTGCCTGTTTACACATCCAGTGCTGTTTCTATCCATCAGATAAATGGAAGTCTGGGTGGGCCACGGAAAAGTAGCCCGCCTCTAAAACACTCCACTTGCTCGGTCTACTCTTCTGTGGCCCACCCTGTATTTTGATCTCTACCAACTAGCTCTTCAGCCGCTAAATTCTCCACTGTGTTCATCAGACAGTGGGTGTTTAGAGCTTACAGTATTTGTTGAAAAGTGACACTGAAACAAAACGGTAGAGAAAACTGGACTGAAATGCTCTGAGTTGGGTGATATTTAGTTTGTCACTACAGGTGACACCTTACACATCACCTGTAGTCAGTGGATCCAGTATCAGTATAAAAATATTGATTAGTCCAGCTTTACAGTATGATTTAAAAGAAGTGAACTTCTCTGTTCTTCCCTGCAGGTCCTGTCACCTTCAACCTGCCACAGGATGTCCAGAAGACGGATCACTTCCTGTTTTCCTACCCCTGGTTCCACGGGCCCATCTCTCGCGTCAAGGCAGCTCACTTGGTTCAGAGCTGTGGACCAGGTGGTCATGGAGTGTTTCTGGTCCGACAGAGCGAGACGCGCAGGGGAGACTACGTCCTCACATTTAACTACCAGGGAAAAGCAAAGGTACGTCTCACGTCACAAGACCGAAGGCTCGTTTGCACCGACAGCTCAGTCCACACCCTGAAGTGGTTCACCGGGAAATCTGGTAAAATATCAGAAGGCTTTTACCAAACCCACAATTCTTTTCACCTGTGTACATCAAACTGACAACAGTAGTAAACACTTAAATGAGACAGAATTATGCAGACTTATGAATGCTGACCCCTGAGGTTAAGAAAAGTAGATTCACAGTGTAGCTCTTGAGTCAGACAGTGTGAAAGTCTCCTGCTTTGTTCTTTCCTCATGACTCTCTCTCTGTGTGTCTGCAGCACCTGCGCCTCTCTCTGACAGAGTGGGGTCAGTGCCGGGTGCAGCACCTGCGCTTCCCTTCTGTTATGGACATGCTTAGTCACTTCCGCCTCTTCCCCATCCCACTGGAGTGTGGAGCCGCCGGAGCGGTCACGCTGTCCAGCTTCGTAGTGGCAGGCTCCAGCCCTCCATCACAGGGTGAGACTCCTCATTCAGGTCCCATCACTTTGTCAAAGAAAACTAAAGATGTCTGAGTGCTTAACAGGTGAAGCTGATTTTTACATCACCATCTTTATTATGCCTCATTTGTATAGGCTATCATAGGTAATATAAGGTGGTGTGTTATGTTTCTGTCAAAAAAAAAAAACTGGGTGGAAATGCAGAAAATTGGAAAGAAAAATCTCAAAATGTGGCGTTTTTGGCTGAGGTGGAAAATCATGATGTACATGTGACCTAAACAGGCGACAAACAGCGGCAGGTAAAGACATCAGCTCTGTGTGAAGTGATAAGGAGGCTGTAATACAACGACTAAATACCATTTGTTCTGTTTTCTTTACATCATTTCTCACATGGTTGGTGCTGTGGCCTTGCATTCTGTGATGGTGAAATTGTCCCAGGGTGGAGAATCAGCTCCACCTGCTGCTTACTGACAGGAACAACTCCTTATTTTTGCAGCAGTGGATGGAAAAGTGCATTTATTTGTGTTCTTTTATTGTCTTTTTTTTTAAATTCAGTACAAATTTGCACTACATTTGGGTGGAAACCTGGTTATTGCTGAGATCTGGGAACGTGGTGACGTTGCTGCAACAAACTGCAGCAGTCGGAGGATCAGCGGTTCCCAACCTGTGGATTAGAGTCACTTGACTGGGTCACAGGATAAATCTGCGAAGCAATGCAGTAATGAACAGTACATAGTATGAGACAAATTTTTAATGAGTTTTGATAATCCTTTTTTTCTTGAGCTATTAAATAGTTTTACATTTTATAAGAATTTTTCAAATTAATACACTTAAACATTATGACACAACTCATGGGCATACAGATATTTCTATGTTTTAAGGGGTCACAAAGACAAAAATGTCACACTGTACCACTGTATGTGGGAGTAGAAGGTGAAAATATGAAATGTCACTTTGTATTCTGCATTGCAAAAAAAAAAAAACCTGTGTGCACAACAATGGCAAATACAGTAAACATAAGTTTGAGCTAGGAAGCTGGTCTGTAAACCTGGTGGATGCTTACATCTGACAATTTGAGTAATAATTTTACAGTTCACCTATTTTCCTCTTTAGAGTAAGTTTCCAGATGTTGGTAATTATGCTTTCAATTCTAATGATGACCAAAACTATACAAATAAGATTGAGAATGACCCTATATTGAGTTGAATGCTGTGCTGTAATGGTAAGCAGGTGCACAGCAGAAATCCAAAGGAGTCTGAATTTTTGCTTGATGTTTTCTTTTTTTCTTTCTCTCTCAGGTCAGCTCTCAGGCTCTCTCCTGGTGCCTTTCTCCCTTCACCGGTGGAGTTCTGAGCCCAGTTTGGCTCACTGCAGCTTGGCTCGCAGCTCTAGTCAGCCCCCCTCCTCCTGCTCCAGCACCACTTCCAATCCCAGCTCTGTTTCCCAGCAGGCAAACCACCCATTCTCTCGCACCAACCCTGTCCCTGACCCTCCTCCGTCAGCCCCTTCTTCTCTGCGTCGAAGTGAATCAGTAGGGAGGAGGCCTCTGCTTCGCCACCCCAACCCCCACACTCCCATCATCCCTCAGCGTGACTCGGACTATGAGCTGGAACCCGAGCGGGGCCGTAAGCGGGCAATAGACAACCAGTACATGTTGCTCTGACCCACTGAGCCAGACACTTCCATAGCCTCTGAAAGACGGTCGTCGCCTGTGAAGCCAACATGCTCACACCCTCGATCGTACAGACACATTTTGCTACTCCCATCCAGCTTCGGGTGCGTGGGTGACACACTCTGACCCGACTATAGCAGACTCATGAACTTGAGTGAACAAGTCTTTGCTAAATGAATGCAGAGCAATGTGTATGTCAGTACACATGCAGTCGGTGTCTGAGCTGGGTGTGTGTTCATCAGTCAGACCCTCGCAGCCTCCAAACCGAGTGTCCACAGTGAATGTATTTTTGGGAGTTTTATAGTTGTGTTAATGACGATGATGATTCGTGTTTTATGATTGTCGAGGTTCAGTGTGAGAGAGGGAGAGCCACGTGTCTGTCCTCGAGCCCAGGCAAAAATATTTCTGTTCTGGTGAATTTATAGGCGTGTGCTCGGTTTAACGTCTTCAGCTCTTAACCTGAAATAGTGGGAAAGCACTGATTAAATCAAGTGCTCTTTTAAATATTTAAAAGGTGTTTCCAGTTCCCAGTGTGGAGCAAACTGCTACATGTTTCTGTGAACACAAACAAACAAGCACTCTACTGTAGAGTGTAATTATACATTATTATATGTTGAAGTGCACATCGCTTTCAGTGCACTTTGGAAACAGTATTTTTTCTATACATGTTCTTTTGTACAAAAATGAAAAATATACAGTAAAAAGGAGAAACCTTGGTTAGAGTCAGGAAGGAAAGCTTTTCCTAGGAACCTGTCAAGCACCTCCTCCACTCCTTCAGGCCTTCACTGAAGCAGTCACAGAGAACCACAGAAATGATTCAAGATCAGCTTTTATCAGCACAGTTTTTAGCCAAAGAAGGGGGAAACTCGTCACTGCTCGTGGTATGTGTCCATTGCGTGTGTCGGATAAATGAAAGTGTAAGTTCATCAGCTTGGTTGTGCTGATCTCAGTCTGGTACAGTATTCACCTGGGTCTGAGTGAATTTGTGTCCCAGTACTCACCACAAAGGCATTGTGTGTGTGTGCAAAATTATCATTGTCTCAGAATTCATTTCTGCCACAAAAACAGAGAAAATGGAAGGATGTGATCACAGTAGACCTGAACAGTGGTTGATAGATATTACCATGTAAGTTTGTAACACTTACAAATTAACACAGTAATAATAAGTAATTTGTCCTGATACTTGCTAAGAGTTTCACATCAGAAGTACATACATACATAAATTAGGGATGTCCCGATCCAGTTTTTTTTTTTTTTGCCCCGATACGAATCCAGATCCTTTTAATATTGTACCGATTCCATTAGAATATTTATATTTACCTTCAGTAAGTGTTCATAAAATATCTGGATCAGGTCCTGGTTCCAAAATAGTACAGTTAGTCTTAAATTATTGACATGAATAAAAGAGTAACAGGGAGCTTGACAACACACTTGTGTATAATCCAAGCAGCAAACACACTGGAGTGATTAATATAGCAGCTTATCGGTTGTGTGACGCGTGTCTCAAAAACGCAACTCGGTCTGCTCAAATAGAGGACTGCAGTTCTACATACGGATCAGAATTGGATCAGGTTTTTAGTGGCCGATGCTGATCCTGTTGGCAACAATATCGGATCGGGACATCTCTTATGATATGCTATGACAGGTGTGACAGAAGAGCCAACATCATTGGCTACTATAGATTGTCTTTTGTCCCAGTGGCGACACAGATGAGACAAAGTGCATCTGTGGGACAATAAAAGTACTTAAAACAAATTTTATTCAGTGTTAAATTGGTAATAGAATATTAATTATACTAAAATGATTCAACTCTATTTTATTGCTTTTGTGGCATAAATAGTATTCTGTGAAGAAAATCGCATTTGGCAAACCAAGGTGTGCATGTACATACACACACACACGAGCATTCAAGAGAGGATGTAAAACTTGAAAGGCTTCACTCCAAAGAGCATGAGAGGGTGAAACAGACAAAGGAGAGTAGGAAGTAAATCTGTGTCAGCCGAAATAATTAGCCATATCATGTCCTCTCAGGTCATGTGGATTCTCAAAACAAGTGAGGGTCCAAGTACTGGAAACTTCAAACCAGGGTTTCAAATGCTTGAAACCTTCTTCAAAAAAAGTCTTGTTATGGTTTGATAATCTAGCATTAAACCCTTAATGGGCTCTTAAATGTAGATGTGATGCAACTCGAGAACTGACGCTGAAAATTGTACTGGTGCCTCTATAGAAATTCACATTTATTTTCTTACAACTTTAGACAAATCCTGATTCTGGGAGCAGCATCACGTCACCGACTCTACCTTGTACACATAGCATTAATTATATTTCATAGTACTTTCTAGAGATCTTCACCACAGCAGCCAATAGAAGAAATGAGGGACTGTGAAAATTATATATTTTTAGACTAGACATATTTTTTAATAGAACCTCCATGTTTTTTAAGAAAGGGCTTTTGGGGGTGGGGGTTGGGGGTGTTCAATTAGCAAAGCTTTATCCTTTGAACGTGACCAAATGTGCCGTGAGATGTTAAAGCGGTCAGACACCATTCCTCAGTGTAGCTGGTCTTTGCTCGCTGGCTCCATGTTTCTGTGCCCTTTAATAGGATTTTATGATTAATCACTAATTTGCGGTGCCTTGAGAGGTTTGTCATTTTGCCTTTAAAGGTTTAAACCATCAGTTTAAAGCTCCATATACATGAAATGGCACCGACAACTATGGCCACCTTGTGTACTCGCGCTCTCTTGTGTTTGTTGTTCACATTGAGAGCCGCTGTACCAGAGTCAAATTCCTCATGTGTCTGACACACCTGGCCAATAAAGCTGATTCTGATTCTCCAGAATGTACATCACTCAACTCAGGTGTGAATTTTATTGTCCAGAGCTGGTTTACTAGGTTTTGTTAAAGGATTTTTTACAGAAAAATACCACATAGATTTTTACCAAAGGTCTGCTTCCCCTCAAAAGCATCCAAAGACCTGATGTGTAACCCAGACTAATCCAAACCTTACGGTGATGATAAATGATGAGCCTGTGGCCGGGTTAGATTTTTTTGTTCAATCTTTTGAACCGTGTCTCTCCTCCCAACCCAGAAACTTTCAGAAGCCTTTTGTTGTTTTGGAAAACAGATGCAGAAAGTCCCATAAACAATGATCAGTTCACATAAAGGTAGTAGAAGTATTTTCTCAAAGATTAAATACCAAATTTTCTGTAACTTTTTTTTTTAAATAACTGAAGTTTTACTTGCCTTTTGGGAAAAATTGTGCTCGATTTGTCTTCTAACCTTGCTTTAACACTAACTTTAGCAGTTGATTTTAAGATTTACAGTCAGTGATCCTGTGCTTACTATTGGGTTTAGACCAGATTTCTGTCACTCTGCTCTCATCATTGTAGTTCCCTGGTTTTCTTCTCCCCAAGAGAAACGCATAAATGTATCTTCATTTCTTCATGAATGTGACCAGGGTAAATCTGCTGTGATTACTCCACTTGTTACACAATAAGTCAGCTTTGTCTACCACAGGAACAATTTTACAATGGTTGTGTAGTGCTCTTAATGTGCCATCATGTTTAAGACTGACAACATTGAAGTGTTTATAAGGGGAACAAAACAAGGATGTTTTTGGCAAAAGTACCGTTGGCCTTCCTGCCTTTATGGCCCGAGTCCAAACAAATTCCTCGTCACCTCTGGTTTATTTCCGCTAAAAGAAAAAACTGTAACAATATTTAAGGTGGTGATCAGCCCCCTCTCTTAATTGCTTGTTTTTAAGAGAGAATGACTGTGCCTTTGCCAGAAAGCTGCTGTTGCTTTTCCCCTTTTAGAAAGATCAGTGTGATGTGGTGCACAACTTCTGTAGTGCAGTATCTGAGATGCCCAGTGCTTCACATGCACAGAGCAGAGGCTTCTGGATGTTTGAGTTCAGGTATTGCACCTGCACAATGTTTGGTAAATTGTTAACAAATAGAACTTAGGCTGTGTTTTTAACCAGGGCTGCCCCAAGTTCCTACTGCTTTAGGGCATCTAGATTTGTTTCATGGTTCCCTCCCGTTTGCTTCCAGAACCGAGTTAATACCAGAAAAGATCCATGTGTACCTCAGGTCTATTTAATCCAGGTGCATTTGCTTCAGTAACTAGGGGTGTGCGACATTGACAAAAAATATTTCTATATCTTTTGGGATTTCGTCGATAACGATAAGCGGATGATTTTTTTTTTTTTTTTTGCATCATATAAAAATGTCTTTGTCTTACTAGGTCGCGCTTCTTAATAGCATATTAATTGTTGCTTACTAAAGATTTTATTGGAGACATTTCATGCACTGAGTTACTTAAAACTGAAGCGTTCAAGAACAATACACTGAAACTGATTTTTGCAGAACGATCCCACTAAAGTTGGCCAAGTGTGTTTCTCCTGTGGTGGACAGCTGACTCCGGAAGCTTTTCGCATTCTCCGTATTCCGTGCAGTGGTTAGTACACACGCACACGATGAAACAAGCTGTCAAGTCTTTATTAATGGCAACCGATTTCCGACATGGGTTGCACATTGCTTTTATTTCCCCCAACATCTGTCTTGCAAAGCCAGAATACCTCCGTGTAAGTCAGGATGATCCACGTCTATAGCAATTAACTTAACGACGTATATTGCGAAGCCTTTGCTGTCTGGCCACTCATTTGTAACTTAACTAATGCATTTTTTTTTTTACTATCTTAACTTGGTGAGGTTGCCTACATGCAGTGTGCACTCTGAATGCGCATGCGCAGAAGTCTATCAGGTCACCCTACAGGACGCTGGGACGGTGTGGACTTTTATTTTTGTAGAGCGAGTGATGTACTCTAACACCAGCTGACACATCGTTACAACTACAAATAGGACATTATCGCACACCCCTACCAGTATCCGCGTTAGTCTCCCAGCTATGCTTGTTTTAAAATGTACCGTTGATGAATGTAATGTGTTCTCAATACTGTTCATCCTATTTAAGTTGGCACTGTAAAACATTCCAGGTAAACATCCCCTCACCAACTGATTAAAACCACCACAGCCAGTTTTTACATCCTTTACATTATAAGCATTTAAATTATATCAAATATATATCAACTGTATATTTGACTTTTTGTAAAATAAATCTAACCCCAAAAAGGGCCCACGTGACCAGTGTGTGTTTGTAATGGGTGCTGCCCTCCACCGTGCCTGAGACTCCTGCAGTGGACGTTGGACCACCTGCCCTTTGCAAAAGGGCTACAGGACCAAACATTCAGAGGTGGAATAAGATGCAGTTAAAAACACCAGAAAGACGTGGTATGAGGATCTCTGAGCTACAACTATGTTAGTATGGGATTTAGTCCCAGGTTGCTGTTAAGTTTGGTTTGGTAAATCTCAGAAAATAGTAAAAATGTCCATTATAAAATGACTCAAGATTGAGTAGATTAGATTTAGTAATTCTTTCAGCTGTTAAAAAAAAAAAAAAAACCCTCTGCATTTGACTGTCAATGCTTGGACCTCCATAACTTGTGTACCTTTCAGCCCCTCCGAGTTCTACTACCAATAGTAATATTACTACTAAATGTGAATGTTTTGTCTGTGATGATCGCTTGTGTCAGAGTAATTACCATTTGTACTATTGTAACTGATGTTGAGACTGTAAGGTTTAAAATATTCATTTTCAGCTGTGCACAAATACAAAATTACGTATGTGTGGCAGCAGGATGGTGGACGTGGGACCGACTGAGGAACTGTGATGCCCAGCAGCGACACAAGATGTAAAACCCACAATACAATCACAGTAAGCCATTCAGTTTTTAAAACTTTTTATTATTTTTAAATTTTTTTGCTCATTTTTAAATTATTTATATTATCTACAAAGTAAAAGTTTTAACTTAAAAGTTAGGTAAGGGTCAGGTGAGAAGTGGGATCTGATCCCAGATTTTGCAGACAAAATACAAGTTCCAGTTGGATTTTCTTCTCCACTTTCTCTGATTAGTGGCATTCTCTTGTTTCTAACTTGGCAAGCTGACTCAACTTGCAAATTGGGACCCCTGAAAGTGTGTGTAGGTGTTCTGTTTCTGTGTGCATGTCTGGAGAACTCTGAACAGGGGCAGTCTTGTTGGTTAAAACTCTCTAGCTCATTAAAACATGTCACCGCATCAACCTGTTAACATTCTCTTATTGCCTAGTTTGGGAGGGAGGGAAGAGAAAAGCTGATGAGAAGCATGTCTGGTGAGGATGAGGAAAGAGAGGAGAGGGAGGGCTCTCATTCTCTTCATTGCCTGGTTATGAAGGCTCTGGTTGAGAAGCATGTCAGAGTGGGACCCTTGTCTTGTTGGAACCCTCCATCTACAGCTGCTGCTGGGAGGTGGTAGTGGTGGGAAGAGAGAAGTGGGGGGGGGGGACAGAAAGTTAATGGATTTAGAGACAGTCCGCAGTTACAGAATAAAGAATTTGGTATGAGCAGAATTTGGACACCTAAATGAGAACATGCCAGTATAAACAGGCTAATCTTTCAGATCTACATTCTTTACAGGGAAAACACTGCATCTATATTCTTAACTCCACCCCACAGCAGTGTGCTACTTAATAAGATAAACATACCTACCTTGTGCAAGGTAGGAGAAATGTGTAGTGGAGGAAACGGGGATCGGGTTAAGGGCAGTCTGGGCCATGGTTGGCTGAGGACCCCCTGGAGGACCCTGAGTAGCCATCAGCATCATTGGGGGGTGGGTGGGTGCTGGATGGTGAGACTGCATTATACCAGACTGCATATGGGCCTAGATGCGAGACAGAGTGTGTAAAAGTGAGAGCCCGAGTGTGACAGAACACACTCAAGTTAAACAGCATAGTGCTGACAGGAGCAACAGGAAGCAACCTGAGAACTACACTTTGATTTTGGAGGGAGCAAGTGAAAATTGCAAAAACAGTTGTACAATGTGACTAACCAGAATAATCCAGGTTTTTAGTATATTTTTTATTGCTACATGGCAAACAAGTTACCAGTAGGTGCAGTAGATTCTCAGAAAGCAAACAAGACCCAGCATTCATGATATGCACGCTCTTAAGGCTGTGCAATTGGGCAATTAGTTGAAAGGGGTGTGTTCAAAAAAATAGCAGTGTCTGCCTTTGACTGTACAAACACAAAACTATTTTGTACAAACGTTTTTGTTTCTAGGATTTAGCAATCCTGTGAATCACTAAACTAATATTTAGTTGTATGACCACAGTTTTTTATAACTGCTTCACATCTGTGTGGCATGGAGTCAACCAACTTGTGGCACCTTTCAGCTGTTATTACACTCCATGATTCTTTAACAACATTCCACAATTCATTTACATTTCTTGGTTTTGCTTCAGAAACAGCATTTTTGATATCACCCCACAAGTTCTCGATTGGATTAAGGTCCGGGGATTGGGCTGGCCACTCCATAACATTAATTTTGTTGGTTTGGAACCAAGACTTTGCTCGTTTACTAGTGTGTTTGGGGTCATTGTCTTGTTGAAACAACCATTTCAAGGGCATGTCCTCTTCAGCATAAGGCAACATGACCTCTTCAAGTATTTTGACATATGCAAACTGATCCATGATCCCTGGTATGCGATAAATAGGCCCAACACCATAGTAGGAGAAACATGCCCATATCATGATGCTTGCACCACCATGCTTCACTGTCTTCACTGTGTACTGTGGCTTGAATTCAGAGTTTGGGGGTCGTCTCACAAACTGTCTGTGGCCCTTGGACCCAAAAAGAACAATTTTACTCTCATCAGTCCACAAAATGTTTCTCCATTTCTCTTTAGGCCAGTTGATGTGTTCTTTGGCAAATTGTAACCTCTTCTGCACGTGCCTTTTTTTTTAACAGAGGGACTTTGCGGGGGATTCTTGAAAATAGATTAGCTTCACACAGACGTCTTCTAACTGTCACAGTACTTACAGGTAACTCCAGACTGTCTTTGATCATCCTGGAGCTGATCATTGGCTGGGCCTTTGCCATTCTGGTTATTCTTCGATCCATTTTGATGGTTGTCTTCCGTTTTCTTCCACGTCTCTCTGGTTTTGCTCTCCATTTTCAGGCATTGGAGATCATTTTAGCTGAACAGCCTATAATTTTTTGCACCTCTTTATAGGTTTTCCCCTCTCCAATCAACTTTTTAATCAAAGTACGCTGTTCTTCTGAACAATGTCTTGAACGACGCATTTTCCTCAGGCTTTCAAATGCATGTTTAACAAGTGCTGGCTTCATCCTTAAATAGGGGCCACCTGATTCACACCTGTTATTTCACAAAATTGATGACCTCACTGATTGAATGCCACACTGCTATTTTTTTGAACACACCCCTTTCAACTAATTGCCCAATTGCACAGCCTTAAGAGCGTGCATATCATGAATGCTGGGTCTTGTTTGCTTTCTGAGAATCTACTGCAGCTACTGGAACTTGTTTGCCATGTAGCAATAAAAAATATACTAAAAACCTGGATTATTCTGGTTAGTCACATTGTACTGCTATTATTTTGAACAATACTGTATTAAAAAGAACTTATAAGCGAACGGGTGCTTTAGTCGGGCTTCGCCAGGGAGGAAGATGGACTCCACTCCCGTCTATCCACCAAGCAAATCTCCGCTCCCTAGCCAACAAAATGTATGAAATCCTTCACATCAACAGGACTAACCCTGACATTGCACGCTCCACTGCCTTATGGTTGAGACCTGGCTCAGCGACTCCATAGCGGACAGCACAATGCAACAAATAGCAGGCTTAAAGGTGTACAGAGCGGATCATGTAACGGAGCTGTCCAGGAAAACAAGAGGAGGTGGAATATGTCTCTATGTAAATGAAGGTTGGTGCACAGATGTCACAGTACTACAGAGGACATGTAACACAGACTTAGAGACTCTTTATCAACTGCAAACCCTTCTACTCTCCCCGAGAATTTTCAAGCTTCATCCTGATTGGTGTCTATTTAAAACTGAACGCCCACACCAGCGCACTACAGCTCCTGGTCGATCTGATAACCGGTGTAGAACTGGAACATCCTGATTCCCCACGCATTGTTCTAGGGGACTTTAACAGAGCAAATCTCACCCAAGAACTGTCTAAATACATGCAGCACGTCACCTGTCCCACCAGGGACAAAAATCACACTGGACCACTGCTACACAGCAATAAAACACGCCTATCGCTCTGTCCCCCGCACAGCCCTCGGATGCTCTGATCACTGTATTGTTAGGTATTTTTTAGTCAGATAGAAATTGGTTAGATACTTGTTGTATTAGAAATGTTTAGTGGAGACAGGATGTCTAGTTGAAATGCTTAGTCATTCTCATGAGTTTTGCAGGGTGCATATGGCCAAGGATAACTAGGTAGAAAAGTTTGATTGTCAGCAGGCAGGATGATTGTTATTATTATGATATGTTAGACTGTAATTGTAATCATAATATTTTCTTATGTGTAATGTCATGACATGTCCCTGAATGTCCTGTATGTTCTTAGATACACACCACTTAATCAACACTCACACACATTGATTTGCTCCATGTTTTGACTACTGCTACGGTCAGCTGTAAAGCTGACATATCAGGTGACGCCACGGTTTGACGTCCCTGTGTAGAATGGGGCTAGCCCAACCGAAGTGATAAATGTATAGGCCTATTGTGGTTCAGGGTCTTTCATTCTTCATCTGCCTGCGCGCAGTATTGGAGGTGGAAGATACCTGGACATGTAATGTTAATTTTACCTGTGATTCTTTGAATAAACCAGCACGTTTTTTTTTTATATATCCAAGTGGTCCGCTTCGTCTCTGAGTTCCACTGGTTAAAAGAACCGAAAAAAAGCTTTCAGTATGGTCCACCTTATTCCAACATACAGGCAGAAACTTAAAGTTGCAAAGCCTGTGGTGAAAACAGTGAAGAATGCACAGACTGGAGTGCATTTGAGGCTGCAGCTACAGACCTGGACGAACTCACTGACATCTTACATCAGCTTTTGTGAGGATGTGTGTGTGCCCAACAAGTCCTTCTGCACATACTACAACAACAACAACAACAACAACAACAACAACAACAACAACAAGCCCTGGTTTACAGAGCAGCCTCAAAAGCATCACTGGCTATAAGAAACCATCCCGCCTGGTGAGGGGAGCCATCAACTAGCAGATGACCTGATTGTGTTCTACTGCAGGTTTGACAGTCAACACTCCCCACCTCAGTCCCAGCAGCTGCTCCCCCGACAATCACCACCCTCCCCTCAAGCCCCCCACCTCTAACGATCTGTGAAAAGGATGTGCGTGGCCTCTTTAAAAGACAATATCAGAAAGGCACCAGGCCCAGATGGTGTGACCCCTTCCTGCCTGAAAGTGTGCACTGATCAGCTGGCCCCCCATCATCAGACTCATCTGCAACAGGTCACTGGAGCTATGTGAAGTCCCCTCCTGCTTCAAACACTCAAAAGGTGCAAACCCCCATCAGTGGACTGAACAACTACAGACTTGACATCTGTAGTTATGAAGTCCCTTGAAAGACT
Source organism: Monopterus albus (assembly GCF_001952655.1). Lineage (NCBI taxonomy): Eukaryota > Metazoa > Chordata > Actinopteri > Synbranchiformes > Synbranchidae > Monopterus > Monopterus albus. The sequence continues at coordinate 1,939,136 of NW_018127900.1, read as the reverse complement.
GGTGTTCGCCCACCTGAAGGACATCGTCAACCCCCTGCAGTTTGCTTACCGGGCAAACAGGTCAGTGGACAATGTGGTCAACATAGCAACACCTTGACTCCCCAGGGACCTATGCACAGGCCCTCTTTGTGGACTTCAGCTCAGCATTCAACACCATCATCCCGGACATGTTCCACTCCAAACTGACCCAGCTCACTGTGCCTGCCCCCACCTGTCAGTGGATTACTAGCTTTCTGACAGACAGGAAGCAGCAGGTGAGGCTGGGGAAAACCACATCTGGCACCCGGACAATAAGCACAGGTGCCCCCCAGGGATGTGTGCTCTCCCCTCTGCTGTTTTCACTCTACACCAATGACTGCATCTCGAAGGACCCCTCTGTCAAGCTCCTAAACATTGCAGATGACACAACAGTCACTGGTCTCATCCGAGACGATGACGAGTCAGCCTACAGACGGGAGGTTGAGCAACTGGTCCTGTGGTGTAGCCACAACAACCTGGAGTTGAACACACTCAAAACAGTGGAGATGACAGTGGACTTCAGGAAGATCTGTTTGAACTCCTCCCCTCTGGATGGCGTTACAGGTCACTGTGCACAAAGACGACCAGGCACAAGGACAGTTTCTTCCCCCGGGTCGTCACTCTGATTAACACTTAACCCACGACAGTATAACTAGACAATAACCCTCAGTGCAATACCGGTAAATATACATTGTACAAATACTCCATACAGTACTCCATTTTTATTCTATTTTTATCTCATTTCCTAATGAACCCTCCTTTGTTTGTTTGCATTGTTTGCTGCTTGTTTATTTTGTTATACTACACATCCTTATGTTGGTATATTGCTTACTTGCCCCTTGCATGGGGATATGTACATGCACAGTGAGAGCCACTGTACCAGAGTCAAATTCCTCAGTTCAACACAACTGGCCAATAAAGCTGATTCTGATTCTTATTTAATCAAACTCACTCATTCGTTTCAGCACTTGCAATAGATCTGTTTGCAGCAGCCTCTGACAGTTATTTGTCTTGTCTGTTGTCTCTGCATTTCAGCCATTCCCCGAGTGTGTTTTGTGGTAGAAGGGTTTGTTTCAATGCAGCATTGCATGTGGTGCAGAACAGCTTACTTTGTGCAGAAGTTCAAGGAATTGTGTAGCCTAATTATTTTTGGTATTTATTTGCAAATTATGGTGGAAAATAAGTATTTGGCCACCTACAAACAAGCATGATTTCTGGCTCTCACAGACCTGTAACTTCTTCTTTAAGAGACTCTGTCCTCCACTCGTTACCTGTATTAATGGCACCTGTTTGAACTTGTTATCAGTATAAAAGACACCTGTCCACAACCTCAAACAGTCTCACTCCAAACTCCACTATGGCCAAGACCAAAGAGCTGTCGAAGGACACCAGAAACAAAATTGTAGACCAGCACCAGGCTGGGAAGACTGAATCTGCAATAGGCAAGCAGCTTGGTGGGAGCAATTATTAGAAAATGGAAGACATACAAGACCACTGATGATCTCCCTCGATCTGGGGCTCCACACAAGATCTCACCCCGTGGGGTCAAAATGATCACAAGAGCGGTGAGCAAAAATCCCAGAACCACATGGGGGGACCTAGTGAATGACCTGCAGAGAGCTGGGACCAAAGTAACAAAGGCTACCATCAGTAACACACTACGCCGCCAGGGACTCAAATCCTGCAGTGCCAGACGTGTCACCCTGCTTAAGCCAGTACATGTCTGGGCCCGTCTGAAGTTTGCTAGAGAGCATTTGGATGATCCAGAAGAGGATTGGGAGAATGTCATATGGTCAGATGAAACCAAAGTAGAGCTTTTTGGTAAAAACTCAACTCGTCGTGTTTGGAGGACAAAGAATGCTGAGTTGCATCCAAAGAACACCATACCTACTGTGAAGCATGGGGGTGGAAACATCATGCTTTGGGGCTGTTTTTCTGCAAAGGGACCAGGACAACTGATCCGTGTAAAGGAAAGAATGAATGGGGCCATGTATAGAAAACCTTTGGAGGAAGTTGAAAGTCCGTGTTGCCCAGCGACAGGCCCAAAACATCACTGCTCTAGAGGAGATCTGCATGGAGGAATGGGCCAAAATACCAGCAACAGTGTGTGAAAACCTTGTGAAGACTTACAGAAAACATTTGACCTCTGTCATTTCCAACAAAGGGTATATAACAAAGTATTGAGATGAACTTTTGGTATTGACCAAATACTTATTTTCCACCATAATTTGCAAATAAATTCTTTAAAAATCAGACAGTGATTTTCTGGATTTGTTTTTCCTCATTCTGTCTCTCATAGTTGAAGTATACCTATGATGTAAATTACAGGCCTCTCTCATCTTTTTAAGTGGGAGAACTTGGACAATTGGTGGCTGACTAAATACTTTTTTGCCCCACTATATGAGTCACACTGCATCTTCACAGCCTGCCACAAAGAAACAAACTGACTTATGACAACCTTTTGCATTCCTCTTACAACTGAAACCATTTATATCCACAGCTAGATCAAGTGAGAGCAACTGCAGGTTCTAACCTACCTGCTGCACATGTGCCATGTGGTTGGGGTTGTATCCATGTTGCACCTGCTGTGGGTGGATATAGACAGTCTGCTGGGCAGAAGGGAATGATGCCTGGGGAGATTGAGGGTTGGGACCCGGGGTCATGGAGGGGGGCGTGTGGGCCAAGGCTGAGTACATCTGCTGCTGTGGGGGCTGGTTGGCCAGGTGGAGGGCCTGAGCTGCTGCCACCGCTACATAAGGCAAGTAAAAACACAGTACATGCTGCATTTGAAAATATTTCTGTGCAAATTCTCATTCATCCAGGTCATAGTAAGCTGAAAAAAATGTAGAAAAAAAATCATCTGGACTTGGTTTTTAGGTAGAACTAGGTCAGCAGGACTATAACGACTCAGTTGTTAGGGGACATTGATGGCCACCAAAGGACTGGAACCCGCACAATATCAGTCATTAGGGGACACTGTTGGCTGTCGAAGAACTGAAACACCACCCAGGGGGTTAAATACCTCCTGCTCACCACCAGTCGGACAGAACTTATGAAGCCTCTTGGATGTGAGGTGAAACATCTTCTACCTAAAACCAAGTCCAGATGATTTTTTTCAACTTTTTTTTTTCTTCAGCATTTGAAAATATTCCATGGCACAGTGACATGTACTGGGATTGAAAACAAGCCTTAAAGAAAATCGGATTCCAACCTTTAATGTATTCACCTGCTGCTGCCTGTGGGAGCTGTGGGTGCTGCACTGGGCTGGCAGCTGGGTGGCTAGGAGGACCTCCATGCTGTGGGGGACCACCCTGCTGGGCTTGGCCTGTAGGTGTGGCAGAGGGTTGGGGGTGCTGTGGGTGAGGGTGCAAGGTGGCACTAGGGTGTGGGTACTGCTGAGGCATTGGCCCTGGAGACACTGAGAGACATGAATCAGTTTTATAAAGAATGAAAAGTATTAAACCCATACACCTAACTTTGCCTGTACAGTGTAGCCTGTTGCATGCACACAAACTGGGCAGTGGGCTAACGTACCATACATAGTGTGTGTCTGCTCTGGGTACTGTGAGGTTGAGGATGAGACGAGGCTGGGTTGGCCATGTGTGGGAGGCGCCATCATCCTGGCACTGCCCTGCATTACTGGACTGAACACATGCTGTGCCTGGAGGACAGACAGAAAGCTGCAAATTATTCAATAATGAAAATGATTGTTTACTTGCAGCCGTATTAAAAACAGTCACATGCTAAAAGCAGGCATCGAACACTTGATCTGATCAGATTTACTAATTTGAATTAATATTAGTATTTTATTAAGGCAAAGTTCTTTGTGGCTGCTTGTGTTTAAAAAAAAAGTAACATTTAAGCAGGTCAGCATCTCTTCCATTTCTCAAAGTAAGATGCAGGAAAGTAACCGCAAGAATCTGCCAGACACATGGCTGACTATTAAAACATGGTACCAGAGTAACTGTAATAGTTTCAGATGGCTCCTAGTAGAGGAGCCTCCAGGGATGAGCACTGCTGAAGAAGTTACTAAAGGCTCTATTGTTCTGACAGTGGTAGTGGCCAAGAAAATCATACCTGGGACTGGTAGTGTGGCATCTGTTGAACCAGTGGCTGACTGGTGAACTGCTGCGGGCTGCAGGTGAAGTACTGGGCAGAGTACACAGGGCTCTGTGCTACAATAGGCGGTCCTGCTGCCGTCGCTGGGTGCATCATAGTGGGTGTGCCTGGCGGATGGTGTTGGTCTGATCTCTGTTGGGGCATGCTGGGTACTGGCAAGTCATGTTAAGAGATTACATGGGGAAGAAGCTTTGTTTAACAGCTTATAAATTTGAACTAAACGAAATCATGAGGTACTTTCAGACCAAACGGTTCTAGCAACTTAGCTATAGGGAGTACCCCACTGGGGAGCTCCCCCAGGAACTATGCACCTTCACAGGATTTTTTCTGTTTGCATTCACACTGACAGTAGGAACACTGAAGTGACATAACACTAAGCTGACGACTGTTAGCAATTAGCCAACAAGCTCACAAGACTTGACAAATAGCGATGTTACATTACCGGCCAGTATTTTCTTTAAATGTTGCTAATGGTAATTATATAAGGAGCAAGGTGAGCAAGGTGGACTGCACTGTAGGTTGGCGGTGTGTAGTAACATGTACTATTACTGTATTGCTCCTTCTACATGTGTGGACACCATACTGCCACTAACATTGGGTTCCTGCCATACGTCGAGTATGGCTATTTCTTTTTTTTTCTTTTAACATGTGTAGGTTTTGACTGTGCATGTTCCATTGCACACCTACACAGCAAAACTATTTTGCTATGGAATTGTAACATTTTTTTTCAATTAGTGAACAATTGACATTTCCTGTCAGGCTCAAGGAGTTGTAGACATAATTCTGTGGCAGTAAGAACTTTTCAGACTTTTTCCATAGCATTCATTGATCTGTAATTCGTGACTGCCCTTCCCTTCCCGTTCCTAGCCTAGCAAAATTACAGCTACAGAAACTTATAAAGCAACTTTCTTAATGTAAGGAACAGTGTTTCCTGATTTTTAAAGAGAAAATCAGCTGTAATGAATACGCAAAGATCTTAATTATGAATATGTAAAGGTTCTCAGATATAATACAGTATTTCTAATTTATTTAGGAAGACAAAGACAGAGAAACAGAGAGAGTGCAAGACAGAGACAAGAGGGAAATGAGAGAAAACAGAGGTTATTCTCACCTTTACCTGGTCTGTAGGGTTTAGACTGGCTGACCGTCATATGTGGCATTGGAACCTGGTACATAGCTGGAGACTGAAAAGACCAGGGAATGAGGATAGTAGATGAAAAAACACGTTTATACTCAATGTTCTCAGGCATCTCAGCATCATTTCACCAAGAATGAAAACTAGCCTTTAACTAAAAGCAGGTCAATTTTTGCTTATTGGTGTGGGAGTATTTTTAATACCCACATGCAGGGCTGGACTCCAACTATTCACATTTAAAATGACATTTTACTAACAGACCCCTGCCCCAGTACACACACACACACACAAATACCATAAACTTGTGCGTGTGAGATGGGAATTATCTCTTACTTGGGGCCACATGCATTTTCTATGGCTTTCTATCATTGGGCAGAAATAGGTGTTTTCCAACTGACTATAACCCAAACACTGCTTTTCTTGTTTTTTATTTAACTCCTTCACAATATACACCATGCATTTCTACTGCAAACAGTATTGCGGGGCTTAAACTCTTATTAGCTCACAGCCATTTTGGTAAACAGATGAAGCCAATATAAATTAAAATGAATCCATCTGCCATGACAGTTTAAAATGAATTGCAATAAGAAGTTGGCAAACCAACATCTGTGGCATTAATTCAACAAGCAAGCAAAACATCTCACTGATTGGGCTTAAAGGACTTAAAATAGAAATCTTAGAAAAATTCACAAACCTTCCATATTATGCTTTTCTAATGGAGCAAGAGAGAGAGGAGGAGGGGGAGACAAGAAAAAAAAAAACACTCTTTAGTTGTTCACCAAGGTATTCTATTGTTTAAACGTGTCTGATGTTGGATCACCAAGTTTTTCTTAAAGCAACACAGGAAAATACAGATTTATAGCTACAAATGTAAAAGCAAAAATGCTTTGAGAACTAAATATATTTTTAGATCATATTGTATAGAAATTCCATATATGCTCTCTTTTCCTTTAAAGTGACTAAGCTTGTTATCCCAAATTATTACCTAAAACATTTTTCATTTAAATAATTCACCAAACTATCAGTCAAATAACAGGATGATGACGAAGAAAATAGTGATGAATATGTTCCTCATATTAAGGTGTTAAAGGAAAACAAATTTACATAAAAATATATGAGATGTGTCCTAAGAAATAATAAATATGGAGAAAATCATTATGGCATGTATTAGAGATTAATCAAAGGCCAAAAAGGAATGAAAAATAACAAATGGGGACAAATATAAGCATACATGTTGCGAGATCTCATGGTGATGGATGTTAAACTGTTTTAATTTTTTAAAACTCATCTCATATAATGCTTGGGGTGATCAGCACAGAAACAAATACAACTCTCACCCTACTGGATATTTGAGCATGCAGGTGTGTGTCTCACCTGCACTCCAGGGCTGACTGGTGTGAGGGGATACATCTGGGGGAAGCAAACTGTCTGGCCATAGAGAGTCGGCTGCTGGACCACGATGGAGGGGCTAGGCTGGCCCTGAGGCCGGGGGGGTGTTGGGGTGTTGGCTGGTTTGGGCTGATGAAGTACATAAAATGAGAGTGAGCGAGAGTGAGAGAGCATTAGAAAATCTGTTTACAAAAAAAATCTCAGTCTGAGCTTTATGACAGCAGCAGGACATACTGACCTGTGTAGTGAACCGAGGTTTGAACTCATTGGCATTTGGGTTCAGGGTTGATTTTCTCACTTGACTGAGGAAAACAAACAGTGAAGAAGTTAAGATTTGAAGGGTCAGTTTTCCATGATGATATGTTTCTTATCACTTGTTGATAAGAAACATACCACTACACTTTTAAAATCCTTTAAAAACATTTGCAGTCTCTCCAGCATACTATTACTTCCACTCACTCTTGTACTGCCTCTTTTTTCTCCTCCTTCTCTTCTTGCTTGGGTCCACTGAATGTGGATGTGGCTGTCGTCTGAACCCCCTGTGATGTCACATCCAGTGCCTCCCTCTTGTAGTCTGAGGCTGAAGGAGATGGGGACAGTGCAGCTGGGCTGCCAGGCTTACTGGTGTTTGTGGTGGTGGATGGAGCAGGGGCAACAGCAGAAATCATTACAACACCCTCTTCAGTGCCCTCCCGCCCCACTGTGGAGGCTTTGTCCAGGGGAAGGTCTCTAGGCTTGTCTGCTGAATCTCTGGGAGGCTTGGTCAACATCTGGTCAGAAGGGTCTGGGTTTGAAGTAGACTGCAACTGGAAGAAGGAAGATGAAAAGAAGATTAGAAGAGGCAAAAACAAGCTCTGATACAGGCTCAAACATGAGGTTAGCTACAGCAGAATTTCAGCATTTTTATACCATCTGAATGAATAAATACTTACCCTAAAATCTTCACTAAATTTCTTTAAAGTATCTATTTGTTTCCTGTGGTCTGGTGCCATAGAAGGGGAGTAGAAAGAGACAGACAAAGTTGAAGGTTTCAGTCATTCACAAATGGATTCAGATTATGTAAATATTTCTGGGACAGCACAAAAAACTAAATTATATTATAACAGCTAAATAAATAAAACCAAGTGAGAAGCAAGTGTCTCAGTGACTGGTCTCTCAAAATCGTCACAGAACTCTACAGCTGTGTTTTTTTGAAGTGTGATGATACACTATATTGGATTCATGAGAATGAGACAATTTTTAAGAAATCTTCATTGGCCAAATATATGACTGGAAAAAGTGTTTTATTCAATTGAAAGTCCAAATGCAAAACAATGGAGGTGCATTTTGAAATGTTTTAACTAATCATCTTGTAATGATGTCACTTCAGTTCTACTTTGAGTATGAATTATATGCAGTAGAAGACAATATGCAAGCACTGTAAAAGGTTTTGTAACAAACTCAACTGACTGGCTCTCCTGTATGATTTCATATGAATCTCTTCAAACCTTATAACTGTAGACTGAGTTTGAGAGGGGTGAAAACACACAGCCGTCTCCATTCATTTTATGGAGGACTGCGTTCACCACAGCCAGCACCAGCACCGAAGGGGGCTCTGGCAAAATGGCACAACCCCATGCAGCGAAAAAGTTGGATCCAGTTCAACTTTCACATAGTGCTGGTATGTTCGCGAAAAATCCGACTAATGAATGGCGCGTGGGTAGGAACGAAGGGATCCGAGTCTTCCCTGAGAGCCGTTCTTTTTAAAGTTGTAAATAAATTTCTCTGAGTGCCCTACATCCAAAAAGTGATTTCTCTCACATGCATGCAGTAGTGGTTAACCAAGAGTGACTGAAGAGAGGAGCACTAGCAAGAACAAAGCAGTGAATCAGGGAACTACAATGTTACTTTCTGACTTATTTGTTCTAAAGTACAAATAAACAGGGCTACACCTCCACACAACCATACTGGAAGGATTTTAGGAGAGTGCAGCCAAAGCTACACTTCATCCTCTTAATCTCCTGTGACCTGGTGCTCTGCGAGTGTGTGCCAGAACTATTTCACTGCACTGAACAATGACATCATCCAGCAAAGGCCAGAGTTTGCGCACCAAAACACCACCATGCAATTTTGTTAGTACTGGATGCTAAACGGTGTTTTCTATCTAACAGTGCAGACATACTGTTGGTACAATCTGCTGCTCTGGTTCTATTATGTACTGATATCATAAGACAGCTTTTGCCTCAAGAAATATCATCACGTTTTAATATCATGAGATCTCACCACACCCTTATTATCAACTATACCTTTACAGACTGGTCGAGTGATAGTGGGTGAGCTGTCCAAGGGCTTGATGTTCTCCTTGTTTGCTGTGGGAGACGTCTGTCTTGTCTCCTGAACACGACACTCTTTTGCTATAAAGAAAGGAAATATTCTCACTTTACTCCCAGCATCAATGCAGCGCTCGAATTTGAGAATAGTGTTTCTGGTTGTGACAGAACATCAAAGCCAAGAACAGAGAAATCAAGAATTCCACACAGCTCAATGAAAGTGTAGGTCAACTTCAAGTTTACCGTCTCCTGAAGGAGAGGTGACCATGTTGGGGGCAGGGCTAGCAGCAGTAGGAGAGGATGCTGACGTTGGTGTCACAGCAGTTTCCACAGGAGCTGTTCCTGTCTGTGGTGATGGGAGGGAGGACGAGCCAGGGGAAGCTCCACCCATATTATTCTGTCGGGGGGAGCGAGGTCTGTGAGCTGATGTGAAAAAGAAAAAATGATATTTTGGTAATCATAAAATGTAACTTTTTTTAAAAGTCTCCCAAACCAAATTTACTCACTTTGATTTAGTGGCCATCATCAGTGGACAAGTACACAAAAGGGAAAGTGTTTGCACTGATCATATAATAAGGTGTTTTTCCATGATACTGCAACATGGGAAATGTTGATAAAATCCTTTAAATGCTCATTCACAACAATGCAAGGTGCTTCAAAACCTAACATCCGCTGACACTAGCCCATAATGTTCTATCTCCTGTGTAGATACATTCCACTGAGCAATATCTTAGTGTTGTAAGTGTTCATTCCGTCTATTCTGTTTTATGTAAGGAAAGTTCTTTATAAAGAAAAAAAGTATTCTACCTCCACTAACTACAGAGGACCATGTCCCTCCAGAGGAACTGTTCCTGGTTGGTGGAGTCAACGGGACATCTCCAGGGGCAGTGTGGGAAATTAAGTCTACTCCTGGAGGGACGCCAGAGGTCCGGCAGGGTGGCACTCTGTGAGCACGAGGTGTCCTCTGGGATTTCGGAGACATTCTGGGTGGACCTGTAGATAAAAAACAGACAGATGGAGACAGACAGAACTCTGAACAAACAGTGGAGGTGTGGTAAACACACTGAACAGCCTGATTTCCTGCCATCCTGCTGTTAATGTGTCTGAAGCTTATCTGTTTATCTCAAAAGCATTTAAAATTCAAACATCGCAATCTAAAGTTTAAATATCACTTCATACAACAATGTTATTTGGTGACAAACAAGTTAGTGGAGAAATCGCAGATCCTGTAAAGTGACCAAACACACCACACTTTCCAAACCAAAACCAGGAGGTGGTAAAAACATGTTTTTAAATAATTCACTGCTCAGCAGAGTTTGTGCAGTTATGTGAACAGTGCCCGTCTCTCAGGAGCTAGCCCAATGCATAACTGGTATTTGTCTTAACACTGATTATTGGGTCATTTCATGAATAAATAGATTGCTTAAAGTTTGAAGTATGCTTGAAAATGAAGACAATACAACCCTCTGCTCCTAATTTTAGGATAATGGAAAACAGCATTGCTGGTGTTTTAAAATAACAAATTAAACTTAATTCAGGAGTAACTTAGTACCCTTGTTTGTTTACCTCAAGTGGTGGATGTTCTCACCTTCCTGCAATAGTGCAGTCATTACACCTCTAGCCACCAGCAATTTAACAATGCTTTTGGTCTGATGAAAGTAAAGAGCCACATAGTGTTAAAAAATTTAAAAAAAATAAAAAAAGAATTCCTATAGAGTCCTCCCAGAATGGATGCCAGGACCAACTGATGTTTTAAATAGTGTATCCACATTCATTCCTTTTAACTACTCTGAGAATGTTTTCAGAAACTGATGCCTAGAAAGAAAGTACAGAACACACAGTAGTGCACCCACATGCCAAGGTGAAACTGCCTGATGCACTGACAAAGGATCAGTTTTGATATTACTCTCCTCAAAATTTCCATTTGTGTGGAAACTGCAAATCTGACCCCAAATCAGTCCAAAGAAGCACTTTCACCTATTTGTGTTGTTCCACACTAGACCTGGGCAAATTTATTTTTGAAAGTAGTTTCCTCATGAATTCTTACAACACTTCAAAACAGCTTTCAATGTGATTAGGAATGCCAGTTCCATACTGAGATTAATCCATCCACCTTCAACTCATACTTTTGCCCAGGTCTACTCCACTGATGTGGGTACCTTCTGAAGACATGCGTTTGGGCAGAGTAGAGGCCGGCGATGTGGGCCCATGGTGGGAAAACGAGGATGAGGAGGAGGGATAGGAGGGGTGGGATGAATGAGAGGGAGGCCTGGAAGGACGAGAAGGGGGTCTGGAGGGTGGTCTGGTGGGCGTGGATGCCCGAGGAGGCAGGGAGGAGGGGCCAGACTGGTAACGAGAGGGGGGGCGAGAGGAAGGAGACTGACAGGGTGAGGGCCAATGGGATGTACCTAAAACAGGGAGGGACAGATGATCAACAGCAGATGACAACCAGTTAAAATGGTGAAAATAAAAGGTATAGCAGGAATAGAAATGGGGGAGATTAATAAACATAAGGAAGGGCAAGGCAGGAATTAAGTGATTTAACTGTCATAAGTAAAACATGATAAATACACAAGGAACTAACAGCAACAATACATATGAACATCAAAGACTCTAAACCTAAATTATTGTGGGGCTCTGAAGATTTATGACAACATGGCCTGACACCCCCCTCTTTGGGGCCAAATAATGGGTAAACCTCATTTAACTCGTATACTGAGCTTCCATATGAAGCACATTTAATTGTGTATTATTGACTGTTAATGCTAGCACTAGCTAGTGACTGCTGTGAATAGCATGAGCAAGCTAACATGAGGGCATAGTAGAAGCCTGACTGGTTTGTTGAAATGAATACTAAAACAGGTTTCTGATGCAGTATAAAAAGAAGCAGACCTTTGGCTAATTATCTGGTGAACTATTTGAAATGTTTGGCAAGTTATTTTACATGTTTGGTGAAATGTTTGCTAGTGCTAGTGACTGTTTGGGCCCAACTCCATGAAACACCAGTTAGTGAGAGGGTGCCAACCTGATGACCCTGTAGACTTGCCTTTACTCCTGCACCCACACAGAACTTGTGTTGGTGATAATCTAGTCACAGACTCGCTGGAATTGTTAAAAGTCTTCTTTTGTTAGTCAATCTTGGTAGAACAATGGCAGTGGTTGGACACTAGAGCAAACCCAGCTCTCAGAGGTGACTGCCAATACAAGCCAGCTGGGCCAGCCACTGCTTAACCTGAGCAAATACAATGCAGATGCTGCATGATAAACCACTTATCTGCTCTTTGCTTGGGTGGGTGAGGATGGGGTTCAGGGATGCTTTGTGTTAAGGGTAGGTTAGGTCTGGAAAATGGTGTTGCTTATTGTGCAGCTCTGAAGATTTATGATGACTGCTACTATTGTAGTAGTTTTCCATTCACAGTGGGTCACTCACTATACTAACCAGCTCACTGACTAACCTGTGTGAATTCTGTATATACAGCGTACCAAGAAACACCATAGGTTTTCACATGATGCATTAAACCGTACCTCCGTTAACCACCCTTTGGTCAGCCCCGGAGCTGGGACTGTAGTCATGAGGTCCTGGTCGGGGAGTTGAGGGTCCAACTGAGCCCTGAGCCAGACGAGGTGAGTTTTGACGTCCGGGCCCCCAAGACATCACCTCCCTGTTCCTCTGACTTGGAGGAATGTATTTATTCTCTCTACACACATGTAAATAAACAACACAGGCAGATGGTTCAGTAAAATATATACAAAACAACTGTCAACATACAAAGTAGAAGAATTAATTCTACACTATTAAATTCTACTAAGAACTTAGCATAAATTTGCATGCCTTTTTAATTACAAATGAAGCATTTGTTCTGGAACAGCTACTGTCAACTTAGTGAATTTGCTGAAACTACTTTGTCTCCCTTTAAAGCTAAAAATTCTTCTCAAGCCTGTGACTGAGCCTTTCTACTGCAGACTCAAGCAATACGTACACAAAGCATCAGGGACAGGTTCTGATAGCTGGCTCCTTAAAATACCAAATGTGGTTTAGCTTTAGGGCCAGATAATCTTTTATCAGACCTTTCTTTAACATCCTCTGTTTAGTCTGTCAGGAATCTCTATCTGACATTCAAACATTGGACAAAAAAAAGACAATATGTGATAAGTCAGTGACACTACTGTAAACAAATATGGCAGGACAGCTTAAACATTCTGAAGTCAGTGGTCAATGAAAATGCCAAAATATTTGCAGGAGTGTGCACAAAACAAAAGGGGGATGACAAGACCTTTGTTTAAATATTTATTTGCCATCTAACGGGTTAGAGGAAGAACGTCTGGCACTGAAAAAGATTCAGTGACCCATAACAGTGTGTTCGCCTTCAGGTAACATCAAGTACATGGAGCATGCACAACAGTAATTTTGTTAATTGCTATTCACTGAATGAACCACTGCTAGTTTTACTGTCATTGTTTACTTCAGTGTCTATGGCTTCTGGACCTGCAACACCAGCCCCCAATGAGGAGCAAAATGAGTGAGGATAGGATCAATGAATGTTGTACAGCAATGATAAAATATATATAGTGAAAGGTCAGCACAGCAGAATGTCTGGGACTGAGGACCAGTGGCTGATTACTGTAGTTACTATTAGTGTTGGTGTCGTGCTTGTCTGGTGATTGGTCCCTAAATCAAAAATAAAAATTACCAAGTGTGTAATAAAAACACTCAATTATTAAATGTTGACATTTTTTGTTACACAGAAAAGTGTACATTTGTTTGGTTCTGCACTGAGTGAAATAAACAGTACACTTTTTAAACTAAAACTACAAGTAGATTCTAACACTGTATGTACTTGGCAGGATTTAAATCTCCTACAAAAACAATTCTGCATGAAATGTAAGACATGCTAATATAAAGAAAATGAAAATGAGTCCATGGCATGATTTTCTGTGTTTTCTGACTTATCTACAAAGTTACAACAATGAGTTATCACCTTAAACGTGACTAAAAGCTAAAAAAAAAACAAGGTGTACTTATGTTGTTGTATTTCTATGCAGAAGCAACTCGGTTTATACAAGTCTTGTGAACTCTCGCTGATGAGATTTTTTTCCCCAACTATGTAAAGTGTTACACAATAGTTTACAGATTTCCTTGAATGGAATGCCTGGCACTAGAAATCAGATATGTAAAGTGTGCACACAAATGTATATAACATGTCCCTTTCCAGTTCTTCCTTAATGAAGCCATAGAAGAATTCAGCAATACCAGATGATCAAATTTGGAGTCACTACATGCACATGTTGTGACTTGTAAACAAAAAAAAACAAAACAAATCAGAATGAATATATTAATAATTTACAAAAAAACTAAACATGAATCTGTCATCAAGTTTGCAAATATTAAGAGGAAAGCTGCTGACTCAGTTGGTTGCTAGCCCAACTCCATGGCCACTGTGTATGCACATTTAATATTTATATATGAAATAATTGTTTTTTTTTTGTGTGTGTGTCGTCTTACCTACTAAGCATGTGATTCTCCCTTTCCCCTCGTACCACAGCAGTATATTTCTCCTCCTCAGAGCGGTCATCATTCTCCAGGGCCACACGAGCCTTGTATGTCGCACTGGCCTCAATTTCCTCTGCCAGCTGGGCAGCACGTGCTTCCCTCTTGAGGAATTCTTCTGAGTTATCCCGCTCCAGAGGAACCCTGAGAAACAAGCTCCGGTCAGACAAGGACAGCAACTTTTTATTTTTGCCATGTGAGGTCTCATTTAAACAAAATTAAAAGCATGACTTTTTTTTGTCCAATGTTTGAATGTCAGTGCAAGTGTGACATGTAGATTAGTTACATACAGTCAAACATGCTAAAAAAGTGAACATATTTTAACAAAATAAACACTTTGAACAAAGTGAAGTGACTTATGAACACTGAGCTTACGTATATGTAGACAGGCTGCTGTCATATGTAGATAAAACTCCATACTTCTCCTCATTGTACTTGAACATGTCATTGGGGTCCCACCCATTTGACTGACGTAAGACGAGAAGAGCACAGAAAGAGACATTTTCATAAAAGGTCTATAAACAATATACTGCATATAGCAACCTCTGTTAAATTAAATATAACCATACAAGGAATTAACAGCAACAATACATATGAACAGCCCAGACTCTAAACCTAAATTACCACTCTTACTGTTGTTTTCCAGTCACAGTGGGTCACTCACTATACTGACCAGCTCACTCACTAACCAGGGTGAATTTTGCATGTACAGCATACCGATGCAATAGGTTTTCACAGCTGGGCACCTTGCAGACGTATGACTATTGACATGTGTAAACAGTGATGTGTCTTGGCTCTCCATATGTTCAGATCGCTGAGACACCATTTTAATACCAAGTTTAAAAAGGGCCTTTGTGTTTTCTTACCACATCAATATCCAGAGACTCGAGGCTACCAGAGTTGTGAGTCTCTCCTCCATCCCAGGGCTCTAGATCTTTCTCTTTATGCTCGCCATTGATCCTGCTGCTCACTGCTGCATCTGTGAAGTTGTCTGCAACATATACAATGAAAACAGTCCCCTAAGAATGTATTCAGACCCATTACTTTTGCATAATTTAAATGGACACACTTGCCATTTTTGCCCATCAATGTACACTTAATAAACAATCATTCAGTTCAGCACTTTGTAGAAATCATTACGGCAGCAATTACAGCTTTGAGTCTTCTTGGGTAAGCTTTGCAGACCTGAATTTGGGCAGTGTATCCCATTCTTCCTGGCAGATCCTCTGAACATCTGTCACAAGTTCCATCTCAAGATCCACTTTGACATTATGATTACTTACCGAGTGTACATTAATGGATAAAACAAATGTTATCAATTTAAAATTAAATCTACAATACAATAAAGTAACAATGGAGTCTAGATACTCTTGGAAGCCAGGGTATTTATTGCAGCAGACTAACCTCCCACCCGACCCACACAGGCTCATAATGGTATACAGTCACATGGCTGCGTTCTGTTTATGCAGGGAAGCGTTTAAGCCTCAAGGACTTATACTACTAGCTCTCACAGCAAATAGTTGTGCTTCATCAGACACACCCATTCACAACTAGACATGGACCCAACTGGACTGGGGGGGAAATCCTTTCAAAAAGGTTTTCACCATTGCTTGAGCTAGCCTTGGTCAAGCTAACATTGATAAAGGGTTCTGATAGGGTAACCAAGACATAAAAACAGATTTATAAAGAAAGGGAAACGTGTAGTCCCACCTTAACTTATAATAAAATAGTTTCAGTGAATCAAGAAGTAAGGTACTACAAATATTTTCAGCAGATTAACTTTTTTTTTTTTATTTTGCACTTTGTTTTTCATCACCATGGCAAGATCTTGAAGGCACCACACACAAGCAGCGTGTAACACATGAAATCAGCTGCAACCACTATTATCAATAAAAGCAGGCACACCGGTGATGGCCTGACGCACATCAACATGCGTCAAGATAAGCTATTTTCCTATTTTGACATGCGTCAAAAGCATAACATACTGAAGTACTCACCCGTTTTGGTAGTCTCACACTGAATTTGTGCCACTACCGATGTGTGTTATGGGACTCATATAACGCTTATCACATGAGGAGACGACGCGATGACACCTGAGTGTGGTGCCCTTAATGTAATACCATTTATTCAGCAACATTCAAAACATTTAAGTAAACTCACAGAATACTTTGGTTAGTTCAACTAAAACCAGGGACAGGCATGCTCAAAGAAACACCTCATTATATTTGAAAGAAAATGTCTCATCTCAACTGAAGTCTGCTCTCACCTCATCAGAACTGGCACCAATGGACAATGTGCATAGAGCATAGCAGCCACCTGGAATTACATAACTCGGTCATTCAAAGACATCCCATAATATAAAGTGCATTTTAGCATTTTTTCTAGCACAGATCAAGTTTAGAAACACTAGACTGGCACTAGACAGACAGTGGGGTAAAAGGCCTGAAATACATTAGCAGAGGTGGGTGGTATGCTTTGCGCACACTGTCCATCAAGGGCCTCAAAATCAAAACAAGGAACATTTACAAATCAAATGTGGGTATAGTGAAGGGTAAGCAAACATGCACAGAAACTGCACTCAATTATATGATCTTAAAGCATTTCCAGAGCCAAACCAAATTAAACATCCTAACATACCATGACAGTTTTTAGTACAACACCCAGGGAGCAAATTAAGGTGCTTGTGAAAATATGTTGCTTTCAATGGAATTATACTCACAAAGCTCATAATTTCCTCTGTTACACTACATTCTGATTTGACCTGAGCTATGGCCAAACAGTTTCAAATCATGTGTAGCAACAGAAAATAATGCTCAGACAGGGGTAGGCAATCCCGGTCCTCGAATGTTGCTCCCCTGCTTGTTTTCCCAACTATCCATGCCCTAGTCACCGCTGATTACCTGGATCAGGTGTGTTCAGCCAATCAGAAGCTGGAAGATACCATATTAGATGAAGGTGGCGTGAGGACAAAAAGTGAACTGGTATCTTCAAGCTTCTGATTGACTGAACACACCTGATCCATGTAATCAGCAGTGGGTAGGGCAGGGATAGTTGGAAAACAAGCAGGGCAGTGGCACCTGAGGACTGGAATTGCCTACCCCTGTTCTGAGGGATAAGTTAAAATAGAAGCTATAACCATGTCCTGCCTCTTCTAAGAGTCAATGCTCCAAGAGTGCAATACTAACTGGATACATACAGGCTTCACCTTTGCTTGGATTTAAACCATAATAAAATTCTCAAGTCTTCCACCGAAAGCAACATCCAGTCCAAAAATAAAGGAGCTGGTGAAAAGATGGAGCAAGACTGCCCTGCATCACATATTTGCTGTTTTTTAAGGCTATATTTAATCAGTGATCCTCAAATTCTATCATGAAATTAGATTTAAATTGCAGCAATAATTAGGAAGAGATCAAGTCCAAGCCTTGAGGATTCACAGACTTTGAGTGTGATTTTATAGTTTTGATAAGCCTATTAAAGTGTGTATGCCTGAATGCATACAGAGATGTGCAAGAGAAGAAAACAGCCATGTATTACCTGTGTCAGAGGAGACTAGACCATTGGAGAGGAGAGAGACAGATGGAACAGAGTCAGAAGATGGTCTGACAAACAGAACGACTGACTTGCGATCACAGTTGACTTCCTACCCAACAATTTAAGATATGATCAACTAGGTGCACATTTTTAAGTAAAAATCTTTTCAGTTTCTATTTCTTTACAACTTGATTGTGGTTTCCATAGTTTTAGTCAAGCTGTTTGTAGCAGACTTCCACATCCCCATTTTTCATATATTATAAACGAAAAATGGGGATGTGGAAGGCTGCTACAAACAGCTTGACTGTTGTCAAGTTGTGGTGACACCCTAATGGGAACAGCCGAAAGAACAAGAAGAAGAAGAAGATAAACAAATGTACCTGAAAGGACAAGAACATTTCTGACCAGTATGCTATCTGCATAAATAACTTTTTAAATAGTAACAGTTAAAACACTGATGTGAGCTGCCTAGTTGGCTTGGTACTGTAAGACCATTAACACTACCAGTCATGCTTTGTTTTTATTTTCTGTAAAACACTGAAAATTCCAGTCAGTCCACAGCTGTTCAATTTAACAGGATAACAATTTGATCTTAGAAGTGGCACCAGTGCAGTATAGTCTCTGTGAGTCATATGGTGAAACCCTCACTCTTTTTCACTTGTTCATTTTCAGAAAATAAAACCCACCCACACAGCCCATTAGCAATCAAGGGACAATTGTGTGAGTCAAGATGAATTAGATAAAGAAGGCTCATTCAGGCTTTATTGAGTGTCCATGCTGCATCAGGGCAACCTTCAGACCAATCAATAGATCACATCAGTCTTCAATGACTGGCCACTCAAGAGCAGACACACAAGGTTCAACTCATGCCAAAGCCCCTGTGACATCAAGGTAGTGAATACAGACTTAAAAAGAGCAATATATTATGTATGCACTGATAGGCCTTCACTTTGGCATGTGTTTATTTGTGTGCGTAATGAAAGTGACAAACACCTAGTTATGCTGTGTACGATTGATACGTTTTTAGTATTTACAAAACTAGGTGCATAAAAACTGCTGTTTATGTGCCTAGATAGTATTCATCAACAGAAATGCCCTCAGTACCTTTCCTGGCAAAATTCAGGTCCACATCTTTGAAGGTCACCACTACGACATCTGAGGCCTTGAAAATGATGGTCTCCACAATGTCCTCTTTCCTGGGGCCTAAGCTCGGCTCTGGGCTCTTCCTGTGGGCTGCATCTAACACCAGGTCACACTGAGGAAGAACGTTCTGTTAAAATTGATTAAAAGGGGAATCTGAAACAAAAACCTATCTGAAAGCAAAAGCCTTAACTATCTACAGAAGAGATGAGGAACCATGACGTGGAGGACAAAGATCAAGCACTGGTTCATACCAATCATGCAGTGCCTGGAAAAACAAAACAAACAAAAAAAAGGCCACAATTTCAATAATACTTTGACCTTTTAGTAAATCTATTAAGTAAAAATACCAAATATTAGGCGGTCCCAGCTGCTCAAAGAAGAGTTGATGTTTATCTCTACAGTCAGTATCTCCACTTTAGATTGTCGGACAGACAAAACAAGCCATCTGAAAAGGTCACCCTAAGCTTTTAAAAACTGTGGCCAATTTCTTTCACCTTTTTCCTGACATTTTATACAGTAAACAACAAATAAATCAATCAAAAATGATGCTCGTGAGAATAGAAGGACCTAACTGATTTAATAACTGTGTAAGAAGAACTTAAATCACGGCCCAGCATGGCATATGAACATGCTTACCTAAACCTGAACTACAGGAAATCCTTTCTAGGTTTTTTTGGCTGACAGCATACATAAACCAAAAGTTTAACTGACATCAATTAGTTGAATTCTGCTCATTGAATGACATCCACAGAGCTTCCGATTTGCATGGATGCAGACAAGACTACAACCACCTAAGTACTATGAAAGAACATCAAAAACACAAACCCTGAAAATAACATTGGACTGGTGACTATAACGTTCAGCATGTTTGACTGCTCAGCTTGCACACATTGGTAATAAAACTAAATGTGATGCTTTGTGACTCAAAACTAAGTGGTGTTTTGCTTGTACAAACATAAATTTAATTTCTCTTGGAGAAACCAAGCTTTACTCACATTTCAGTCACACACCCTTATAAAAGATGTGGGAGATAAAACCCTGCTGTTCTATCTAAAAAAAAAAAAAGGGTATAATGTATGTTACTGGGAACCAATCAGGAATGGAAGTTGAAGTCTTTTCCCAAAAGACTGGAGAATACTTCAACCTAAAACAGAAAATGAACGGACACATACCTCTCCTCCATAAAAGGACAGATGGAAAGCATGATCTTTGTCTAAGCCACCTCAGGGGTGAAATAGTTAGAGTGCTGGCGGGGCACTATCTTTCCAGCACAGTTAACCTTAAACATTTCTGAAGTTATTAAGAAAATGACATATCTACCTCAATATTAGCATCCTTACCTCTGGACCATATGTTTTAAATACTCCTTCATAGACTGCTCCATTTTTCACTTTCAGCTCACAGTTTGTCCCCTGTAAATAAACAGACCTATCATTACTCACTGTATGCAACACTCTCTCATTCAATGAAGTGTCAATGTCAATTTACACATTCAAAAAACAAGTGCAGAAACCAATCTGTTGTGAAACTGACAAATGATTGTTCAGTTTCTGCTTGTTTATGCAACCAGCTGTCTCTACAAATGACACTGGCTTTGTTTATTGCACTGTAGACACTTTGAAGAAACAGCATGTGGCAAAAGACAGACTGCAGTACAGTTACTAATGCATTTACAGTAAGCATGATTCACATGGCTGTTTCAGAGAAGTTTACTGTAACAGTGTTTAGAAGACAAATTCAGAAGGACACACCACAAGACATATCTGGAACATCATGTCAAAAACCTAGGACAGACGCACAGTAAACATACCACCACTGAAGTCAAGACATGGACCATCCTCATATTTGCATATACACCACTGAAAATGACCTAAAGAAAAAAAACACAGTTAAATTCTGATGTTCCCCATTCACAAAAACAATTTGTGCTAAATGGGCTCTCACACAGGGGTGAACCACTGTTCCATTTATAATACAGAACAAGAACAGACATCCAGCCACTGGATTTGTGCTTTCCCTTAGGTTCATTCTGTGCAACTTTTAAACCAAACTGCATGTCTTACAAAAACATGGCATGTATTCAAATGATTCTGCACAAACTGAACTAACAAAAGCATTAATCCAGTGAGAATTTTCAAATGCAGCCTCCTTCCTCGGATCGAATACAGCAGTCAGGTATACAAAGCTTCTGAAGATATGTGTCATTGTATCATAAAAGCTACATTCCAGTAACTTATGAGTTAACAGATTACTTACTGATGTAGGACCTTTACCACTGTGTCGTCCCCTGAAAGAAAAAACATGCCATTGTTGTCAAACTCGCCATCTTAAGTTCTTGCCAGCATACTGAAACAAAGGCTCTCTATAGGGGATAACTGTGCAACTGAAAAACAGAACTCTCAGGAGGTGGTGGTGAAAATCTCTAAGATGGCACCAAACTGCTATTGCACATGTTAAGGGAAAACCCTAAGAATCACCAAAGAGCTATCCAATTTAGTCTATATTGCAGAGATTTCCCGCAGATCATATAATAGTCAAGGGGCTGCCAGCCAAATCCTTAATAGCCCACATTTTTAACAAGCATGTCCGAAAATGCACCTTGTTCAGCAGCTGGCACATGGCCAGATACTCCCACTTGATTCTATGTAGGAAACGTCCACTTTCCCTGCATTATCCCGTTGTGGTAGCCTAAATGACTACTGTGTTCATTTGAACACACTAACCCAACTCATTTCGAACTGAAATGGGCTGCTTTTGTATGTAGGAGTCCAACTGGTCCAGTCGTGTTTTATAATTTCTTCGCATGGCCTTTACAGAATAAACCTACGCAATGCATGGGGCGTACTGTCCTAGTGACCGGCGAATAGAAGCCTGGCCAAAATAACACAACTAAAATTCACAATACGCATGCAGCTCCTACAAAGACAGTGTGAATAAGCTCTATCTTGAGACGACATGTACAGAAATGTCATGCTTCAAGGACACTATTTCACCCGAACAGCAACGGCAACGTCAAGGTTGAAAGCCCGTCGGTCTGTTCTCCCCTCTCCTCACCCGCCCCTTTCCTTTCGTGTGGCCACACGCTTTAAATCAATTTTTGGCAACCCCGTTGCAGCAATGTTGCGGTAATGTACCAAGCTACATGACAGCCAATTCAAAACAAACACCGTTATCAGCAAGTGTCTTAGGCTGAGATGTCGCCAGGTTGTGTCGCGTTAGCTAGCTGTTATAATAGCCTACTGAATTAGATACATGCACTGAACATCGAGCACGGGCTGTTAAACGGCTAATTAAGACTAACACTAGCCAAACTGAATCCAAGTTGACAGTAAACTTGGCATACAGACTCACTGCTACATATATGTAGGAAATGTGTCTGACCACCCACACATGTCACAATGCATAGTCCGGGTCCACCTGACATGTTTTATTCAACGTGCAAGTGGAGGTACCGTTACAACGAAGTTGCAACATTACTGGATCAAGCAGACAGGCCTCGCTAGCTAAACTGCTATCCATACATAACGTTATGCTAGGTGACCAACACGTCGCAAGGCCCGTATAACGTTACCGAACACGTACAAGTTTTTAACACTTAAATAGGATGTCAGCTCTCAAAAAAGGCCACTATTAGACGTCACTGTGTCGAAGTGCTGAAAACTGGCAACATTACCCCCCACTGCTATGTTTTTATTTCACTTGGTTACTGATGTTTTAATTTCACAGACCTGCCCAGATTCTGTCTTCCACCGCCGCTTCCTCCGGTACCAGAGGCGGCGGCACCAGCAGTGCTGCCACCGCCGGGCTTGCTGCGATTTCCACCGGCCTTCATTGACATGGTGATCCCATAAAAGACAGTGTCGTAAAATGACCAGCTTCACACCGCAATTGCTTGAGGATGAGGCAGTGTATAATTGCGTGACAGTTCGCGAACGTTAGTAATTCCAAGCTCTGACTAATTAACAGGCTAACGTCAACGTGACTCCTGAAGATGCTATGCTAAGATTCTAGTCGGCTAACAGATACTAGCTAATTAGCAATCTGTACAGTTCCTATTAAAACAATAACATTTTAAAAAAGACAACACGTGCCGATCATTCTTCCAAGATAAACATGGATGTTACACAGTTTGTCAATTTGTTATGTACTCTTGACAAAAAAAATCAACATAGGGTTCAATGCAATCTCGGGTTCTCTCCGTTGCTAACAGCGAAAAGACCAAAACAGTCTGAAAGGGGACAAAAAACAGCGGAGGGATATAGGAAAGACTTAACGGCTCACAACGTCTAACTAAATATTCCTACACTGTGTTCTATGACAACTATCAATCTACCAAAAAGACAATTGCGGTCATATTTAATCTAGCTCACCAATACAAGTATATAGCCACCCTGTGTTAATTTTTTTTTTAAACCCGTACAACATGGCACTATTTTCAGGAAGTCCATGAATGCTCAGTGGCTGTTGTGGCATCCACGTGAGCCGGTGAGAATACACACCGGCGCACGCTCATAGACATGGCACATTTACACACTGTGTGCGCACATTGATGCTCACAAGTAGCCCGATAAAGATGAAACTCTGTTTGATGTATTTCCTTCTTGTAAGTAACTGGTCTAACCTCGACTATTCTGATGTGGGGTAGGCAACAAAATGATGATGACAATGATAACCTTTCATTTGATTTACTGATTTATTTGATTAGCAAATATTTAATCAGCAAGACAGCAATTATTTTCATAATTCCTTTTAGTCTTTTCAAGACAAAATTCTGTAGGCAAAGCTTCTCAAACTGGAATATTTTTTTGTAATGCCTAATTGTAAACTGAATATTTGGGAATTTTAGGCTGTTATTATATTATGTACAATATTTCTGTCTCTTTATTAGCCTATAAGTAGGCTATAACAGAAGTACAGTAGGCTTAGGCTTCTTCACTCTGTGTAATTTCCACCACTGTTTATTTGTAAGCTCCCTGCCATGGATGGTTCAAGTGTTCACTAATAGAAAATAGGCTACATGATTAGAATTATAGGCTACATGATAATACCTCTTTGATAGTACAATCTGAAAACTGGGCCCGTATAAGGACCCACCATAGTTTGGCCATTCAAAATTTATTGGATAAACATTTTCTAATAGTTCGATTTAAAATATATAGACCAGGTCACGTTTCATATGTGTCAGAAATACATATGTTTTGATTTAAAAAAAAAAAGAATGTACATCCGCATATAACCCAAATTTACAGAACATGTTAATGATTTTCATCAGGCGCTCTACACGGACAACTATTGCATAGTGCCGACTCGGGTTATGTATTCCCTTTGACAAGAAGCTACGGGATTAACGAAGTAGTCCAGAGATACGTGATCAGCTCTGACAACGTTCTTCATTAGACTTTTTCTGTCACCGAGATGGTGTTTGTTTTGAGCAAGCTCTGACAGTTATGCTTTACGGAAGAATGCTACTGTTAATATCTGTGGCTTTGAGCAGAGCTGGAAAGCTAACTTGCTACCGGAGCTATCATTAGTTCGCTAGCTCTTAACGAGATTCGACGACATAACAGGGTGCTCTGGTTTGGGGAATACGTTGTGCTCGATCAACCAAGCTCTCGCCCCGGGTAGTGTCAGTAGTTTTCAGATAGTATTTTTGCTCTACGTTATATTTCATTATTCTGTTGCGTAATCATCTGCCCTGACCGTGGGATGTGAGTGAGTAACACCAGCTTACTTGCTAACAGCAACTAGCCAGCCCTCACTGTTCACAGTGTTAACACAGCACTGGTCTCATTGCGCTTGCTAAAAATAAACTTCTGGTCCTATGCTCAGTACCCCTCCAAAAGTGGTGGGCTAGTCCACATCGGACATTTCTTCGGCTCTCTGGTAATCTCGCTCGCAGTCTGGCACTCTACATGGTAGCTACAGTGGTTCTACGGCGACTGGAAGAGCGAGTCGGTCCCCGAAGTTGTGACCCGAACCGGCCTGATCTAACGTTAACGTTATATCGTACCGGCTGGTGGACTTCGGGTCTTTGGCTGATCGGTGGCCGAATATCATTTTGCCTTAATGGCAATGCCTTGTTATCAGTAGTAATATAACAAACCTTGGTCCATCCCAGGGTTACAAGACCGAAACTTTGTAAAGGTAAATTTTAAAAACGCGTCTTTCCACTGACAGCTGTGAGGCAGACTTCATCTATCCAGAGCTGGACACCATGTCGGAGGATAATAACACAGACAAGTTCATCAAGGTAATGGGAATGAAATGTGCGCAAGTAACCACTGTTGTAGCTTTTACTTAATAAGAAGTAACCCGTTTTAATCTTGGTTTAATGAAGGTGCATCATTTTACGTTGATGGTGAACATTTTATTTTCTCTTAAAGGGGGGGGGATTGAAGATTATTGTAATGTGACAACTGGGTGCCCCAGCTGGAGCCGATTTCATTTATTTTGTAGATTTGTATTAGTGTCTACAGTGATCTTTAATGTTATTTCTGTCAACATGATCGTGGGTGCATATTGTTATAACGGTGATTGCATTGAAGTTACAGTAAAACATACACTTGTCATGTGCACAGTTAGGAAACATGTTTCCCTGTACAATGCAATTCTTACTTTGCCGTCCACATGAATGCCTTTAGTAGTCTGAATCCTTTAGTAGTCTTGTAAGAATCTTTACAAATAGAGAAAATATGAATCATAAAAACATGTTATAGAAAGTTTTACCAATGATCAACACTACTTTGGAGCTCAGACCTACAGTTTATAGCATGGTCAGATTTATCAACAGGAAAATTTCCATGCACCCTGGCTCTTGGATTTGTTCCTGGCCTGCTCCCCTCAATGTGTCATGACCCAGGCTTCTATGTCAGCAGTAAAATGTGATCTCAAGTGGCTCTGGGCCCCACACTAATAGTTGGGTTAGAAGAAGCTGAAAACTGGAACACAGACTGAGTATTGATTAGGGCTGTTGACATGAAGAAACATTAGTTTAGCCTGTTAACTTTAGGCTTAACCTGGACTTTTTTTGTATCAAAGCCCTTGTACACTCTTAGTGTGATGATAGTGCATGGCAGACATGTATTTAGAAACCCTGCCTCTTCCATGTGAGCCTGCTGGGAAACCTAGAATTAACTGAGTCAGTTGGTAACCACAGTTTTTAGGCCATTTATCCCAGACTGCCAAATGTTTGGCATAATTAAGTCAGATCCTCCAAAGTTATGAAGTTTATGGTACAAACCCTTTTGTAGTTGTGTAACAAAGACCAGCCACTTATCCGATGTTGCATAATCATGATGAATCCTGATTGTCATCAGCCTCTCCTGTTTGCACAGAGCAGAATGGACTGGCCAGTGCATTGTAGGGAGGAGACCTTATGGTACCAGTTGGCAGTGGCACACCATTAAATGCATTGTGCTGGCCAAGATCAATCTTTTGTCAGAAAGAGAAAAGGGACTGATTTAATCATCTTCTGATCTTAAGTTTGGGGTTTTGGTCACTTACACGTATTTACTTAAATATAACACACTGCTGGAAATACTGATAAACCAAAAATCCAGTACTAGTCTGATTCTAAGAACTCCATTTCAGTAATTTTCAGATTTTTAACTCTTCTTCCAGGATGGCATCCCATCCTTTTCTAACTGTTTTATAGGAAGCATTGCCTAAGTCTATCCAGACGTGTTTTTTGTAGAAGCCAAGCGGTCTTTTTTCCAAGTTAAATTTCTGTTAAGCTTTAGCACTAGCATGATACAACAGGTCATAATGGATAAAATAGGTGTTTCACAACCCAGGGGTAACGCATTGAAGAAAATGCTTAGCACTTGTAATCACGAGAATGTCAGTAGAATCTGACAAAGTCTTTTATAAGTGAATCTTATGAATTTAGGCCATAGACTATATTATATTAAACAGCAGTTTCACTTGGTATTTCATCTACAGTATTTTCTTTTTCTTTGTAATGGATGTGGGTGGCCGTGGGCCGGCGATTGCACTGCATGAACCAGATAACTGAGAGTAAAAGGGAGCCATGCAGTTATTTCTGCACAGAGCTTCCTCTCTTTCTCTTTCAACATCTTGACATATTTTCTGGTGTGGTTTCTCTTCCAGGAGACATCCATTCTGGATGAGTACAACATAAACTGGACACAGAAGTTGGGAGCTGGCATCAGTGGACCTGTCAGGTGTGTGTGTGAAATGGAGAGAGTGTGTTAAGAAAAAGGTCTTCCTTTTTGTTATCTTTTTCTACTCATTTAACTGTCATCAGATGCAGTGAAACAAAAATCGATATATTAAAATTTTACCAGGACAAGTATTGCATAACCAGGAGACATCATTGTAGCATCTGCTTGTGACTGGGAAAATCACCTGATAAATTGTTTAGTCGGTGGAAGCGAGTAATCATTTGACATTTCTGACCATCATTGTTAAGGGATGTAGAAATCTTTCTGGGCGAAATCCCACATGCTGGGTTGAGACTGCTTTCTAGTTTAACTTTCATCAGACAATTCTGAACATTCTAAAACTGTGTAACAGGATTAAAGAGAGAGAGATCCAGTGATATATTGCCCAGCCCTTGCAGTGCATTACACTACTGTTGTGGTTGCAGCCACACCGTTGGCTGCTGGATGTCAGAGCAGATTATTTGGATGGTGTCAAATGGACAAACTGTGTCTACTACCAAGAAAAAAAGTTTCCTACATGTTTTTTTGATGTTTTCTGTGATAAGATGTACTCGGATCATGTGCGGATGCATGAGAGATTAGCAATAAAACTTATCAGTTTTCTTTATCTGTTCACTCCCCCTCTCCCTTCTTGTCTCTGATCTTTTTCACTCTAATACCCAGGGAGTAATGTATCACATGAAAGCATACATTTCTGAAATACTAACAATTAGCTGCAATGATGTTCAAGTATTTTTGCATTTAAACCATTACAAACTTTATGGAGTTATGTGAAGAATCTTGACAATGGAATGAAATAGTCGTCAGGCTTGAAGAGTGTGCGTTGTCTGATTTAGTTAGTTACTGTCAAAGGTTACAGAGGCAGTAGCACTGTCCGTGCTATGTCAAGTTTGCTCTGTGCAAGTCAGACTGCCCAGCTGCCAATCAGGCAGTAATATATCAATGCCTGTCACCAATTCCTCTTGGACTTTGAAGAGATCATGGGGCTGGATCAGCAAGGAGAAATCAGTTTTTCCTAATGTGTGTAATCTGCGCCTCAAGTGAGAAGAATACTGAACTCATCTACTCTCCATGTAAATACATGTCTAATGGACTCTGTCTTTTTCCACTCTAACTTTAGTCTGTTTCAGATTTTTCTGACTCATGTAGAATTTTGTCTAATATAATCTAATTTATTCTCCTGTTCACCCCTTGTTCACCTCTTTCTTTCTCATAACACATTCATGTCTTTTACTGTCCCGGCTCCCCTCTGTCCAACTCTGTTATTCATTAGGTGGGTATTACTTTCCCCCGAAGTGAACTTTGGCCAAAGTTTCTTGCAGTAATGGTTTAATAGTGTAATATGAGTTTTAAGGGCCAGCGGTTGCTCTTAAGGGTGACTATTTGAGTCCTTACTTCTTAGAGGAGGGGGAATGAGTTAATAGACTTTTCAGAAACTGAAGTGAAACCTTGTGACAATGAAAATATATGACATGTACAGCTGGGGTGTCCTCCCTCAGAAAAATTTGAGCTTCAAAGACATTGTTTCCTGCATTCTAGAAACTGTAAAAGAATTAAAATCATTAATACACTGCAATAATGTAAATGTAAAATGCTTTTCAACTTTTAATTCTCAGTTAGTACAGAGACTACAAAATAATTTGCCTCCTTTAGCAAGAACTCTGACATAAACATGAAAATGTATCAGTTTTCATTTGCTCAGTGGTTGCAAAAGGGATGGCCCTTTAAAACTTTCCATGAGAAATTGAAACTCTTCTTTCCATGACTTCTGAAATTTACATGAGTATTTCTTTCGCTCTTCTCACTTGGCATGGGAGGAGGAGGTAGAAACACGCTCTCGTGCATACCAAGAGGGTGTAGCTGTATTGTTGTCAAGTTGGAAGCAATATTCTTGTGATGGAGAGTACCAGGAACAGGTTGTGATAATGAAAGGGGGAAATGGTGTGAAATTTTGTCATAAATTGGGAGAATTTGACCACGGGAGGAAATGAGGGCAGGGCAGTGAAAAACCTGAGTCTCCTGGGAAAATTGGGAGGACTGGCAAGTATGTTAAAGCCATTAAACTAGAATTAGAAGTGACACACCTGCAAGTTTACAAGCACAGTGTTCAGCTAAACATTGTTTACAGCAACAGACTGACTATAAATACCAGAGCTAGTCTATTAATAGATTACCTGAAAATCAACACAAGAATTAACAACTACATTGGAACTTGGATAATTGTTGAAGTCATGTTTTCCTGTTTTCTTATTCTCTTGGTAGTTACAGTATGAGCCTTAATCATCATGAGAGAAATAAATACCAGCATTTTCTGGCTCTTTTATATGAAAATCTTTATACAATGATGCACATCCAGTCTATTTCCATTTTGATGGAATGATGCCTCCATTACACATATAATGGTCTATAAGTATATCAGTATGCATGTCATATTGCTTCAGTGAAGAATTATAAGCTTCTACATCAATGGATGATGAAGGAAAAACCAGAATAAATGAGAGCATGACAGTGCCCCCATCCATAGGGCATGAGGGGTCACTGAATGGTTTCATGAGTGTCAAAATTTGTCAACTTGTCTGTATATGTAACCTGTCAGATGCTTGGCCATATATTTTCTGTGCAGCCACAATGATTACCTTTTATAGAAACAAATGACCTGGGAATTGTTTGCCTGTGAGACTACAGAGACCAAGCTATTGATACACGATCACATCGATGACAAATGTTGGATTATCATGTTGTGTGAGATGTTAGTTGATTTTTGCTTCCTTCCTGTTTAGAGTTTGTGTAAAGAAGTCAACTCAGGAACGCTTGGCCCTGAAGATCCTCATTGATCGCCCCAAGGCCAGAAATGAGGTTAGAGGGAACACTGTCGCAGCTGTGATTCTTAGTCAGTCTTTGGCCATATAGGTATGCTTTGTACTGCCTTCTTGCCAAATGTTAGTGTTTATTACCTCTGCCAATGGTGGGTGTTATGTTTTTGCAAGCGTTTGTTTGTTAACAGCATAACTCAAAGTAATGAACTGATTTTAATGACATTTTCTGGAGAGGTAGGGTATGGCCCACCGAACAATTGATTAGGTTTTGGTACTGATCTGTCCCATAATTTGGATACCAAATTTTTCTAAAAGATTATTCATTATTGTGAGTGCTGCAAAAGTTGACTGCATGTGAGCCCCCTTGTGGCCGACGTGCATGACTGAGCTGCTGAACACCGAAGTGAAGACAAGTGCAGCTACTAAGTGTAGTGTGATTTGTGTGCATCCGTGATGAACTGTAAGTGCTTCCACTGTTGGGATCTAGTGAGCGCTACACCCTGTGCATCCCTTAACCATCACCTGGCGTAACCTCGTGTTGACGCAGACTATCCTGCTTTGATTTTCCACTGTATTTTTCTGTGTCAGCCTCTGTTTTATAGGCGAGACACACTCACAGAGCTGGGCAGAGGGAGAACACAGGACGTGAAGTATCCCTCCATAGCCAGTAACGGAGACTGTATGAGCAGTTTATCAAACAGCTGTTGAAAAAGCAGAACGCAGAATTGTGAAGTCTTCACTCTTTGCCCACGGCCCACTCACAGAAGTCCCCATTTAAGCCCTAAACCAATGAGTGGATGTCTCTCATGGCTGTCGGTGTTCTTGAATTCCTTCCAAGATGATAATAATAAT
This sequence comes from Monopterus albus, assembly GCF_001952655.1. Taxonomy (NCBI): domain Eukaryota; kingdom Metazoa; phylum Chordata; class Actinopteri; order Synbranchiformes; family Synbranchidae; genus Monopterus; species Monopterus albus. The sequence continues at coordinate 1,908,093 of NW_018127900.1, read as the reverse complement.
AATATTAGCATCATCCAAATGCCAGCAGTAGGTTTTAATGGTCAAGCAATCATGTTATGAGTGTCTTTAGGAATCTTTCTTTTGTGGCATTAGGGGGAAACGGACATGCCCCTTGGCGGAGGTCTGCGCTCTCTGAGTGCGGTCTAGTTTTTCTATCCTCATCAGTCTGTTTCCTGTGCTGCTTCTGTCTGTTTGTATAGGCTTCTTTGTCTGTTACATTGTCTTCCTGCAGTTTGTCTAGCAGCCTCTTCATGTCATTAGCAGCCTTATGTTTTTATCAAGCATCTTATATACTGTATAAACAAAACATACAGTCAAAATAAGCAACACAGACTTGGTTCACACAAGTTCTCGCTGCTAAATTGTGAACAGTGTCACTGACAAAGAAAAAAAAACACAGATTCTTGCCCCTAATCAATATGTTCTTAGGCACTTGTATCATCATTATTTCGAGGCTATGATAATGATGAGTTTATAAAGGTACCAGTGTCTTGCAAATAACTTTTGCTTAGTTTGACACTTCATAATTTGACAGTTTCCAGGTGTTTATCCCCCCCACACACAGTCCCATGACCTTTTTTGTAAATATGATGGAGGAACAAGAAATAAACAAGACCATCACATCTACATGAACAAATTTTTAATTTCTTGTCTACATGGTAACAGTTTTTTTTTTCCAGTCATCAGTCTAATGCATGTTTGAAAGAAGATATAACCTATTACTTTAATGTCAGGGTTTTCCTGCATTATACATGGTCTGAATGCATCCTGTGCAGACAGACAGGGGACTGGTACTGCTGCCTGCTGCTTTAGAGATTTCATTATGCAGTTACTGAGGCATTTCTTTAATATCTCTTGCTCTGTTAAACCATTGTGGGAATGTCACAAATCAGAGTTTTTATGTCAATATTGGATCAGAATTTACTAAACCACTTTGTGTTGATACCAGAATATAAATGCTTATGCCATGGTGGGATATGCTTTTTGTACAGAGGAATATCATTACTGTTCTTTTGCATGATTTTAAAATCAAGGTGTAATGTGTTTATGTTAGCTATACACACTGATTCTCCTCCATGCAGGTGCGTCTCCATATGATGTGTGCCAACCACCCAAACATTGTGCAAATCCTGGAAGTTTACGCTAACAGTGTCCAGTTTCCACATGAGTCCAGCCCAAGGTGAAGAACTCTGTTTGTGTGAATTTGTTTATTAAAATCCTGTGCATTTCTTTTTTTTAGTTGTCCATATCCTCTCTTTGGGTGCGTCCTCTGACAATCCACACCCTCTCTCTTGTTTTCTACAGAGCGAGGCTCCTGATAGTTATGGAGATGATGGAGGGTGGTGAACTTTTCCACAGAATCAGTCAGCACCGGCACTTTACTGAAAAGATGGCCAGCCAGGTCACTAAACAGGTAGGTGGTGATACTCCAGCATGTCAGGGACCGACACAGACTGCTTTTCTTTAAGCTCTCTGTTTACGTTCAGTAATTCTGGTCAGTCAGTCTCTGTCCATCTGTGGTTTCTACTCCCCATCATTTTGCCAAGATTTTTCTGTGAAACATATTCTTCCTGTTGATAACAGCACAGCAGTCTTGTGGCCTCTTCATGTTATTAACAGCATCCTGCTGGGATCAAGCAGCTCATGCAGCAGTGAGATACATGGTCAAAAGTCGAATCAAGACTGCTTAAAATATGATTTGACACACACATGTAGAATGGTGCCTCAGTCTCTCTCTTCCTCTGTAGATCAGTCAAGCCTTGGAACATTGTCACTCTCTAAATATTGCACATCGTGACCTGAAGCCAGAGAACCTGCTGTTCAAGGATAATTCTCTGGTAAGTATCTGGAGTTGCACTTCAATGAGCGGAGAATAAAAATAGAGGTAAATACTGCAATCAGTATATCACTCCCCTACAGATGCCACTGCTGATGTTTTTGAGCTAAATATCCTTGCACACGAAAATAATTTGTGACCAAGATAATGCAGATGATTCTGAAATATCTGATTTGCAGTTTGCTGTGTTAGATTTTAAACTCCATCCTTAGTCTAACAGTGGTATCTTTGATGTATTCCATAATAGAAATCCCACCAAGCTGTGACTGTTAAACAGAGATATCAACAGGCTGAAATATTTGACAGGAAGCTACTAAAATATGTTTCTGTGCTCGCTCCACCTTCATGCCTCTCACTGTGCGATTCTGTCTTTTGCACAGGATGCTCCTGTGAAGTTGTGTGACTTTGGGTTTGCCAAAATTGATCAAGGAGACTTGATGACCCCTCAGTTCACTCCTTACTACGTAGCACCTCAGGTAAAAAGTAAACATATAGTACATAAAACATCATAAACACATCAGTAATAGCTGAATGCATGTCTTCTTGATGTGTCTCTTTATGCTTCTGTTTCTGTTCAGGTACTTGAGGCTCAAAGAAGACACCAGAAGGAAAAGTCTGGAATTATACCTACCTCACCTACTCCTTACACCTATAACAAAGTAAGACCCATGCCTGTCCACTTTAGCGTTCAGCCCTATTGTGTCCTGCCTTGTCCTCAAATTTGATTCAGTGTGTATTTTTTAAAAATTATAAAATAAATGCTTCTTTTTTCTCTCCAGAGCTGTGACTTGTGGTCTCTTGGTGTGATTATCTATGTAATGCTGTGCGGCTATCCTCCGTTCTACTCCAAGCACCACAGTCGTACCATCCCAAAGGACATGAGGAAGAAGATTATGACAGGCAGCTTTGACTTCCCTGAAGACGAGTGGAGCCAGATTTCTGAGATGGCCAAGGACATTGTACGCAAGTAAGCTATTTATTTATTTTTTGTTTTCCTTGCTATGTCTCTAGTCAAACAGCTGAAGCACACATGGTAAACTCTAAATGCATTTGTTAAACATTTAAATGTCACAAAAAGCCAGATTTGAGACATTGTTCACAGGTATGTTGCGTCACTCCGGCAGTCCTGATCGTGGCTTTCTGTGGACTGAAGCACACAGTTTGCGTTTGCTCTCTCGAATCCATTATGTCTGTTATTAGTAGTACTGCTTTTTTTTCTACTTGTAATTTTTGACTGACTGCAATGTACTGTATATCCAAATGCATAAACATATCAAACTGCTGTGTGCCTGCATCTGATCTTTTATCGTCCCTGCTATTGACACATCTTGCCTCTTCCCACACTTCCCATACCCCTTCTTTTCCTGCTTTATTTTCATTCATCCCATCCCTTCCTCACACTCACTCATTCATCCTTTTTCTGTCCAATAATTTGAACTCTCTCACCTCCTCGACTGCTCCTTGCAGACTGCTGAAGGTAAAGCCAGAGGAGAGGCTGACTATTGAGGGAGTCTTGGCTCACCCTTGGCTCAACTGCACCGAGGCCCTTGACAACGTGCTGCCCTCTGCCCAGATGATGATGGACAAGGTGAGTGGGAGATTAAAGATGCCAAATCTTGTGCTGTTGTATGGTCATTCTGCTGACCCTTAATAAAGTGACAGGTTTATAAGCTACAGTACATGCTGGCCTGATTTTCCTCTTTGTCTTACTGTCTGTCCTCTCATCTCCCAGGCGGTAGTGGCCGGTATCCAGCAGGCTCACGCAGAGCAGCTGGCCAACATGAGAATTCAAGATTTGAACATCAGTCTGAAGCCCCTAAACTCTGTGAACAACCCAATCCTCAGGAAGAGGAAACTACTAGGGTATGATTGCTTTTGTTGAGGTTATTTGTCAGCTTTCCTCATCTTGTGCTTTAAAAGGTTTAGATACATGAAGTAGTTTTTTTCTGTAATTGAAAGCACTGCATTTTAAATTATTATTGCACTGTGCAAGAGCTCAGGGGAGGGTAGCTGAGGGTGGCAGTGCTTTTCTCGTTTCTGTGTTCCCATGGCAGTGTATTACTCTATGCTAATCTAAACTAAGACCTCATTCTCTTCAGTTGCTATTCTCCTAACGAGGTCTCTGATGCTGTGTAGTTTGCAGTCTTTGTTATTATGTATTTTAGGGTCCTTGTAATAAATAAAACATCAATATTAGAGTCTGAAATGGGTTTTGGTGTACGTGTTACAGCCCAAAGCCCAGTGACAGTTTCTTCATTCATGACCCAGAGAATGGAGGGGAAGACTCCAACGTAGCGCTGGAAAAGTTACGAGATGTTATTGCACAGTGTATACTACCCCAAGCTGGTCAGTAATCCCACACTGATGTTTAAGCCATTTTAACTAACTAAACTAAAGTAGGCATGCAACTGGCATTTTACTAAAATGCTGGAAATTACTACAAATACACATACTTTAGCACTGAATACATTGCACATCGGTATATACTGGTATAATTTGCTGCAATGTAAAACACCAAAGATGATGTATCTAAATTACCTTTAAAGCTGTGCTGTCATTTCTGTTCAACAAAAACATTTTACTAGTTTGAGTTGGAAATAAAGAAACTGTTTGTTTGTTTGTCCAGGAGAGAACAAAGATGAGAAGCTGAATGAGGTGATGTACGAAGCCTGGAGATTCAACAGAGACTGTAGACTGTTGAGAGACAGCCTGCAGGGGCTCAGCTGGGACGGTCAGTACCATTTCTTCTTGTCTGTATCTGGAAAATGTTGTTATCTTTTGTATTAAACGACTAAAAGCAAAGCAAAAAAAAAAAAAGCTGTTACTAAATTACTTGTAGTTGTTATTCATTGTCACTTAAGCTTCGCTCTGTATTGTCTGACTTTGTACCTCTTCATCTGCCTGCCAGAAAAATCAGTTACAAACACAGCAATGAATTGGAGTTGATACAATTGGTCAAATAATCAGTCAGCAGAAAATTAATCAGCAGTTGATTGTTTAAGTATTTTTTTAAGTAGATATGCCAAACATTACATAGGTTCCTGCTTCTCAGATGTGACAATCTGCTGCATTTGTGTTATGAGACAGTAAACTGAACATCTTGGGGGTTTAGACTGAATAATTAGATGTAAACTGTGACGATCTTAATTTTATAGAGATATGACAGATTGATATAAATTAGTTGAGTAATACAGTCTTGACTTAATTTCCAATGAATGGCAAAGGCAATGTTGTTTATATGTAAAATCACCTCTGCATAAAGTTATTTGTTCATTTAGTTAATCAGCGTTACCGGGTCCTTAACCGCCACCTTTTTGTGTTGCAGGACGAGCCTTCTCTGATAAAGTTGATCGTTTGAAGTTGGCTGAAATAGTAAAACAGGCCATTGAAGAGAAAACAAATCTCCAAGAATCTCATTAGCAAACATTCTTTTTATATTATTAAGACTCTTTTTAACTCATATCTGTAAAGACGTTTTTTTTTTTTTTTTATGTAAAATAATTCACATTTTTTTTTCATGACTTCACTTGCAAGACCTATTGTACAGCTGTAGATATATTTCAGAGGACTCATTGGTACTATAATTTTATTTTAATGGACACTTGCAAAGGACATTGAAACATATTTTCATTTTTGCAAAAAAAAAACAAAACAAAAACAAAAGAAGAGAAAAATCAGTGAGAGAAATTATTTTCTAGGAGGGAATTTTTATTATTAGCTGACTGTCCAATGTGTTTTATCCCATTTATTTGATTTTATTCTATTTTCTTTTCTTTTAAACATTCAGAGTTTTATTTATTTAAACAGAGTTCTGTTATTTTATACCTTACCTGTAGCCTGGCAGTGGGCTGTAAAGTTGAGAGAAGCTGTCTACAATGTGACTTAGTTCTTCCACACACTCTGAATCTCAGATGGTGTTTAAGTCTTTGTTTGTGTAACTTATCCTTGACTTTTTGGTGATATAACAGTCAAGGCAGAGAGGAAATGGAGTTAGAAGAAGGTGTTATGAAATATAAAAATGCTGTCTCAAATTTGTTCATTTTGTCACAACCTCTTTCATAAAGCTCTGTTATAGCTGGATAGGCAGAAACACTATTTCTGGTTTTCTTTCTGACTCACTCTGTTTTGACAAAAAAAAAAAAGAACATCCACTTGCTAGCTTTATCCTGAGCTTTTAGCTGCATTACTGTCTTCCTTAGAGATCTTTCAGACTGTGCCATGGGGTTGAAATCGCTGGGGGGAAAAAAAGAGTTGGTGTGTGGGCCTTGAATTAAGACTTTATCATCAAACTGTTCAAGACTGATGCTTTTACAGATTCCGATTGATGTAGGTGTCACAATCTGTGTTGCTCGTATGCATGAAGCGATAATACTGTTTGTATCTGTCAGGTAAAATTGAGTAAATATCAGATATTTGCATTGGCTTTTTATACATCTGCCCACTTAAGATGTGATTCTAGAAGGTCTTAAGTTCAGTCTTCTCATATAGTTGTTGATCTGGAAAATGGATGCTTTGATGTGAAGTTGTGAAGTTGTATCTACTGGGACTCAGACCACGGTCAGTTAATATTTAAGTCCTTTTAAAGCAAGAGTGCTTACTACATGAGCCAGCAAACACAAAAAAAATATCTTTGGTGAAATGTGGTTGTTTTTATGTAGGTAAAGAGCAGCATCCATAAACAGGTCCGTTAGGATTATAGTCTTATAAAACAGGATGTGCTACTGAATGTGCAATAACTTAATCATGTATTCATAGTCCATGCACGTACATGTTCATGAGATATTATGTACCAGTTTGCCAGTATTAGTGTCTTACATGGATCTTCCCTACTTTCTTTTACTGGTCTGAATACCAGCAAATCCTTCCTCACTTCGCTCATCCTCGCACTGTAGTTGTAATCAATATGATATTGATTAGCTGGAGTGAGATTTCCACTGCACTGTTTTACTCTAGTGCTCCAGTCGTATCTGATACTGTCTCTTCAAAGAGGGACTGACAGAAGGAATTTGTGTTCAAGTGTTTGAATGAGGCCTTGTTGGGTCTACATGGACGCTAAATGTGCATGTTGTCTGTTATCATTTTAGATTATTTCTAACTAATTTTGTTTATTCAAAAAATTTCTCACATTTATTAAATTCCATTTAGATGTCTTACCCAGAATTATTTCTGCTAACATACTCTAATATCAGGATTATTGCATTAGCCATGTTTTTGATTGTAAAGAACAAATTTGTTTATTCTGATTAATTAGCAAACCTTGTGTAGTAAACCAAACCTAGCAGTATATCGGCTCCTTCCAGCGAAAACCATGTATTTTTGATAAACTGAAGGATTTGTTGTTCATTCATTGATTTAAATGCTCTATGCTCACTTGTACCTTGTTGATGGGGTGGCGTATTCATCCTTTACTGTTATCATCAGTAGAAATAAAGCACAGGGTGAACACAAAACTCAATCATATAAAGTACCACTTTGACACACACACAGTAGCCCCCAATACAATTTACACTTTGAACGAAGATTCGTTTTATTTAGTGGCTGCTCTGATCGGTTAGTCGCCTCAAGTCAGTGCTGCCCTCTGGTTTCAGCTTCTCACGCAGATGCTTCCTGGTTAGTTTTCCAGATTGATCAATACTAAAAGTAATCGTTAGCTGCAGCCCTACTTGCTTTGATGCGGAGAAGTCAGATTTGTTTTTAGTTGATGATAGGTCATTCATTTTTAATCTTAACACATAAAGCATTTTCAGTATTGTAGAATCAGCTAAATATAGAACCTGATGTTGTTTTGATTTACTTTGACCATGTCTGTGTGGATGTATGACACTATACAATTAATTTATGTATGTTTGTGTGTGTGGTGCAGTACGCTGAATGTCTTTGTATGTGGAGGCCTCTCCATGCATCAGAACTTTTCCTTTAATGGTTTCCCCTCCTGCAACAGAATCTATATCCTCTGCTACCTGAGAGCACTATTGTGGAAGGGCAGTATATTTATTAGCGGTCGTGCACTGTAGTCTCGTATCCTGGTAGTTGTACCAGTGAAAACCCTAAGGGATCATAATCATACAGGTACAGTCCCTATAAAAAGTATTCTCCCCCTTGGATGTTTTATTGATTTTGTAAATCAATCATGGTCAATATAATTTGTTTTTTTTTTTGGCAAAAAAAAACCTCTTTAATGTCAAAGTGAAAACAGTCATCAATAAAAGGGTAAAACATCCAAGGGGGTGAATACTTCTTATAGGCACTGTATGCTTGTTTGCCGCTCAGTGTTCATAAGATCCCCAGAAGGCAGGTTGTGAAGATGCTACCTCCCTCCCCTGTTTCCTCTTACTCAGTAGGTGTTGCTGCAGGATGTCTTCCTACTGAAATTCAAACAGACTCAGCTTTGGACATTTCACAAGTATTTAGGAGCTTCCTCTAGTCACTTCCTCTCTCTTATCTGCTCACTGAAAACCGATAATGATGTATGAATTAATGTAATAAGAGGCCAGATTTGTTTTACCAACACGGATGTTGACTGAGGATAAATAACTGTGTCCCTGTTTGATACCAGCTCATTTAAAGTGAACTGAAAGGCAGAAATGGTTTAGTCAGCATTTCTGCTCTTGATAAATGCCAGTAGCTTCCATTTCCTCTGCTGTGTGTGTGCACTTGTGAAATACAGAGAGGTGGGTTTCATTAAATGCTTGGTTCTTTGGGTCTGGAATCAGATATA
>NW_018127900.1:1886559-1899417 GCF_001952655.1 Monopterus albus | reverse complement strand
TCTAATTCTCGCCCTTTCTGCCTTCTTTGGAATGTCATCAATATGCTGACTTTATAATAAAGGAAATCTTTGACTTTTAAACTTTTTAGTTTGCTTGCAGTGTCTTTTTTAAGTATTTTATTAATGGCTGTACTTGCGTGAATTAACACAGCCCCTGATCACATTACTCTGCAAAGGACAGGTTTGTTTGCACACTTTGTAACGAGAGGAATTTGGCTTCCTGTGAGAAGCTCTGATTACATCCTCTAACACGACTCCTGTAACCTAAACGTAAACCCTAAAATCCAAAGATCCTTTTGACAATTTCAGATTTTCCTCTGCGATAATTAAATGTTCTTTTAACTGTCAATTTTCAACAAATTGACATTTCCAGTTCTTTAATTTCAGATTTCTAAAAGTCATCTTAAATTCATAATCTCAGACAAAAACACATCCACACTGAAGCAGAACCAAAAACAAGCTTACTGTTACACATTTAAGGCACTTTTAACAGAATTTATTAAAAAGCAGCAATAAATCCAGTAATGTGCTCCCAAGATAGAAGCTAAACCATCAAAAGATTAAAGAATAACAAAGTCTGCTTTCGATGGGCTTGAATTTTTTTTTAAACATTTTATATTTTTAAGTTAACCTGACCTTTGAAGGCACTGGAAATGTTATAACAGACCAAAATACATGCAGTATAGAGAGCAACAGGTGAGTTGCACAATATTATGAAGGAGGGAGGCTAAGATTTCTGCCACACAAGGCAATTTACGTACCCCCTCCCCTTAATTTCACCAAGCAGGTAATGTAGGAAAATATCTCACTGGGTACCTCAGCATATCCTAGTTAGAGGGGACACTAATAAGGTTAAATGCATATGTTGCATTGCCTCCATTATCTGCGTCTATTGATGACAGAGCTCCAAGTTGCCAGAGAAGGTGTTTCCAGTGCCTTCTAGGTGACTCTGAAGGTCAGTAACGGGAGTGGAGCATCAAAAATTAACTAGACAGAGCACGTTAATCTTTTAATCTGGCACTTTAATTCTCAGTTTAAATAGGTTAAACACAATCTGTATGTTTTTCATAAAGATTTGGTCCCTTCTCAACTACTACATGCACTCACCGGCCACTTTAATAGGTACACCTGCTAAAATTGTATGTGTTTCAATTCAACACTTCCACCACAACATCAGTGTTTATGAAGCTCAAAATGTTTCCGTTTTTGATTATAAATGTATAAACTCAATTATATGTTTATTATTGAGCTCATAGTTAAAGGTGGTGGTGTACTGGACTACATTATATTCAGAGGTGTCTCTATATTTTTGTCCTCCCTAGCTACATATGAGGGTCAGAATATTAGGAACACCTCTGAATATAATGTAGTCCAGTACACCACCACCTTTAACTATGAGCTCAATAATAAACATATAATTGAGTTTATACATTTATAACAGTTTCATCAAAAACTGAAACATTTTGAGCTCCATAAACACAAATGTTAAGGCTGAACTGTTACACTGAACTGCATAAAATTATACAGTTGCACCTAATAAAGTGGCTGGTGAGTGTTTATTCTGCCCCTCAGCCCACTGTGTATGATGCACCAAGACAAACCCCTCACATGTGGAAAGACACTTAGCAAACAGGTGAACTGTAAAATGCAATAATTCAGTACTTTGAAATTCACACTGATGCACAAGGTTCATGAACCAAGGTGTTTTTACAAAATGACAGACCTAAAATGGAGTTACGTTTGAAATGGAGCAGCAAATCCATTTTAGGTCTGTAATAACTCCACAAGCTCCACAGCCCCCACAAACCCGATGGAAGACAGTGACGATGTATCAGCAGGGACAGCTCAGTCCGAGTCGTCATCGTCCAAATACTCTTCAGCATTACTTAGTGTGCGGGTGACATCTGTTGACAGAGGAAATGGGCTGTTAATGACAGGAATACAGCAGTATTTTACATGTGTTGCATGTAATGATCACAGTACAAGTTACTACAAAGACTAGAAATAACAGTGTTGGTGGGTAGGGTAAGACCATATATTTGGGACCGATTTAATCACATCAATCAATCACAACACATGCAATCCAGAATCTTTAACATAATTGTAACTGACAGCATTTTTGTAACTTTTCTTTCATGAAAAATTTAACTGCAATAATAAAAATAAAACCTTGTATTAAAGTTTTACATTTTTTACAACCCTCCAACTAAACATGAAGTGCAATATTTGTACTTCAAATGTAAACAGGTGAAACAGGTAACATAAGAATGTCCGTTACATCAGTCTTTTTGCAGTCTGTTGTGTTTGCATTTGCTGTGTTTTACCATGGGAAGGATACATTGTACATACACATGCATTTTATTTGTAGCCAGTTGTTCCCTCATTGTGAACCATTTGTCAGAAATGTAGTTTCCCCTTCTCCAAGGTGTTTCTCGAGGCTCCTTTGTGCGGTTCTAGTACAACAAGCGCTTCCAATGCGCGAGTGAATAGGTGCTTGGTATAGATACTAACGCGAGCACAGGAGATACTACGTGCTGCTTGGGCTACACTTGTGGTCTGTACCACTGCGTGCACGACGTGGACTCTCATGCCTCTAAATCTGACCGGCATGCAGTTAGATTGTCTCAGAGTGATCGGCTGGTCACTGGCCACGCTGAAAATCAGCCATGTCCGATATCCGCCAATCAATCAGTGCATTCATTCATTCATTTTCTAGGGCTTAGTCCCTGAACGGGGTCACGGGGGGGGCCAGAGCCAATCCCGGCCGGCAATCGGGCGAAGGCGGGGTACACCCTGGACAGGTCGCCAATCCATCGCAGGGCTAACACATAGACGAACAATCACACACACGCACTCCTATGGGCAATTTAGAGACACCAATCAACCTAAGCTGCATGTCTTTGGAAGGAAGCCAGAGTACCCAGAGAGCACATGCAAGCTCCACACAGAAAGGTCCCAGGTGGGGCCCGAACCCGGAACCTGTGCCACCGTGCTGCCCTCAATCAGTGCATTTCTAGTCTAAATACCATCAAAGTAGAAATAAACAATGCAGAAATATCATACTGCAGTAATAACATTTGCTTATTATGGTATAAAACAATGTAAGTGGTTATGATTTAACTAAGCATAACCCTGCCACTAAAGCAGATAAAAGGTGTCAAAGTGCACTGTGTGTATTAATCGTTGAACAAGCTATCAAACCAACACTTACACTGGCAAATGTACAAATTTGCAACATTAGTGTTTATCAAGCAGAACAACTGAAATGCCAATAAAGTCACTCACTTTCCTCCCAGTGCACTTCAATACAAGTGGCAGAGTGCAGGGAACTAGTGTCTGCTTCAGTTACTACCTTGCAGCTAATGTCTAAGCAAGCCCAATCAAAACCTGAGAGTGTGGAGAGCGCGCACACTACCCGGTGGCCTTTCCAACAAATAATCCATAGTAAATGGTCCTTGAGTTTAACACCAACTCTTTCTCTTATCCCTCATACCCCTTAGACAAGGACCTGTGTTGGGCCTGTACGCCAGAAAGCGGTGGCTGATTTCTTAACATATCAAACCTAATTGCTCAAAATACCCCTATTTCATGCTGTTTATACAAGACACAGGAACAGGACATGGATAAAGACAGTTTGTCACATAAATACAGTATGTTGCTCATATACAGTAAAACAAGTTGTGAAAATCAACAATTATTCATTTTACTGTAAGCCCAGTCAGTCAACCTCAACTGACAGCCCAGTAAAAAAGAAATGCATATTATTCTGTTCCCTGTGTGTGTGTGTGTGTGTGTGGCCAGTCCTGCTGATGCTGTGTGAGTGGTACAAGGCTGCCCCCTAGTGGCAGCTGTACTTACTGGTTCCCTGCTTCCGTTTGAGAAGTGACGCACACTGGGCATTGGTGGCCATTTCCAGAGCCAGCTTATTCTCATTGTTCCTGATGTCTGTCCTTGCATCTGAAACAAACATATTCAGAGTGAAAAACTTTGCACATGTGAGGACACACAGGATGTGCATAGTCAGCTGATTATTATTTCCTCAAAATGGAATCACGCACTCATATTAGGGTTGACTAAAATCTTTCGGTCCATGCTCACTTTCAATATCCATCCAAATAAAGAGGATGAGTTTCTCTTTAGTAAACCATATACAAAACATGACTACTACTCACTCTTGTCCAGTAACATTTCCACAATGTCAGAATAACCTTTCCAGGCAGCAGCATGCAGAACAGTGTCTCCAAGTTTATTCTGAAACACAAAACACTTCTTCACTGACAAACACACTAACAATCACTAAGTCTGACATCACTCACCTACAGTAAGACAAGTGGTCACACCCAAAGTTGTGACCTAAACTACAATTATTTAAGCTGACTGTTGAATTTTCTTTTTTTTTTTTTTGCATTAAGTTTGTTTCACATTGTCACAAAAGACACATCTACACACAACAGAACTTCCACTTCCTGAAATAGTTGAGTCCAGGCTACAGTTTGTTCCCTTGATGCCCTCTGTTTGTTTTTCTATGCCAAAGTCTAACATGACTGACTGTCTTGAACAACCTGGCACAGATTCTCCAGCTCCTTGAAACACTTCTGGACGGATGAACACACTTTTTTAAAAACCATGTTCCTTCATTTGATGTTTTGATGTTAATGGACCTGAGATTTTCATTAAATAATTAAGTAACCCCTGTTTTTCCCTGTATAGAAGCATTGACATTTGTTATGTTTCTCCACTAATTTATTCAGGGTTTTCTATTGCTTTGTCAGCCAGTTTTTGATGAAATGCCCTTTAGGAATTGATTATGAAAGGAACAAACAATACGATCTTCTTGCTTTTTTAGTGCTACTGTGTCTTAATGTCATAACTTGCCTTTGCTAAATTTGATTCACATGATCTAGATATTTAAAATTGTAGGAAAAAATCTACTCGTATTTCCCTCTTTCACTCCCGAGTGTGGGTCAGCTGAAAGACAGTTTTAATGCAGCTGGTAAAAAATGAGTTAGAAATTCATCAGGCCTCACTATTGGGGCCTTGACCTCGAGTCTTGTAGCTGTAGAGGTTTTCCATTCTCACCACAACATCACACTGCCACCCTGCTGCACTTCTTGCAATACAAAACGGATGTTAGTGAAGTTACTGCCATTTCTAAATACATTTTTAACACATCCCACCTGTTGGTTGAGCTCCACACTGGGCTGGTTTAGTAACAGCTCCACGACATCTGAGAAAGGAAAACCAAGAAAAGTCTGAGTGATGGACTGAAGAACATTCTATGACATGTGCATAACAGTCATGAAGAGGCACAGAAAAAGTGCAACGCTATCACAGACCAGCTTCTTGTTTTTTTTTTTTATTATTATATACTTCACTTTTGACATAACATAAATCTGCCTATTACAATTTCAGATTTGAGTTGCTGCCTCAACAAGATACAACTATAGACTACCAACCGCCAAGTTAGACATATCCAAATCCAAATAGTGCTGCTGCCAGTCTGAGCATGCAGTGTGGTTGTGAGAAGAAAAGGCATTTTTGCATCTCTCATCCATGAAATGGCACTACCAAGAAAGGATCTTAAATTTTATTTTACTCATTGTTCTTACCTTTATGTCCTCCGTGGCATGCCCAGTAGAGGGCCGTGTTTCCTGCCTTATCCAGGCCATTGATTCCAACCTTGTTTTCAACACATTCTCTCAACCAGCTCAAATTGCCTGTTTAAATGCACAAATATGTGCAAATAGCCACAAACACACAGAGAGATAAAGGGCAGTGGTTACTAATGATGCTAACTGTGTAACAGTTCTTCAGCAAAAACAGAAAAGACATCATCAGGGTGTCAGAAATATGTCCAAAAAAACAATTAAAAAAATAGCAGAAGAAAATATTCAAATATGAAGACGGATTCTGCACCTCGTTTGGCTGCTTCATGCATTGGATGGTCAATGGTCTCAGCCTGCTCAGCCACTTAAAAAAAAGATTGATAAAATTGATAAATTCATTGATTTATGAGAATTATAAAAACAAAGGTCTGTATTAGGTAATATTTTGATCACCACAAGCATGTAATGAAATTCAAAGTTGGTCTGCTCACCATAGTTACTTGGAATGAGTCCTGTCCGTCCTCTGCATGTCCCCTTCCACCAATTAGTATCACTCTGGGGACAACAGTAACACAGAAATCTTCAAAGATTGATTCAGAAAGATTCAAATAAATGAGTAAGTGCAAATTCAAACTGAATGGGACATGAAGACTTAAAGAAGAAGATGGCAGCTACATCTATGAGGTTTTACTTACTGTGTCTGAGATGTACAAGATGTCTCCTTCTTCAAAGTACAGCTCATCTGGCTGAAAAGTAAAAATAAAAAAAAGACAGTTACTGCAGGCTAACCAGTCACAGAAAAGACATTCACAGCTGTTTGACCTCAACACTGACCCACTTTGTGCTACATTTCACCCAGCAGCTTCCCCAGCTTCGTTGTCCAACCGGAACATGCAGAATAATAAAAGTAAATAGAGTATAATTGTGAGACTTCCCCGGTGGGAAATTCACAAGCTACCCAGAAGTAATTTAAGTTAAAAGTATATAAGGCAGTTAAAATTACCTCCTCATTTACAAGCTTTAACATTAAATGTGATATACACAATGCATCAATAACTGTAATTCAACATATTGTACATTAATGTGTCATTCTGCATTATGAGTACTTTACTTTTACTTTATTTAGATGCTACCAGTATTAATGCCAATTTTACTTAAAGAATCTGTGCACGTCTTCCACCACTGACTTTAAGTCACTTTTAAGTATGGCCTGTATGACTAGTTCTGTCATTTTATTACATTCTTTTAGCCATATCTGATTCTGGCCCAGAGGTGTCACTGAAGGGCATTAACCAAAATGAGTGATTTCATTATTCTACTGTCCATCACTGTTACAAATGGAAATTGTTCAAGACCCTGTAGATTTATGGTAGTAACTGTTTTGTGGCTAGTATTCAACACAGCAATATGGGAGGATGTGAAATGTATCGATAAACAAAAAGTTCTTACTGTTCTGGGGTCAAAGGTGAACAATGCTCTGAATACCTTGACTTGGCCTAGTAAAGAGAAAACACAGATTGTGCAAGATGAAGTATTTGTATTTTCTGTGTCTCTATACATACTCTAACAGTGGTGACAAGGTCACAGCGTACTTGAGAACACACACAGATGAAACACACATGCTGCCACTTCACAGCCCTGTTGAACACCCATTTTAATTTCAAAACAGTGAGTCTGCAGGTGAGTATGCAACATAAATGTGGTTCAGTAATCTCATATGGGTACAGTAAATCAGTGCCACATGATCCATCACCTCCTTCAACAGCATGTACCATCTAACACTTCTGTGACCAGCAACATTTCTGCATGCATTACAGGAACAAAAAAAAACCCAACAGAGAACCAGTGTGTGCAGACCTGAGGCTGCCTCCCTCGGGGCCTGAGACGGTGCACAGTCGAGGCTGCTGTAAGCTCTACTGCTGGAATGCTACCAGAGTGGTTGTGGCCTGACTGCTGAACTAGTTCAAGTATAGCTTTCAAAAGATCTTAAAGAAACAGTGACATGATTTTCTCAGTTTATTATTAAATATTCTTATGAGCTATTTGATTCTGTGACCAACCAAAACCTAAAGTTAGTTAATTAGTAAGTTAAGAGACAGACAGGTTACACTGAAAGTCGAAGTAGAGGCTTTAACCAGACCAAATCTCATTCAACACTAGTGCAAAGCGATTCCATTCTCCTGATGTGCAAACAAATATCACAAGTCCTTCACTCCAGTGGCCTCCCTTTCAAAAATGTGTCACTTTACATGCACTCATTGAATACGTTTATAATATGCTCAATATGCAAATGAGCTTCAGCTATAGGCAAATATTAACATTACATTATAAAAAAACAAATTTTTATGTGCTTAATTATATTTCGTTTCCCCTCATTTTATGTATATCTTGATTTTTTACTCAATTTACACTCTTGCTTGTCATTTTTCTATCACTGCTTACAGTTGTGCAGCAACTTGTAACTTTGTTAATAAAGCGCTATACACATTTATTATTATTACCATTGCTATATCTGATGCATGATTTCTTATTAGGTAACTAAGTTTATCTGTGTTTTCCCTGTTAAATAAACAAACACAAATAGATCAAAATGCTCACCAAAGTATTCTAATATAGAATTTGACCAAGTACTAAAGATGCTGCTGAATCATCAATTTATCGTGTGTCAAGACTGACACAGATCTATTTACTGTAGGTTTTTTTTTTTTTAGATGTCTGATCCCAGACAGTAGAGTGTCTTCCCTGTATGCTGATGGTTTTAGCTGACAGGCCTAATATTGGCCGGAGTACACCTCCCTGCTGCTGTTACTCAGGGTTCCTGTTTAACACACTGCTTCAGAATGAGAGGGTCCGAGCAGCAGCACAAGCTCAGCTCTGTCCAACACCGCAAGCATGTCTACACTGCAGGCCTCGTCATGTTGCTTAAAACACACAAACGCCTGTGCTGACTAGTCTAGATTCTCTTTACACTGTGAAGCTTTGGGAAAAGACAAGGATTTCTTCTTGCTAAAATAAAATGAGAAAAAACTAAGCCTCAATGAGAGCAAATTTTTTTGTTTTTACTTGTGGATTTTTGACGATTTCCAGCTGTGTTACTGTGCTGCAAGAGCAATGACAGCAGCTCTACTCTATAATGTTAAGTATAATGTTTTAAACCAGAGAAAACACACAGCTTTCTGGCGTTGCCCCCTACATTCCTGACTGGCAAACTCTGAAACGTCCTCCTCTTCCTATAAAGTACCAGTTTAGAAGGGAAAAACAAAGGAGCATATGGTTAGTGCTTTTAAATGTGAGGACATTTCTCTGGATACATGCGGCCAAGCACAACTCGAAAAAAGTTGCTAGAGAACATGCAGAATGCCAAAGATCTCTTCAAGCAACTAATAAAAAAAAGATGCTAATTTGATTAGGACGGCAAGTAATGATTATTTTAATTATCAACTAATCTGCGGATTATTATAAATTGTTTAGTCAATTAAATGCCAAATTCTAATCATAACCTTGCAGAGCACAAGATGATATCTTAAAATATCCTTTTTTACGTGATCAATAGTCCAAAACCCAAAGCTACTCAGTGTCCAACTACATATGGCAAAGAGAAGCAGTGAATCCTGCAGCATTCAAGAAGAAACCTGAGAATGTGTTGTTTTGTTCAAACTATTTCTCTTTGGAAAATTAATTAGTGCCATCACAGTTCACTGTGCTGAGGGACAGTTAGAGACTAGCAGTTTGAGGCAGGGACAGATTCATTCACAATTACTTTAGAGAGTAATTCACGATTACTTTATCTACTGTAACCTGCTCACAATCCAGTGAAACTCTTGTTAGCATGAATCCTCAAACAAACGATTATTCATCTTGTTTAACATGCCCTCACTGGGTATGTTAATAATATGCTCAAATTAGCTATTAACCTATTAAAATGCCTGGTATAGTTTCCCACAAACCGAGGTTTGTCTTATTGTTGCCATGACCAGTCAAAAATCCAGAATGTTCACTTTACTGTCATCACGTGTGACTAAGAAAGGCTTACGATCCCCATATCTGAGAAGCTACAAACAGCAAATATCTGACATTTCTGATAAAGAAATGACAAGATTAATCAATTATAAAATGAATTTGCTGCAGATCAAATAATAAATTAATCAACCAATCATTGCAGTTCCAGATAAATGGTCTTATCTAGTGCTTTTCATGCACTCAAAGCCCTTTACAATATTTTGCCCATTCACACACACCCTCGTCAATGCTGCCATACAAACACTCGCACTATGGTGGCGATGGCCACTTGGTGTTCAGTGTCTTGCCCAAGGACATTTTATCATGTGGACTGCAGGTGCTGGGGATCGAACCGCCAACCTGACATTCAGGGGATTACCCCCTCTACTTCCCCTCAGTCCTTGGAGCATGGTAACTACTCAGTGGAAAACAAAGTTTTTATTATTACTGTGTTAAACCTATTCAGGTACAAAGTTAATTTCCTCTCAGGATCAAGCTCAGTGTCTTTATATCACTTACTGTTATACTTTACCCATCTCATCCTGGTCATTCTCTGAACTGCTACCCTCAGGCAGACAGTACTGGACAATATAAAAAAAAAAACAGGACAAACAGACTGAAAAACTGTTTTTATCTCAGGGCAGTACAAGAACTAAATGCAATGTGATAAGGAGTAGCGTAATGTAATATGAAATATGTGGAATTTAGTAAGGGATATGTGTTAGGGTCATGTTTTTATTGCTTTTTTTACATTCTTCTAGGAAGGCACCTAATTTCGTTGTACAAGTCACATGTGCAATGACAATAAAGATATTCCATTTAATCTATTGTTAATGTAATGCTTGAATAGCACATACTTCTGCTGTAAATCCCACTTCCTCCAAATAAAAAATATATTGGTCATATTGCTCATGTTCATTTAATAGATCTATGACAAAATAAACGTTTGGTAAACCTGTAACACATTTCGTAATCCTTGAACAGCTGCACAGACTGAATACACTGGACGTTCAGACTGATGTCACTGACTCACCATCACCTCTTAACCTACGACCTACAGCCAATGAAGATTACAACATTCTCCTTACATAAGGGATGGCAAGAGGGAAGTGACAGAGGCCTGCTGCTGAGAGCTGGATCCACCTGTCAGTCAGTAGTCAAGACAGATAAGTTACAGTACAACAGCTCCATGGTAGTCCTGGTCCAGTCAGTAACGATGGAAACTGTTATTAATCCGAGTTTACTGCCACTCTATCCACTGGCGAAAGAAAGGTTCCCAGACAAACGATATAAATCAGCCAAATTCACTAACTCTGAAGTGCTCACCGCCCGCCCATGAAATTGACACTGTTAACAAGAAGTGTTGTCCTCGCAAAACACAGAGGAAAACTTTGCTTTAAGTTCAAGTCTTCGTAGCGTTAGTTTTACCTGGTTTGGCCGGCTTGGGAGGAGGCTTCGACATTTTCGAGGCTCGGTGATAAAGTGAAACGATACGAACTGTGTTTTGTTTCGGAAAGAAACGCTACTCGACCGTACAATACTTTCCTATCTTTACCAATGAGGAAGTTGAGTTGGGCAGCGGAAATATTCATCTACGCGTGCGCAAAGCTGAACCAGTTTTATTGTATTGCATTGGTTGTAGATCTACTGCATAGACATACAGTACCTACAGTCTACTTTATCATAGATATGTCTATTCTATGCGGCTCTATTCTATGACGTTACAGTAGATTACAGTTTTAATGCATCGCACTGATAAATAAATAGATATGACTATTTATAGAATAAATAAGTAAATAATACAATAGGACAGAATGATTGCTTGTATTTTTAATTTAAAAGTAAACAAGCAATATAACAAAACAACATTATGTTGCTATGTAAATGCACGGTATGTGTCAATTATGTGTTTATGTCGGTTACAATTACTTTATTTCAAACAATTTGGTAATGTTGCTTGGCTCGGTCTAAGTTGATAGGTTCATATTATTGTTGTTTTTACAAATGATTGGAATTTTTGTAAGCACAATTTTCAATAAAGTTTTTTTTTTTAAGCCTCTCAAGATATATATCTTTTTTTTCAATGGGCAGGTCTAGAGTGACGTAAAGCTCCGTCGACCAATCACGAGCGTCCAACTGCGGAAACCAAAGAGGGAGTAAACACTAGTGTTGTTGCAGCACCAAGTACTAATACACCTGTGCAGACGTCATAAATTGTTAATTAATTTATCGTTACCAGTTTTATATAAGAGACTTTACAGTGAGCTACACAGCAAGCTGAGATGAAGACTCTAGTTGTAGGAGTAGGCGGGTAAGTTGGGAGCATTGTAAACATGAATGTGTTGCCATTTTATCGTCCCTACTATAAATACTCTTTATTGCTCTTCTTGTGTCATTCTTCCTCCAGATAGCCTGTTGGACCCCACACACAATTTTGTATGTGTCTAATACCACAAGATACAAGAGCAAAGACTAATAAGAATGGGTTACTTTGTGGAGTCACGTCTCTAAGAGAAATCAAATTGTCCAGTTTTTTTTCTTTTCCTGACATTAATGCCTTCTACAGACATGCTAAAAGTGTTGTTAAAATAAAGGGTTAGTTATGGTAGATTAAAAAAATATGCATGTATACATACCTGGAATTATATATTTTCATTGCATTAATATTTTGCAATGCAGTTCATCAATGCAGACAAATCTGAAAACAAATGAAAACAGGATAACTGAATAAGGTTGGTGACTGTAAACATTATTCAGGATATTTTAACTTTGGATTGGAACCATTTTTTTATATTATGTTTTAATCAGCCGATTATTTTCTCAATTGCTCTTTTGTTCAACAAATCATTAGAAATCAGAGAATAAAGTCCAAACTACCATGCGCATATGGTGCATACTGTAGTTGTCTCCATCAAGAAATTGTAGATTTCAGATAGTCTATTTGTGCAGCTTTAACCTTGATTAAGTAAGTAGTAAGTAAATTTTATTTATATAGCACCTTTCACAGACAAGGTCACAAAGTGCTTTACAAAGTCAAAAGATAAAAAGAGATAAATAATATACATAAGCCTAAAAAGTACTCACATAGCACAACACAATTTATAAAATGAATAAACCCAATCAATTAAAAAAACTGTCTAAATAAATGTGACTTCAGCTGTTTTTTAAAATCATCAATAGATTCAGTCATACGTAGAGTCAAGGGTAGGGCATTCCACAGTCTTGGAGCTACGACCTGAAAAGACAGGTCCCC
>NW_018127900.1:1884378-1885682 GCF_001952655.1 Monopterus albus | reverse complement strand
TCTGACCCAGTGGATATATATATAGTAAAAACAAAAGAGGACCCAAGACCGACCCTTGTGGAACTCCACAGGACAAAGCAGCCACTCCAGACATGATGTTATTAATATTCACATTAAAAGTTCGATCACTAAGATAGGAAGAGAACCACCTCAGGACAGTCCCAGAAAATCCCAACGATTGAAGGCGATTTATCAAAATTCCATGGTCCACAGTGTCAAAAGCAGATGTCAAGTCTAATACAATGAGGACAGTATAACGACCAGAGTCTGCGGCCATCCTTATGTCGTTTGAGACTTTAAGTAGGGCAGTCTCAGTAGAATGCATTTTACGAAACCCTGACTGAAAATCGTCAAATAATTTATTCTGTTCCATATAAGCGATCAGCTGTCCTGCTACCGCTTTTTCCAAAATTTTTGACATGAAAGGGAGCTTTGATATTGGCCTATAGTTTTTTGGCTCAGAATGGTCAAGAGTCGATTTTTTAAGAATAGGATTAATAAATGCATGCTTAAAATAGCAAGGGATGGATCCTGTTTCAAGTGAGAGATTTAACAGTTTCATAATCCAGGGCCCAAGCAAGTCAGCCTTGCTTAGAACCAAAGATGTCGGTAAAATGTCAACAGGGCTAGTTGATGGATTAACCCTGCCCATTAGCGTAATCACATCCTGAAGTGTAACAAGAGTAAAGGATGACCAGAGATATGTTCTGTTTTTCTTTCAGAATGACCAATGGAGGGAAATCTACTCTTTCTACAAGTCTACACCAGCAGATACCCAACAGCTGCATCATTGCTCAGGATTTGTATTTTAAGGTAGACTGTTCTATAAATCATGTCACTGCTTTTCCTTTTTTGCTGTCACACTGGAGATTGGAGTGATTAAGTGATAACAGCAGACACTGTTTCCTCAGGATGATTCTGTCATACCAGTGGACAGCAATGGGTTTAAGCAATATGACAGTAAGGACACTTTCTTTAATTGTATGTTATTCATCTTTTTTTTATGTCACAAAGACTCAGACAAGATTTAGACTGATTAGAGCACAAGTAGATGTCAGTTATAATTAATTCAGTCATGAATCATACATGCCCATGTACTTTCACTTTTCAGATTGGGTAGAAAAAATCATTTATCATTTATTCATCTTTGAGATGGAACAGCCAGAAAGTGCACTCAAGTAAAAGTCCGTCCATCCATCCATTTTCCTCCGTTTATCCGGAACCGGGTCGCGGGGGCAGCAGTCTAAGCAAAGATGCCCAGACTTCCCTCTCTCCAGACACTTCCTCCAGCTCCTCCGGGGGAA
>NW_018127900.1:1882692-1883106 GCF_001952655.1 Monopterus albus | reverse complement strand
GCAAACTCCCATGAACCCTCCACCACCCTGAAGAGGGTATAGAGCTGGTCCAGTGTTCCACGGCCAGGATGAAAACCGCATTGTTCCTCCTGAATCCGAGGTTCGACTATCAGTCGAATTCTCCTCTCCAGTACCCTGGCATAGACTTTCCCGGGGAAGCTGAGAAGTGCGATCCCCCTATAGTTGGAACACACCCTCCGGTCCCCCTTCTTGAAAGGAGGGACCACCACCCTGGTCTGCCAGTCCAGAGGCACTGTCCCCAACCGCCATGTGACGTTGCAGAGGCATGTCAGCCAAGACAGCCCCACAACATCCAGAGACTTAAGGTACTGAGGGCAGCTCTCATCCACCCCCGGTGTCTTGCCACCGAGAAGCTTCTTGACTACCTCAGTGACTTCAGCTTGGGTGATGGCC
>NW_018127900.1:1866802-1882062 GCF_001952655.1 Monopterus albus | reverse complement strand
GGGCTGGTCCTGCTTCCCCCCCCACGATCGGATCCAGCTCACCACCAGGTGGTGATCAGTTGACAGCTCCGCCCCCTCTTCCCCCGAGTGTCCAAGACATACGGCCGGAGGTCAGATGAAACAACCACAAAGTCGATCATCGACCTCCACCTAGGGTGTCCGGGTGCCAAGTGCACTGGTGAACACCCTTATGCTTGAACATGGTGTTTGTTATGGACAAACTCGGAGTCCCCAGTCGGAGCGTTTTCCATCACTTTTTTTATTGTGTGATTAAGAGAATTTGGGCAGCTACACTAGCTGAGGGGGGTGAAGGGACTGGAGAAGGAAGAGAAGGGAAAAAGTGAGAAGGAAAAGGGAAAGGCAGGAAGGTGGTTATGGGAGGGTGGGAGGAGAGGGGGCTCTGAGTATACAGTCCTCAGAGGAGTGAAGTGAAAGCCAAAAGTGTTCCTTTGAGGAAGTGGGTTCAAGATGAATCTCCTTTATTTTAGCACCGTCATCACACTACATTCTCCATTTTCATATAAAGTACACACAGTACTTTGTTTTATATACATCTATACATGTGTACTGTAACAATGAGTGTGATATTATGGAACGACTGAAGCCATCAGTTTCAGTGATACTTTTAAAGAGCTAAATTTATTTGATTTCCAGCTATGAAAATGCTGAGGTTCTGAATGTGCACCAGCCCCTTACGGATCCTCCTGCAGGTGGTGGGCCCACAGGAGGACATCCCCACGTCGCTCGTTCAGGCGAAGCCCGGCCAGGCCCCATGTGGGGAGGCCCGTCCACCAGGCGCTCGCATTCGAGCTCCAAGCCTGGGCCTGGCTCCAGGGTGGAGCCCCAGCTGCGCCATGCCGGGTGACGTCACGGTCCTTGATTTTAATCTATTCATAAAGGGCTTTTGAACCACTCTTAGTCTGACCCGTCACCCATCATACAAGCACTCCGGAGTAAAAGAATGACTAGCCCCGGACAACATAGCTCCTAGGATCACTCGGCTACTCAAACCCCTCCACCACAATAAGGTGGCGGTTCAAGGAGGGGTCAAGTAAAAGTATTGTTATTTTATGGTAACAATAACTCAAATATAAGTAAAATAATTGCCAAAATAACTACTTGAGAGTAAGAGAGTGGCTTTTGAAAATATTACTTAAATAACTTTATTATGATCTGGTTAGAATAATCAAGTGTGAGACAACAACATGCTCACTTTTTAAACACAATGCAAAACAGCCATGTGTACATTCTAATCCAAACCAAACTGATCATATAAGAAAAAAATAAGCAGTAATAAATTACATATTTACCACATAGTTTAAATTATAGCAATTCTGGCCACAAGGTAGTTTTGTATAAGTCCTCTAAAGTTGTAAATAAACTGTAAGATTACAGTAGGATTACAGTGGCAAAGCACATGGTCAGAGCCCTAAACTGTCCAAAACATAACATTTTAAACTAAAAACTGTAAGCCATGTGCACATTTAAATACAGCAATGCTTGTATCCCATTAAAGTAAACAGAGAGCATATTAAATCTTTACAAAACAACATGTATTATCATAGATCATTTTAACTGTACCAAATCAGTATGAAAGTGCATTTAAATGTCTTTGAAAACGTGCGTCTGCATGTGTTTGAGAATGTATATGCTTACCCTGTAATCTCAATGTATTCTGTTTAAGTGCTCGACGCTCTCCATATGGACACGATGATGAGAGAGGTGGACTCATGGCGAAGAGATCCTGAGTCATTCCTGAGGAAGAAAGGTGTGACCCCCGAGCACACGGCACTGACAGTCGATATGGAGGTGTTTGTGCTGGTAGTGGAAGGCTTCCTCATTTTCAACTACAGGTACATGAGGAAGGATTTAGTGGAGTTATTGAAGTTTATTTCAGTTAAAAGATCAGCAAACTCCTAACAGTTGAAAACACTTTATTTTATAGGCCCATAAGTTTTTTGTAAGTTTGTTTCACAATGCAACTAACTAAGCTAAAACAAATTAACATGATCTCTATTTTCTCTGTAATTGTTACCAAATAATCTAGTTCTGTTAAGGAAACTATGGACTCCTAAAATAAAGCATCAGTGAAAAATGATATATGCACTAACCAAAAATGACAATCATTACAGTATGTAATTATTATGCAATTGCTTTTTTCAGGTCAAGATTTCCACTTAAATTATGACTGTTTTTGGAAAGTAACCATTTATTTGTGGTTTATCTCTTACCAGAAGAGCTATAGTGACTGTTCACCAGGATTCACTTAATTATATGAAGACTTATTTCCTAATGCTTTGTTTATTGTTTGTGTTTTACCTTTCCAGGCCTTTGAATGAGGTGTTTGACAAAAGATACTACATAGAAATACCTTATGATGTCTGCAAAAGGAGACGAAGGTGTCAAAAATCTGTTTAATTTCCACTTTTGTGTGTTTTCTTTTTTTGGCATTCTCTGTACATTATCTGTTGTTTTACCTTTAAGTGAATTTTTGTTTCCACTGAGGTTTAATAAATAAAAAGCAAGATAAAAGGTTTTCCTCCTCTCTACTTGACAGCTTCAGGGTGTACACGCCTCCTGATCCTCCTGGGTACTTCGATGGACATGTCTGGCCAATGTACCTAAAGAACCGCCAGGAGATGGAGAGCATGGTGTCTGGAATTGGTAAGTGTCCAGTCAAAGATAATATGTGATGACACTTTATTACAGACTCAGGGTCCAGGTTCAAAACAAATAAAAGCAATAAAAGAACAGTTTAAAAATGAAACAATAAAAACAGAAAATACATAAAAACGAGAGCACAAGAACACCCATAAAACTACTGCCCCTTTAAAAGACAGGTATACCAGTGTTTCCAGAGAGCAGAAGTAAAACGCATGTCACTGTGTGCAACACTAGTCAACAATAAAATGATATGATTTTTTGAACCATTCAAGCGACAAATAAATTTAAACATCAGGTTTCTTAAAACAGCGGAAAATGTACTAACTCGAGATGATACGAACAAATCACTTACAATACGCTTTAAACAAAGCCACGTTCAAGAGCTGCTGAAGACCTGCTGAGCTGGGACTAAAAATCACAAGGTCGTCTGCATACATTAAATGATTCACAACTTTGTCACCGACCATACATCCCGTTCTGCACATATTTAATTCTTTAAACAGATCATTCATGTAAAAATTAAACAAAATTGGGGAAAGCAGACTACCTTGTCTTACGCCGTTACCGGTCTGAAAAGGCGCAGATATACAATTATCCCATCTAACAGACATAGTCTGGTGGGCATACCAGTATGACAAACATCTCACAATATATTTAGGTACTTGGGCGTCACACAGTTTCTGGAATAATTTCCTGTGATTCACTCAATATGTGTCCAGTATGTGATAGTTTTAGTTTTTTTAGTTTAGTTTAGTTTATTTCAAGCATGTAAAAAATAAAATAGCATTACAGAAATAAAATTGTGAGAAAAGAAAAAAAAAGCAAAAGAAAAAGGTAGTGCGTTTACAATACAAGAAGAAATAACTAATAACAATATAAAGACAAAATAGTATACAATTCAGTTATATCACATTCATGAAGTAAATTATGGGATTAGTATTTGTCTTCGTTTTCTATGATGAATATTATAAACTAAAAACACTGGCGGATGATCAGTAATATCATTGATCAAAAGTAAATTAATAGAACCACCCAAGCCCCCAAAAACCACCAAGGACCAGCCCCGACATTCACCCAGTTTTGTTGGGTGAAAATAATTAAGGCACTGCTGTTGGGATTATTACTATGATTTTTGTGAAGCAGATAGGGTTTCTATGTGGTTGTCAATAAAGAATCATGAATTTTGAAGCTACTGTAACAAGAGATGTACTTGTGTTAAATAATTACATACTGTAAATGGCATCTAAATGTTTTATATCTGTGTTTTCAGTATTTCTGGATGGACTAAAGCTAAAAGAAGAGCTGCTAGCCATTGTGTACAACGATGTTTGTGAAGAAATAGAAAGGCTCAGGGGTAAGATGCACTAAGGCTGGGATATGATTAAGACAAAGATTCTTGTATTGATTCCACTACCAAATAAACCTTGAATACTTCTAATTTGCACATATCGTTCAGTGGAGCAAATGTGGAATTTAGCCAGTCAGTTGTAAACAACATTAAATAGTTCATCAACAGTAAGTTATATTAAGGAAGAGGATTTCTGGCTCTCTGATTCTGAAACAATTACAAACTATTTGGAGTTGTGAGGGGTGCCAAGCTAATCTAGAGGTACCTAAGATTAAACATTAAATGGCTGGAAATTAGCAAAATGAGCATGGCATGGGCACCTTAAACTAAGGCAAGTGCTATTGTGTTTCTAGATAACAAAGCAGAGCCTTGCCCAACCAGGATTTGACACTAAAGTTTTCAAGCCAAGTGTACTGTAAGTCACCATGCGAACTGACCGAGGGCAGTGTGTCCCTCTCCATGGGAATATCAATCAGCGTGTCCGCCAATGCGGTCCAGACTGAAATATCTCGTGAACTACTGATTACTATTACTTTCTATACAGGTCCCCTGAGGATACATCTCAACTAGTGTTTGTTGTACCTTATGAATAGTACCATATGTCAGCATGCTAGCGTGATCTTATTTGAATATTAGTTTGAATATTAATGTGGGTATGGACTCTTTGAGACTTGAACTGAAAAGTGCCTTAAAATTTGATTTTGTGTATTTTGTTTGCAGAACAAGATTGAAATGGTTGAATTCTGATTTGTTTACCCACTGAAGATGGAGACAACTGCTGTCAAGAAAGTTCCTCTTTTGGAGTAATGTCTGACTGAATGGACTAAACCAGGTGTTTCTTTGGACATGAATGTCTAATGTCTATGTAATATCTAAACAGTATTTCTAAAAAGAGAAAAAACTACTGTGAATGAGATGCTGTAGCATCTGGAAGCTGCCAGTATCTCAGTGAACCTGATGTCTCTGACATTAACAACCAGTAATATAAAGTAAAGATGCCCTCTGGGAAACCTAAATTTGAGAGTTTTTTGAGATTTTATGTAGTGGCTGATGAATACGGTTGATTGATGTGATCTTGTACAATGTTTATCTCTCACTAAAATGTTTTTTTAAACAATGCAACACTGACTTTTTCAGTCTGACTATACATATAACTTTATCTTGTGATATAACTCCACATAACCAAATACATAAAGTGTACATCATTGCTAAAGATCAGTTTAAAAGACTTTCTCACTCACTCAGGTTTTTGTGTTTTTACAACATGAGTTGTAAAAGACTTTGCTCAGGCTAAGCCCATTAAAGCAGCTGCTGGTCAACAACAGTCACACACAAGTGGTGACTAATTTCTAACATCAATTTGTCTCCACCTTACCACTAAATCTGATATAATGGAGACACACTAGTGGCCAGCTTTATAGTACCCTCTACATAGGTACTCTGTGACCTGAATGCAGAGGTCTGTCTTAACTTTTTGATAAACAAACAATAAGAAAAGAGGCATCAGAACTGAAAGTATGCTGCTACACATGGAAGCTTTGTTATTTGCAGATGTACATGACAAGTAGTTTGTGGTAATTTCATAAAACAAACCTTATTTTGGGACAATGCACTGTGTGAAAACGTTATAAACTTTTAAAAGTAAATTATCCTCTTTACAAAACAGGGCCAAAACATTAGCTAACAATGCAAAAACTGTTTATATTGTACTTTAGTGGTGCAAATTTGCCCAACATCCAACCATTATGTACAGTATACAACTTAAAGCGCCGTGTGGGGGCCGGAGCCAATTCCAGCTAGAACAGACCCTATACAGGTCACCAGTCTATCACGCTGCTGACACATACAGATATACAGTCAAACCTGTGGCCATTTTAGAGTTGCCAGTTAACCTAACCTGCATGTTATTTGGACTGTGGGAGGAAGCTGGAGTAACCAGAGAGAACACATGCAGACACAGGAAGAACAGAAAGTTCCCAGTCAGCCAACAGGTTTGAACACAAAACCTTGCTGTGAGGTGACCGTGCCAACCACTGCTCCATCATGTCACCCAGTTCCTCAATAATGGGCTTACAGGCTTTTTGTGGCTGGCTTTGGGGGTCTATAAATGATACAGCTTCCCATTTTGCCCAGGTAGTAATCCAGCCCCGGTGCAAGGGCTTGCACTGATTTTGTATGTGGATAAAAGACTAGATACAGAAAAAAGAAAGATGAAGGGATTGAATGTTGTACAATCACTGCAGTGACTGTTATTGAGTTATTGAAGTTGTTCCCCAGCTGCATTTTCATTTACCAAGTAAGCTCACACCATCAGTGAATATGAGGATAAAATGGATACTTACAGTGAATGAATGAATAATGTAACCCTCACAGATAAAGCCATAAAACCCCTGTGATGAAATAATCTTAAATCAAGGTCTACATACTACCTTTTAACCACTTCTCATGGTCTTCATCAGAGGATGGAACTCAGGCATTATAAGACACATAACCCCTGTTACCCAGTTTGTGTAGAAGCCAAAAAATATTTATATATTTAATTAGTTAACATGAGCAGCAGCGGTCAGGAGAGTAGACAGACCAGGAGCCCTCTCAAGGAGTTTGTCAGTGCACACCTGTACCTTTAAAATCCTATAAACACAAAGCCTTTTTTTTAATTTTGGATGAAAACCTGTTTGACTGTCCTTTGAATTCAAGCATGCCATGTCAACTGAGAACGTCTGTGTAATTTATGTGTTCTTTATTGCAAAACCCGACCTTGCCACATGATGCTGCAGTGTTTCCCACACACTAAATGATCAGAATTTTCTGAAAAAAACCCACGCTGTCAGCAGAATGTTTGCGTTTACCTCAGCATTCAACATGTGTGACTGACATGTGCACTGCAGAGCTTGTAAATCAGGACATTCCACACTTCCTTGTACTGACTATATCCTCTAAAACACGTCATATATAAGTCTGCTGCAGTTTCTGTTATCAACCACTGCTCTCTAACTGCCTCATAGAACTGCTGTGCTGAATTAAGCTGTGATTGGTCAGTGGAGACTGAAGTAAAAACATGTCCAACATGGGCTTTTCAGCATTTGTGTGCTCAATTTTTGTGTGCTGCTTCTGTTGCAGCAAAACTATGCCAACAACACTCAGCCAGGGGCCTGTGAACGACAGACCTGTGATCGGTGAGTAAAAAGTACTATTAGGACTGAATGCTGAAGGAAGTTTAAGAACAAATGACACCTTCTTTTTAACTGAACCATGTCTGAGTTTTTTCTACTGTGCATTCACAGCTGCTGCATTTTTATCTTACAGGTATTTTGACACAGCTAGTTTCAGATGAAGTCATGAAACCGTTCGGGAGGACCTACATACCTTCTTCCTATGTGAAATACATCGAGTCTGGGGGCAGCAGAGTGATGCCTATCAGGTGGGTTGAGTCCTGTAGTCTTGGTTTAATGTGGTGTTAACAAATGAAAAGACAAACTTTACCATTAATTTCACTGGAGCTTTATGACATATTATTTTCACCAAGGAAGTAGCAAAAACTGTAAAGAACACTCTTTAATAAATGTATACAGGGATACTTACAGTAATATCCAACTAATGTCAGATTGTTTGGTAAGAATAGCTTCTTTTAAAAAACATGCAGCATATCTGGAGACATAAATCACATTACTGAGATGTTGTTAACCCATGAGCCTTATTGATACAGTAACATCACTGTCTCTCTGCAATCTGCACTTTCATGCTGTTTAAACAATATGGTAAGTGATTTGTTTGTCTGTCCCACAGACTGGCTCTTACTGGTGCTGAATATGAAAATATCTTCAGTAAGATAAATGGGTGAGCTACAGTGTTATGACTATAAATGAGTTGGAAGGTTCTGTTTCAGTGGAAATTCACATTGACATCTTAAACATATACTACATTTGTTCCTGAGTCTTCAACCTGTCACTTGTCTGAATGTGTGATCTCTGTTTAGCCTGCTTTTTATCGGTGGATCTGCAGATTTGGAGACATCAGAGTTTGCCAGAGTGGCAAAGATTTTCTACAGACTCGCTCTGACGGTTTGTAGAGCAGATCATCATTTATATTGCTTCTCCTTGAAGGGCTGTTTGTAACACACTCTCTCACTGCCAAAAGACCTTCCCTGTATTTTCTTAGTTATTTTATTATTAATCTGTTTTCTGAATTTTATATTATTATACCAGAGTGAATATACTCAAGTGTTGTGTATAAGTGCAGTTTTAACTTCACAACATTTCAGGGTGAATAATAAACTTTTTTACTCCACTATATTTAACTGATTACTACCATTGTACTTTTAACAATAAGTAATATAATTCATTGTAATTTAATACTCTGAAAAGAAACAACCTTTGCACTGAGGTGCGCCAAAGTGCAGTTTATTGTTACTTTTACCCATATTAAAAACACACACACAAAAGTGAATGCAGGACATTTAGGTAATGATTTATTTTATGGTTCACCATGACTATATAAGCTCTAACTAAAATAACCAAATTAACGGATGTTTGTCTCTATTTTTTCAATAATTATCGCAAAATTACATGTCTCTTTCAAGGAAATGTCCTAGGAAATTATGAGGTAATAATGGGCCTGTAAAATAAAGTGCTACATTTGCTGTTAATGGAAAATTGCTTTTCTGCTGCAGAGGGACCAAGATTTTGTTAAAATATTGCTAAGAGGAGTTGCCACAGTTGGTGTTGCATTATTATTTCAGACAGAGAAAAGTAAAAACCCGGACTCTGTATCTGTTCCAGGCCAATGATGCTGGGGACTTCTTTCCTATCTGGGGAACGTGCATGGGCTTGCAGCTGCTGACTGCACTGGTTGCTGGGGAAAATTTGTTGGCAAACACCTCAGCTGAGAACATAGCACTGCCCCTCAACCTAACCACAGGTATTGTGCTCTTTGTACTCAAATTAAAGTACAGCCTTGATTTACATCTTGAATTTAGGAAGTCTATTTTAAATGGACATACGTTGGGCTATTTCATTTTCTAGAAAACTGCATGTAGTGAGCTGTACCACTTGGTGTCAGTAAAGTTTTGGGCCCTAAATTATGACTATTACCAAATCATTTAAGTATATTAATCTTGCCAATATGTAATTGTTTGATGAAGCCTTGTATCTTTTAGGTTAGGTAGTTTTTTTCATATATGTAAAGTTCAGTTCTTCTCCCCTTCTTTCCCTTGCTTTCTGCAGAGGCTAACTCCAGCAAGATGTTTGAGGGTTTCCCCGATGAGCTTATGAAGGCTTTGACCCAGGAACCACTGACTGGGAATTTTCACCATTTTGGAGTTACTGTAGAGGTAGAGTAAACGCCTCTGGTGGCCAGAGTCACTGCACAGTACTGTATGTTTCACTTCCCCCTGGAGTTTTGCCTTGTTGTTGTGTTGAGAAATAAAATTAAAGACACTCCCTTTCAACATTACGAAAGGCTCACAAGCACGTTCATTTGTTCATGTGCAAAAGAAAAGATAGACAAGGGATACTTTCATTAACAATCTAGAATATTTCATACAATATGGAGCGTAAAAATGATAAAGATACATAAACTAACTACCAAATCTAACAAGCAAATATTCTTTCAGACCTTTCAGGAAAATGAAAAGCTGAAAAATTTCTTCTCTGTCCTGTCTACAAATGTTGCAGAGAACGGAGCCCACTTTGTCTCTACCATAGAAGGTTGCATGATTATTTCTATATTGAATTCACAAACTTGACAAATTATTCATCACATTATAATAACAAACATGTATATAGATATACATAGTCATATTTTAGTCTCTTCCTTCTTACCAGGTAAGAAATATCCTTTCTATGGAGTGCAGTGGCACCCAGAGGTGAATCGTTTTCAGTGGGACAGAAAACTGAACTTTCCTCACTCCCACCACGCTGTTCAGTTATCGTCGCTGCTGGCTGACTTTTTTGTCAATGAAGGTAAGATGACAAACACAGATTTTGATAATTACTGAGCATATAATTAGGTATTAACTATGGTTGTGGGATATGAATTTATAAGTATACTCTGGGACAATATATATGTGTTAACCATCAAAGATTTTGTCAGGCTGTTAATACCGAGACTGCCTTTCATGGAATGTCTCTGGTTGCATTAGAACACTGGGAAATTTAGCTCGTCAATGAGCTGATTATGGTCAGATTGGATTTACAGGCGTTGTAGGCGGATATTGTAGGTGGCTGTTATAGTTACTGAACTGAACAGGTGGTGAGCAAAACCTATTTGAATTAAACTAAAAGAAAATATTATCAGGGTTTCCTGGGTGCATATCGAAAGAACAATTGAATTTGAATAACAAGGTCCCGTTATTATTGGAAATGGATACAAGTGTCAATCCAACAGTGAAAAAACTATTTAAAATCTCAAAAATCTTTTTTGGCTACTTTATACAGATTTTACCCCCTTGTCAGTATTACACTCATGGAATTTTTCTTTTTAAGAAAAAAGAAAGAGCTGTAATAGCTGCACAGCTTTATAGAAATATATTGTGTTTATACAATTATTATTTGACAAGTATTTCTTTTACTTGATTAACCAAAGAGACATTAATCTTTTCCACTGTGTTCTTTTCATGTGCATCGTGGTTTGTTTAGGCAGAAGAAGCCTACATCGCTTTGACGACCCTGAGGAGGAAGCATCGTCACTGATCTACAACTACACTCCTGTCTATGCTGGAAACTTCACAGCATACGAGCAGATTTATTTCTTCTGAGACCCTCCGGGGTCTGACTGACTGTGTGCAGCTACAGCACAACAATATATACAGTCTATGGTGCAGCACAACACCTCGAGTGTGTTGGTGTGTAAACAAAATGTTGATTTTGAACATTTGAATGCTGATTGAGAGCATTTTTTAATAAACTCAGGATATGTTTCTACACAGGCACTTGTGCTTTTACCAGTTTAATAGAATTACTTATTTTTCTCCTTGTTTTGTAGACTTTGTTCTGTACTGTATATAAATTAGAATACTTGTAGGCTTGTAAAGAAGTGGGATTTGACAAAAAAAAAGTATCATGTCAAGACCCATTTAATAGCTGTTATGGAGATTTAAGTTGCATCATGCCATCTTTCTCAGCAAATGGAGTTTGCCCATTTGTCAAGGAATTGTAGATGTTCAAATTTCCAAATTTTCCTGCACAGTGTCAAGATGTCTCATTCATCTTTTAGCTTAGAAGACTGAAAATTCATTCTTGACAGTGTAAACAGCAGCTGACCACACAACCTCAGCATAGCGTACATTCAGTATTTCCAAGGTCAGGAATGAACATTTAATTTCAAATAAAATTCATTATTTTCTCACCAGGATTGCAAATTTGACTTTGGAACAACATCCAGCTTTCATTTTGGGAAATTAACTGAGACGGTCTTTTACTTGTGTAGTGCTTTTTTATACATTTAAGCACACTCGAAGCACTATTTGCCTATTCATGCTCACAAACACTCACACACTGGTGGACAGCCACCAGGAGCAACGTGGAGTTTGTTGTCTTTTTCAAGGACACACTGACATGTGGACTGGGGAAGCTGAAGTCAGGAAGGAGATGACCCACTGTACCTCCTGAGCCATAGTCTCCTGAAATAAAATGTAAAAATAAAATAAAAATCTGAAGGATTAAAACAGTTCTGACACTTTTAGTCTGGTGCTTGGTTCAACCTTTCTACAGGAAAGGGCTTGGTTGGATTAGCAACACTGCAAAGCTGGCATGTGCCGTGGTCACCTCACCCCGGACAAACTAATTGTTGCGCAGGTGTATTGTGCAAAGGAGTAAAGTTCAGTTTGTGGTCATTTAAAAACTGATCATTTTAGTGATAGTGTACTGTATATTCTGTATGCACCACTAAAGCACCATTTGAAGTGAAATGATCTGTGACCTGTATATTTCCCTAATTGTTCTGAGTTCAAGATGCACACACACACACACACACACACACACACACACACACAACTGAGCGCAAAGTCACCTTATCTTGAAAACTTTAGGGTCTTCATGAAGCCAATGAGATGTGGTTGAAAGCTTATGAAAAAGCTACAAAGTGAACCTTAAGTTAAATTTTTAAGGGTTTTTTAATCTTAAAAATGATAATCATAATACTCATCGAACCATTCAGTGACCCCTTGTGCCCTATGGAAGGGGGCAGTGTCATCCTAGAAGAGACCACTTCCATCAGGATAGAAATGTTTCAGCACAGTATGAAGGTGATCACTCATAACAACTTCATATTGATTTGCAATGACCCTTCCCTCTAAGGGGACAAGCAGCAAGCCAGCAAATGCCCCCTACAGCTACAGGATCCCCTCATTGTCAAGGATTCAGGTTTTTCCTTTAATTTGTCACTTGTATATACACAAAGCATAGAAAGGAGAGAATAAGGACCCCTGTTAGAGTCCCCTAGAGGAGCAGCCCGACCCTGCAGCTCACGATCTCAGTAGGCTATGTTTAAACTCACTTCCCCTAGACTCTGTTCTCGAATCTTGGAATGTAACACAAGCCAGCAGAAAGCTATGCCATGTAGTCGGTCAGCCAGGCCGTCACAACACACGCCGTCGCAGGCAAGCTGAGGATTTGTCAAGCCGCGCGTCAGTACGCGTCTACGGAGGGGCGGGAGTAGGAAAATTGAGGCAGTGCTCTAATTTCCCCTCTCACACAGATGATGCAGCTGGGTCAGTGTTATATGCCGTATATTATTTCAGAGTCAAAACAGCGGGGAATGCACATCAGCATTTCTGCTTTTTGAATCTACGTGGATAAATCCGGACGCGCATGATAGTACGCTATCAAGGTCCGCTATTTATCCAGCGTCCTATTCGTCTCTTACGACCTTTATATAGGGGCTGTTGTCTCTCTCACCTTTCACACTGCTGGCTGAGAGTCACGGGCCCTACTCGTGCACTTTACTGCGGTCATCTATCAGCACAGGCGGCTGCGCTTTGTTGGTCAACACGAATCGGATCGCAGTGGCGAGGACTCCCTCTGGCGCATTGATGCACCCGTTTCAGTGGTGTAACGGTGAGCAGTCATTTTATATTATGAGCACTGTTTTTGTCATAGGCATCTGTCGTGTAATGTGCAATTCATCCTGATATTTCAGTAGGGTGAATCTCCCACGGCAGTAGTGTGGTCACTGAATCAGTCCATTGTCTTCAAATTTAGACATTTCTTTTTCGAGAAAACACAATTTGTCACACCCAAAGGAAAACAACATCGCTCCTATTAAGATCTGTGTTGTGCTTCAGTGAATTTAAAATGTCCTATAATATCACTTATTATCAAGATTTTATGTTTAATCCCCATTTATTAGCAGTAGCCTTTATAGGCATATCATGGATCGAGCTGTTTATTGATACACTTCATAATAACTATAACTCCTTCTTTGGGCACCCATAAGTAAACACACAAAAATACATTTGTAATAATATAAAGTAAAAGTTATTATTTCTGACAAATACTTTGTAGTAATCTTCGCTTGAATGTCCTTATATTTGCTTTCAACAACATTGTTAGAGCTGCAATGGTTAGTCAATTAATTTGTTTGTCCAAGGACAGATAATTAATTGGTCCCTTATTAATAATCAATTGATCATCTTAGTCATTTTCAAGCAAAAATGCCAAACATTTCCAAATAATTGTAATAGTTTTGGATTTTGGTTGAAAAACTAAGTAATTTGTATATATCATATTTGGCACTGGCAAATTATGGGAATTTTACCATTATTTTCTGATTTTTTTATTGTAGAAGATGATCAAATAATGAAAACAACAGTGTGTTATAAGGCCTTAATTAAACTAAATAGAGGGGGTTAAAGTAAAGTGTTGGCCCATTGGTTGTATTTAAGTTACACTCTCCCTTTAATATTCTGCATTCCTTAAAAAAAACTGATGTTTTGCTGAGAAGAACATGTTAAAGCAATGAATGTTTTGTAATGAGTAGAATAAAAGACTTAATCAATAGAATCCTTTATTTCCTTCCAAGTTGATTTCAGCTGAGTTCAACCCAAGATCAGTCCTAGTGCTCTCTGTTTAACACTTTGCCTCTCTGTGTAATCTTGTTTACACTGACTGACACTGATCAGCAGTCTCTCACTTCTTGGCCTTGACCAACTATCTTCAACTGTTTGAACAACTTCTCCATCTTGCTTAAAACTGCTGTTTGCATCAGGAGGTGTTTAAACAAAACAGATTCCTTCATCGCAGTCAAATGGTGCGTCAGTGCTTCATTGTCACGGTGAGGCCTGCTCAAGATGATGGATTATTGGTCTTTCTTCTCTGACTTCGCCTGTGAGTGCAGCAGCCACAGCAGCCTCCTGTTGGTGGTGTTCAGACAAGAACAATTACCCCCTTTGTGCTGCCCAACTCCCCTGCTATTCATAAGGGGAAATAGTACACACACATACAAACACAGAGTAGCAAAGAGTGACATTCTGCTGGAAAAATGAAGCAGTATCAGGCAGCCACAGCTCAGTTTTCTCCATGTGCCAGTGTGTCTATATTATTTCAGTGTTTCTGCTGACATATGTGGCACTTTCATGCATGTGATGGGGGGTTTTGAGCCCAACCAGCAGCAGCCTCACAGGCTGTTAAATATTTGATGAGAGTTCTGTCTTTAGTGCAAGCAGCAGAAGCAGCTTTGTGTAAAGGCGTGTATATAGGACAAACCCCCAAAGGCGTCTTAGGGACACTGGCAGAGTCAAGGTATTTTAGACCTCTGTCAAATCACAGAGGGACCTTCATGCCTTATTGAGCAACAACACAAGGATCTGTCTGATGACTACAATGCAATATCACTGATACAGATTCTCTCTTGTCCTCAAAATAAAGACTATCACTAGCTAACCTTCATCTTTTTTTCTACATCTGCTACTCTTGGAGCCATGGCAACAGGGTACCTCCTGACTGTGCCAATATATAGGTCAGTCATCATGCAAGGCTCCGCCCAATGCAAAATGTCACATACCAGTATACTGTATCTGTCTGCTTTCTGTGCATACAAAAGCGAAGGGGGGCAGACAGGAGCGCCAATTCATGGATCTCCTTCATGGGTTAACAATTCAATGGCAGTCATGACATGTTGAACACACAGAGAATTAAATACTGTACAAATGACCTAGATTTGTATTGTAAGTGTGAAGCAGCCTCACAGGTGATTTGTGCTATCAGCAGAGCAGTGACATGAATACGGGGAAAGCGATGCCCCACCCCCCCCG
>NW_018127900.1:1856251-1866770 GCF_001952655.1 Monopterus albus | reverse complement strand
ATGTGTGTCTGTTGATGGTCTTTGTGAAGCAGATTGTTTGAGAAAAGCAAGAGCGATAGGGCAAATTAGGTCTGCATGTCTGTTTGATGTGGCCACTGAGGCCCTCTGATATTCTGGGAATTTAGACAAGAGTAGGGATTTTCTTCACCTACCACCATGGTTCTGTATATGGGGAAGGGAAACCGTATAAAAAGGCTGAAACTGCAGCAACACATGTAGTATAAAGACTTAATTATAAAAGTAAAAGTAGTTTTCAATAAACAAAACAGAAATACTATCAGCAAGCTGTACTTACAGTAGCAAACAACGTGCTCATTCAGCACAAAAAGGGGCCCTGTGACTAATATATTGTTATAAGACATTTTTGCATTTGCATCAAAGTGTAACTGTTTTACTGTTGTAGTGGTGTGAGGTGAAGCTAAATACAAATGCAGTGGTTTCCAAGCTGATACGTCAGTTGATAGGTCATTGCAGGTCAGCTGATGAATGACAAGTGAGGTACGGAAATACCCATGAAAAAAACACAGTCACCTTTTTCTAGTTTGCTTTTTAAAAACAAAACAAAACAAAACAACAACAGCAACAACAAATTAAGGGAACCATATCTATTTATGCTGTGAGTTGTGTGAAGAATCTATCTTAAAATTTCAGTATCGGTTTTGTTATAGTTTTCAACCTAAGGTTCAGGCCCCGCTGATGGGCCCAAAGATTTATCTAAGGGGGTCAAGCAGAGTTCTGGTGCTCAAACTTGTATTTGTTAGACCTTTCTCGGTTTGGTTTACTTTGTTAATAATAATAAAATAATTTTAATAATAATAAAATAATAATAAAATAATCTCTGACATTGGTAGAACTGTTAAAAACACATAGATTATTGTTTAGTTTGCACACTCATGCTGACAGTTTTTACTAAGAACAACGCAAATGTCGATGTTTCAGATAACAATCGCCTCTTATTGACTGAATGCATTTAGCAACTTGAACGTGCAGTTATCGTTGTCGAGCCTTGATTAATGGCGTATCGCTGGTCACTGAGAGAGAGTGGAACTGAAAGGCTGGAAGTATTGATCCTTTCATACTGCAGTTTCCACTGTCAGGTAGGAGAAATGTCAATGTGTTGCTTTGGCTGCAGCAGGGACTAGAAATGTCAGGATTGATAAAAATAAAAAAGTTCCCAAAAAACAATACCTAACACAGGGAAATGAAGTGATAAAGGTCTCTGTTCATCCCTCTGTCTGTCTGTCTGTCTGTCCATTCATCCATATATCCATCCACTCATACTGTATGTCTGTTTATTAATCCCTTTGTCTTGACATTCAGCCATGCATCTGTCTACTCGGTCCACTCATTCATTGTTTTATCCAACTAATCTCCATTATCCATAAATTTGTCCACCTATCTATTTGTCTCTGTGTCCATCTATGTACACACCCATTCATGTGTCCAGTAATATATGCACCACTTGGTTTGTTTGTCCATCCACCCATGTGCCCATCCATCCACCCATTTGACCAACCAGTCCCTCTGTCCATCTGCCCATGCATCCATCCAATCATCTATCTAATTTTTTTTGTCTGTCCATCCCTTCATCACCCAGTCTATTCATCCATCCACCCACCTTTCTATCTCACATCCATCTGTCTATCTTATCCATCCATTTATGTATTTTCTAAACTTACTATCCTGTTTAGGGTCATACAAAGTGGGAGCCTATCCCAGCATGCATTGGGCAAAAGCCAAGGTGCACAGTGGACAGATTGCAAGTCCAGACTCGTACACCTGACCTACATGTTCTGTGGAGGAAATTAGAGCAGAGACACAGGGAGAACATGCCATTTACTCAAAAAAGGAGTTGCTGATGAATTTGTTTCTGATAAAGCTCTGTACATTTTCATGTAGAACAGTTTCGTTTTATAAAATTGTTTGCTGCTGTGTAGCTTGGAAGGCTCTCTATCATGATCAGACAATAGTTGAGCTGATTTCACTGATTACCATCTTGCCTTTGGGTGAAGGTGTGCTAATCAGTGAAATCAGTTGCTGTAGTGTTTCATCAAAATGAAAAGCTGCAGATGGTCCTCCTGAGAGGGTCATATCAGCAGATGGTGATGCGTTCTGTGTTAGCTCTCACAAAGCCCCCTGTCAGATACTACTATGCAGATACTGATTTCTTGTTACTCACAAAAACACAAACCTGCCCTCTGTACCTATGTAATCTTCACCTGTTTCTCAGCATGAATTTCACCCTTAATTCATTTGGTTGCAACCTATGAATACATGGTTTTTCTCAAGTTATTTATATACTGTATAATAAATAACATAATGAACACATCTCATCAAATACGTTAAACTGCTCATATATTGCAACTTGTCCAATGCCATGGCACATTTCTTTTTCATCCCTTACCATCCCCCACGTCTCTATCTCTGACCTTGACTGCAGACAACAGTGCCTCAGTGATTAACCATTTCACAGTAAAATAAACACACATGTTTGGATTGAAGCACACTGCAACACTTTCCTAAAAGCACTCATTTCAAGACATGAAACCATTACAGTTCTGCAGCTTTTTACAGTCTCTGGCAGGATGTATGCATGAATCACTTCTCTGTACAAGAATAGATAAAGATTTTGGTTTGTAATATTATGCCTCCATTTTAATCAGACTGCACTCTTTGATTCTGAGTGTGAGTGCTTTAAAACTTGAAATTAATTAACTAGATTTCATTAGTCTTTAAAATATTAAATTATATTTCTACAAAAAAAGGCTGAACAAATCAGACAAAGACGTGTGGATCTGCTGTGTTAAGAGATACAGATATGTGGCTTGGATATTAAGAATCTTTTATATGTTCAGGTACGACACTGAAAAGGACTCATTTACCAGTGACTGTCTTTCTCTACCTCTTTGCCATAGGCATTGTGTCTGTGCATGTGTGTGTCTGTTTAAGGCATCAATTTATGTCTTCCATTAGAGGTGGACGGAGATGCAGGTCTAACCCTCAGCTGCCTATGAATAGTAGAGTACCTTAAAAAAGAAATATGTGCCTGGTTGCTCTTAGTTGTTTTGAGACATATTCTTGCCGTGTGGCAGTTTTCTGACTTTTCTAGCGTATGTCTCCACTTCTGGCTGTGCTCCTCCTGTAGATGTGTTTCAGATCTTAACTCTGATTCTGTTTAGGGTGCTTTTGTGGCCTGGGACTGGTTTACTACAACAAGTCTTGCACCATGCCGCCCATCACCTTCCAGGACCTGCCTCTGAACATCTACATGGTCATCTTCGGGACAGGCATCTTTGTCTTCATCCTGAGCCTCATCTTTTGTTGTTACTTCATCAGGTAAAGCGCAACAGGAAAAGACATATGTGATTAAAAGTAAGATGTGGAGAAAAAAATAAAAGGCAAGAGTGAGAAAGTAAACACACGAAGAAGGTCTTGATGAAGAGCCTTTGCTACTAGTCCAAGTCCGACCTTGATTCATTTTCTGGCGAGCTGCTAGCAGCAATTCCCTCATCCACAACTCGGTATGCAAACTGCACCCGTGGTAATCTTGCTGCGTAGTTGGGTTGGATTGAGGCTGTTCCCACCACAAATGAACTGCTCCAGTTTGTTTGTGAGTGAACTGAGACAGCTTCCTCTAATGTCTCATTGTGGTTGTTTTGGTATGCACCTGAGTACTGTTGCTGAGTTCATATCTGCCCACACAAATCGCACCAAACGACAAAATGAACCACAGCCTGATTCAACCAGTCTAAACAACACATATTTGCAAATGCTCTTAGATTCTACAGTCACGCTAGCAGCACGAAACACAAAGCACAGCTGAAGCTGATGAGTATGTCAGTAGCTTTGCCGGTGTTTAGTCATTTATTAAAGTATTGGATAAAGTACGATTTTGACTTGATGAAGATGCTAAACGAAGAGTCAGGGGTCACCAAGTTATTACAATTCATCCTAAGTTGTTGAGCTATTTCAGTCTGGCCCAAAGTGGTGGACCAACATTGCTGTCCTTATGACCTTCCACAGTAGAGCGATTGTGTGGGGAAGGTAAGAAGGTATGAAAAGAAGAGGAACAGGGTGATGACTGTATTCCCTGATGAACTGAAGGAACATTTGTGCCTGAAAGACAGGATATGAGGCAATAGGTAGCAGCCCATCACAGTGTGTGTGGACAGCAGCAAGGACAACTGCAGAGAAGCTCTGCTCAGAATGAACACAGCCTAAATAGCACACTGAGAGTGTGCAAAACTATCACACATGAACATATGCAGTGTACAAAATCTCATCAAGAAACATCTACACCTGCAGCAGGATTTGTTTGTCATTCTGAACCCCTCTTGGATGACAGATTACCTGACATGTGGTGTGCACATTTGGCATTGGGTATGATGTTGCTGTCCAAATCAGCTGTTATCAAAATGTCAAAGAATTTTAAAAACATGTGCCTGATAGCTGGTGGCATACTGAGCCAGCGTGCTGCCTTGAAAATATATTGTAATGCACAAGTGGAAACGTCACAGTACAAATGCATCGGTATCGGTGATTGCTGGTATGTGGCACTTCTGGCTACATTTTGTGCAATTGCTTATTGTGAAGGTTTAATTGGATTTAAGTGATTTCTAGCAATAAACTAGTTACACCAAACTAATCATCTGCAAACTGCAGTTAAAAACACAAGGTTAAAAAGTCTAAACTGCACATTATAATGATAAAATAATCTTACCCTGAGCTCCAGCTTTCAGTAATACAGTGTGGTCTTCATTAGCAGGTAGCATTTGTCCAGTTGCAATAGAATTGAACATATATTTATTTCCTTCTTTTTTACCAGAGCATTTAAAGGACTTCTTGTCCATGTTGGAAAAAAAAACACAAACTCCATCTGTTGTTGAAGATCATGTGATAAGATCAAAAGCTTTTTTTAAATGGACCTGTAGTGATATTGGTTTGTTAACTGGTTTCCAAAGTCAAGACTGAACTTTGACCCTTGTCCTTCAAGCCAATATGGACAAGAAGTTCTTAAAGTTGTCAGAAAAATATTTAAATTTGAACATCTAAAATTACATTGCAAATGGGCAGACTCCAACTCACGTGTGACAAGATGAATTTTGCCAAGTTAAAAGTGGTCAGTATTTGGAGATTGGTTCATTTGAGAAACAGGGAATCTTTGTTTCAACTCTCAGGCACACCTGAAGTAGAAGCTTTTAAATGACACAAAATCCAGCATAAATTTAGAGCACATTCTAATCATTGAGATATTTTTACCATCTAGAGATAAACAAGCTTGTGCCAACTAGTATCAAATATTGCCAAAACAGACAGAACAGATCTCAGTGTTTAGTTTCAAAACCCAGTAATGGTGTTGAGCTCAGACGCAGCGATGTTACTGTGGATGTTTTGTCTGGGATGAGGATGCCACTAACTTGGCTGTCAGAAAAGCTTGGACCCTTCCTGTTTCTCTTACAGGACTTGCCTATGAATTATAACCAGTGAGTCACTTCCTTTCGGTCCTATTAACATGCTAAGGGTTGTCTTGGGTAGGAGTGTGATTGTGAGTTTATTTATAAACCGGGTGATTCATCAGATGAATACTGAGTGATGAATGCCAATCTGTCGGGGGGCAGATTTCCTATCATCTCTCTCAGACAGGCTCTCACTAAACCCTAAACCCAGTGTGTCAGGGAGCTTGTGATGATCGATTTTAACCTTATGGTGAAAGCGTTTGGTTCGTCTCTGTTCATCAATGTCTACTATGTAATTTCACCTTTAACTATAGGTGTAATTTGGGTAGGGTTTTCAGATCATACATGACATTTTCAGTCCCATTTCAGAGTTAAACTCTTAATTCTGGCACAAAGTGGGGGTGCACACAACAGTGCCTGCAGTGTACATAAGTACGAAACCAAGAGGGTGCCAAAAGCACATATTAAAAACATCATATATTTAATTATACCCTAACATGGGTTGAGAGATATTTTGAGAACCATAATGTGTTTTAACCAAATGGCACAATGAGAGGCAATATTAAACTATTTGAGTGGCTTTTACCAATTAAATTCACTGACCCATTAACTTACTGTCAGTGGTCCCTGAGACTGCAGTTGTGAAATGCCCCAAGGGTCCCAGTGGAGAATGAATTCCACGAAGATGGTGACAAAGACACTGTCTTACTGTACCTGTAGGGAACTGGAGGACAGTTAATTCCTAGATGCTACAGCAGCAGTTAATCTTCCAACACATAAACATAGGAATAGTGTTAGCAACTTATCAGGAGACAGACATTAACTTGGTTAAATATGGGGATACGTCTCTTTCCAAGGAGAAACTT
Source organism: Monopterus albus (assembly GCF_001952655.1). Lineage (NCBI taxonomy): Eukaryota > Metazoa > Chordata > Actinopteri > Synbranchiformes > Synbranchidae > Monopterus > Monopterus albus. The sequence continues at coordinate 1,860,448 of NW_018127900.1, read as the reverse complement.
AATCATTTTGATTGATGTTGTTACTGTAAATTGGATTTTCCAACAGACTCTGGTAAAAGTTTCTGCACCCATCAATGTATTATTTACTATCCACCAGTTGAACTCTTTTGTTACTTCCTACTATATGAAATGGTCAGTAGCTGTGTGTCGATATTCTCCTTTCTTGCAGGCTGGGCACAAATCTGAAATCTTCATCACGGTACCCTTTCACCCACTTCCCTCATTCTCCAGGCATGGGAAACCTCAGCACATGTAAAACGTGTATCCTCACATTGTTCTACAAGACTGTTAGAGGCATTCAGTGTAAACAATAAACTAAGTGACAAAAACAATGAATAACTGTCATTTCCTTACTTTCAAGTGCTGACTTATTGAGATACATTTTTTAAAAATTTTAACCAGGATCAGGCCACAAAAAAAAAACAAAAAAAAAAAGAAAACATTCATTTTTCATTTTGGATATTTTAACAGCGATAGACATTCGAGTTTATGTTTAGTTGTGTAAAAACAGAAGGCCAAAAATAGCCACTAGAACAGACAAAGCTCGCCAAGTGATAAAGATCTCTCCATTGTTGGTTTCGGGGGCGGTGCAGGGATTCAAAGAGGCAACATACCCATTAGTTGTGTGTGTGTGTTTTAGCATTTGCATGTAGTTACAGTGCATAAGTTCTTGTGTGACCAACATGTGTTTGTGTGCTTGGAGAGGGACGTGTTTGTCCATAAGTGTGTGTGGCCACTGTAGGAGTTTGAAAAGGCAGTTAATTATTAAAGTAAATACCTGCAATTACACAGCTTCAGTTAGACACAGTCCCATAATTTAACCACACAAATTGAACTCTTAGCCTGAATATAGTGGCCTAGTTTTAAACTCATCTAATATACAGAGAGCTTTAGTTCCAATAAACAAGTGGAAAGTGGTGAAAAATGGAAATGTACTCCACTACACTTCAGAGGCCAACATTATAGTCTTTAGTCCACCATTTGTACTTTTACTTAGGCAACAGTTTCAAATACTTCTTCCATCACTTTGAACAAGACACACATACAAAAGTATGGCTGACTGAAGGTTGTACAGATTGTAAACAAAGTTATTTATTTGTTGTTTTCTATTCATTTGCAGTAAACTAAGACATCAAGCACAGAGTGAGCGGTTTGGATACAGAGAGGTAAGCCTGAGGTTAAAATGATGCACATTTTAAGGTCTAAATTACAAAAAAACTTTCTTAAATATTTTTGTTTATATTGCTCCTACAGGTAGTTTTAAAAGGAGATCCAAAAAAGTTGAACCTTCATGGGGTAAGAATGTAATTTATATTTCTATCTGCACTGATGTCTGTACATGCTATCAGTGAGCAAACTGCTTAAAGCCAAGACTGACACATGATAATTTCATCAAATGACTCTCCTCTCTCACACTGTCCTATCATTTACACAGCAGACGTGTGCCGTGTGTCTGGAGGACTTCAAAGTGAAAGACGAGCTGGGAGTGTTGCCATGCCAACATGCTTTCCACAGGAAGTGAGTACAAGAGACTACAGCGGTCATTTTCCCTCGCTCTCATTACCACTTTGCCCCCTGCCTGGGCTCGTTAAATTAAAAATGGTCACATTCGATCTGAAGTTCAGTGATCAAAAGTTAGACTGTTGAGTGCTTCTGTCCGCAGTGTGGCTGCTAGCTGAACAATTTGTGCGTTCATTTTTTGTTGTCATTATCTACCTGTTCCTATTCTCAATAAAGGAGGAATGGGCAGCGCTACAGTGTGTTCTAACATGCACTGGGTAGATGGCAGTTAGTACTAGCACTAAGCTCTTGTACACCATTCCACACAGCCATTTTAAACCCAAGGAGCATTTTTTCCCCCCTCAGGTGTTGAATATATTTGACAAGTATTTTACCATTGTAGTAAGTTCAACAGGCATGTCCTCCAGTGGAATCTAGACACTGGTGGTGGTGGAGTAAAGTTGGGTCTCCCTTAACATCTCGGACACGCTAGGTTGTCTCATAACAGATCTGTAAGACACAATTATACAAGTTTTTAAAGATTGGCTGGAGAGCATGATGAGAAAAAGTATTGATTAGATGTGGGTACCTGAGAGTTGTGAATGCCAGGACTTTGACAGCACAAGAAAGTGGAAGTACTGGAAATAATTAGAGCAGGAAGAAATTCACTCAGAGGAATAAAGTCAAAATGTCAGAGAATGAACTTTACTGTACTTTACTGTAAATGAATCCTACAGAGCTCTCACCTGTTCATGCATGGTCAGTGTTCTTAAGAACAGTTTTGAGTACTATTTTCAGCACCTGTACTTTATCTTTTAACCTCACTACATTCTACAGGTATATATTGTACACTTTGATCAACTACTAGTTAGTCTGAGCATGTAAATTTTACACACAAACATATAATAGGCCTATGAAATGCACTGTAATAGATTACCCTGCAGTAAATTGTCTATATTATATATTAATTCGCAACAGTCCAGTAGTATGAAATAATACATAACTGCTATTCACTACTTTTTGTTAGGGTGCGCTCGAACACAGAGTGAGCGAGCAAATAAAAAGCGGACCCAGGTGGCTGGCTTCGGTGCAAGCAGTGAGGTTTATTTACAGTGAAGGTAGTGACATATATACAGGAGGAGTAATGAGGTAGATGACCGGGTGTCGATCAGCAGCAGCAGAAAAACAGTCAGTGGTATGGTGGATGATGATGTACCGGGCTGCGGACGCAGAGGTCACTCCTGGGCTGGTCGAGGTGGAGGTGATGATGGCTGTAGACAGAAGAGCAGGGATAAACTGGGTAAGGGAGACTGTGCATCGACCTGGGAGGCGGTGGCTGGTGGTGTAGATTAAATCCAGGGGGGTCCAGAGGAGAGGTCCGAAGAGGAAGAAGACACTAGAGACGGCAGGGCAGGATAACGACTAGGGTGCTAACAAGGACTAGAGAGAACAAAGACAATCTTAGCATAAACGTGATAAAACAACATAACAACCACTGGCCTGAAGACAGAGAAAGAACTGGCAGGGGAGTGACTGGTGAACAGTGTATAAGTATGGAGGAGACTAATGAGGTGCAGCTGGTGAGTAATCAGGGAAGCGGGGAAGGTGTGTTGAATAGTGTAATCAGTGCAAGGGCTAGGCTAGTGTGAGGAAAAAGAAGAGAGGAAGGTGTAGCTGGGCAAACCTGACAGCTTCCTCATCAGCCCACCACAGTTCTAACCAGACTGTCAGATTGCATGATCATATTCAGGGCCACCTGCCACCTCCAGGACTGGAGGAGGCGGAGCCGGCGTTGTACAGAGGGGACTGGAGGAGACAGGCTTGATCTGTGAAACATGAAAAACAGGGTGAATACGGAGGGAATCAGGGAGGTTGAGTTTGACGGCAGTAGGGTGTATGATGTCCTGGATGGTAAACGGCCCTAGGCACTGAGGCGAAAGCTTGGGGCATGCTCCTTTTATGGGGACATGGGCGGAGGAGAGCCACACCTTTCGCTCAACCTGGTAGGTGGGAGCGGCCCGACAGCGGCGATCAGCTAGTCTTTTGTTTTGGTCCGCTGTGCAAGGCGGCCCTGGTCTCCGCCCAGACGGCCTGACAACAAGAGATGTGAGTCTGGACGGAGGGGACAGCAATGTCTGTTTCAGCAGCAGACAGAAGGGGAGGTTGGTAGCCTAGGGATGCCTGGAAGGGAGAAATACCGGTGGCAGAACTGGAGAGGGTATTGTGGGCGTATTCCACCCAGGGCAACAACTGGCTCCAGTCCTCTGGTGAGGAACTGGTGACACAACGGAGGGCGTTTTCCAGCTCCTGGTTTAGCCATTCAGCTTGGCCGTTGGTTTGGGGGTGATAGCCGGAATATAAACAAGGGTGTGCTCCGAGGGCAGTGCAAAAGGCAGACCAGACATGGGAGGTGAATTGTGGACCGCGGTCAGAAACGATAGTGATGGGAGTGCCGTGAATACAAAAAACGTGCTGAACCAGGAGCTGGGCGGTTTCGAGAGCAGTGGGGAGTTGAGGAAGGGCGAGGAAATGGGCGGCTTTAGAAAAACGGTCGACGATGGTGAGAATGACAGTGTTGCCCTGGGAAGGAGGCAGGCCGGTGACAAAATTTAGGGCTATATGAGACCAGGGGCGACTAGGCATGGTCAGCGGCCGAAGAAGACCCGCAGGGGATTGATGGAGGGGGTTGGACAGCGC
>NW_018127900.1:1855690-1856028 GCF_001952655.1 Monopterus albus | reverse complement strand
GTATGTGATCCTTGACCTCCCATGTAATGGAGGCTACCATACAGGAGGCGTGCAAAATGTTTTCAGGTGTGTTGTTGGTGGTCGGGGAGTTGTACTGTCATGAGTGCGTCTGGCTTTTGGTTGCAGGACCCTGGCCGATAAGATAGGGTGAACTGGAATCGGTTGAAGAATAAGGCCCACCTCGCTTGTCGGGGGTTTAATCTTTTTGCCGACTGGAGGTAGGCCAAGTGTTTGTGATCGGTCCAAACCAAAAATGGTTGGTCGGCACCTTCAAGCAGGTGCCGCCATTCTTTTAGGGCCAAGTTGACGGCTAGGAGTTCCCTGTTCCCCCCCCCACA
>NW_018127900.1:1855232-1855677 GCF_001952655.1 Monopterus albus | reverse complement strand
TGGCCGGGGTCGACCGCCTCGAGTAATAAGCACAGGGGTGCAAGGCGTGGTCTTCCCCGGACCGCTGAGAGAGGACCACTCCCACCCCAGTGTCGGATGCGTCCATCTTGACTACGAACTGCCGTGAGGGGTCAAGTTGGAGGAATACGGGGGCTGTGGTGAACTGGTCTTTGAGGGTTTGAAAGGCCGGCTCCACTGTCCTGGACCATGCAAACTTCACCTTGGTGGACGTGAGCTGAGTGAGGGGGGGCTGCAATTGTGCTGTAATTTTTGATGAAACGGCGGTAGACGTTTGCAAAGCCCAGGAAGCATTGCAGTTCCTTCACACAGGTGGGGGTAGGCCAATTGGTGACAGCAGTGATTTTGGATGGGTCGGCGCAGAGTCTTCCCTGTTCAATGATGAACCCCAGGAATGTCACGGCGGAGGAGTGGAAGACGCCCTTTT
>NW_018127900.1:1853871-1854563 GCF_001952655.1 Monopterus albus | reverse complement strand
GGCTGTTTCAATGTACTCCTCCAGAGCCTGTCGTTCGGGTTTTGAGATGTGGAAGAGGCGACTGTTGGGCAAGGTGGCTCCCGGGTACAGGTCGATGGCACAGTCATATGGTCTATGAGGGGGGAGAAAGTCCGTGGCCAGGTGTTTACTGAACACCTGTTGCAGGTCGTGGTAGTCCGGGGGTATGGAGGACAGGTCCAAAGGTTCCGGTGGTGCAGCAGGAGAAGAGGAGGTGGGTTGTCCGGCGAGGAGACAGGTCGATGCACAGTCCGGGCTCCACTGGGTGATGGTGCCGGTGGTCCAGTCAACAGTAGGGTTGTGTTGGACCAGCCAGGAGTGACCCAAAACCAGTGGTGTGTCTGGAATGGAGAAGATGTGGAAGTGGATGTCCTCGTGGTGGTTGCCGGCGATGGTGAGACGGAGGGATGGAGTCCGGTGAGTGATGTGGGTCAGCGGTTGGCCATCGATAGCCCGGGTCTGTATTGCATGGGGAAGTGGTTTGGCGATAAGGCCTAGTTGCTCCACCAGGGCCGGGTCCATGAGGTTACCCCCTAGCTCGAGAGTCCAGAAGAGCATGGCAGGAGAACACCTGACCAGCTGTCTCCAGGAGCACAGGGAGGAGGTAGCTGGTACCCGGCCTGGTGGAGGGACGGCCCGTCAGTGTCCCCACTGTCACTGGCGGGGCCCCCGTT
>NW_018127900.1:1842230-1852472 GCF_001952655.1 Monopterus albus | reverse complement strand
CAACATAACAACCACTGGCCTGAAGACGGAGAAAGAACTGGCAGGGGAGTGACTGGTGAACAGTGTATAAGTATGGAGGAGACTAATGAGGTGCAGCTGGTGAGTAATCAGGGAAGCGGGGCAGGTGTGTTGAATAGTGTAATCAGTGCAAGGGCTAGGCTAGTGTGAGGAAAAAGAAGAGAGGAAGGTGGAGCTGGGCAAACCTGACACTTTTACTTGTAATGAAGTATTTTTGAAGTGGCATTGGTACTTTCAATCGAGTAAAATATCTCAATATGTCTTCCACCAAAGTACAAGGGTCACATGTATGCCTTTTGTTACAAGGGTCTCAGTTTTTCTTGTCTTTTAATTGCTCTCCTGTCTGTGTTCTTCTGCTCAGGTGTCTGGTAAAGTGGCTGGAAGTGCGCTGCGTCTGCCCTATGTGCAACAAACCTATAGCCGGTCCTCCTGAGCAGCACCACAGCATAGGGACTCTGCTGGATGAACTGGTGTAACCTCTAAACACCTGCCATCCTGGGTAGGACACGAACTCCAGGCTAAACCAGCTGGTATAACTTAGTGACAAAGGGGCAGACACTGTTGTTTAAGAGCAGCAAAAACACCAACATAATGAAAATAAGTTGGGGTAACCTAGTTACCACCCGGAGAAAGACTAAAAGATTCTGTTGCCTAGCAACCATCTCCGAGATGGCAACATGACAACTTGAGGTGTCTGAAAGATTATCTCCAGCCACCCACACATCACTCCACCACTCTTCTTTCAGCATCCCTCCCCCTCCCCCTGTCTTCTTCTCTTGTTGCCTCAAGTGAGGTTAATGGCACCAGTGAAGTGGAGGGGAGGCAGTTGCGTTCTTCACAGTGATGTGGACAAGTGAGTGTCAAGGAGCGCTGGGTAGGAGGTGCCGAGCCCCTCTGAGCATCTGTGTTTATGTTATGGCGGGCACTGATGTGAAATATCAATATTGACTGAGGTTACTGACACTCTTGTGTAAAATGAATGTCTCAAATTCTTTCACACAAGTCGTTTTGAGACAAAGCCACAGACACTTTATTTTCTGCTCAATTTTCCTGTCCATACCACTCAAACATGTTGGCGGACATTGAACATTTTTAACGATACAGTAAATATTAGTTTATAAAAAGAAACGGGTCGAACAGCGATTTAATAAAATGACTGGACAGACTAATACTGTAGCAAAGAACTGATTAAATTACTTTCAAGGAAATTAACTTTTTAAAAGATTTGGCCTCCGATTATAAACTGATTAAGAAAAATAATGGAAAAGACGGATTCATGCCTCATCAGTAGGACACTAAATTATTCATGTTACCAAGAAGCAGCACTCAAGCTGAAGTCAGTGTGTAGCAGTATCAGTGTTTTCCTCAAGTCTTTCTCACAAAACAATGGATTTTTAGCTGATATGTTTAACTGATACCAGTGTAATATCATGCTCTAATACTGTACATGCCCCAGTTGTTTTCCACTGAATGTTTTATTGTTCAGACATGTTTTTATTGTGTCAATAGAAATGGAAGGAACTGACTTGTCCTGCCTCTCACTGTAACAGTTTGGTTCTATGTTGAAATATGAATTCACAACAAACAGTTTCCATACATTCATTTTTTACTCTTAAGAGTCCGACTTGAGTACAGCACAGACGGTCCCCTGTTTTCTGGTGTGGTGAATCTTTCATAAAAGTCTATGAATTATCAGAGATGCCGCTCATCTAAAGATAACCGAAGCAGCTGCACAGACCTGAGGTGTTGTTCTGTAAATTCATTTAGCAACTAAATTTCCCTTTCACATGCAGTATTTTTGTATGATTTACAGAGATTCAGAAAGAAAAACACTGCCTAAATTGAGCACAAAACTCACAGAGCACATTGCCCAGATAAAATAGGCGCCTGCACTACAATTTAAAGCCAAACACATAGGTGAGGCTGTTGAAGTCACATGCACTAAAAAAAGAAAGAAAGAACATGTGCAAGGGAAATGTTCACCGATTCTGACCACATTCCACATTTTGTAATTCAACAAATGTAAATAACTCAAAACAATAATAAATACAACTGTCTGTTTTGCTCACCGTCTCTTGTTTTTTTCCTGATAGTCATGGTTTTGGCACCACCACCAGGTGAAATATATCAAAGTCTATTAAACTGGTATTTTATCTAGATCACCAGTTCTCAGCCTTAGATTTTAAACCCAAAACATCCATCCATCCAACCATTATTTTGAGGTTCACAGCACTTGGTGAGTATAATTACATCATTTTTTCCCCAAAATCTTTGTCATTAATTACAGCTTTACTGAGTGTAAAACTGTGTTGTGTGGTCATGTTTGCATGTTTTAGCTTGTGATCTGATCAGATTCATCATAAATCACACCACCCACTGTATTTCACTGCTGGTAAAGTGTTCAACCAAGATGACAGCAAAATTAAAGCTTTGCAGTCATTTTAAATACACGAAGGGCCTTTGTATGAGCCGCAACAGATGAAGACTCACAACCACAACTCTAATATTTGAACTGAAAAACTATTGATTCCTCCGCAACGCGGTCCGGGATAAGCGGAAGAAAATGGATGGATGGATGGAACTATTGATTCTGTGGAAGGATTTTATTAGTTGTCAAGCTCCAGAGTTTCAAAGACTGATCTTAATGGTGGAGTCCTACAAGTTAGGCTGAGTGTGTAAACAGGTTTAAGTCCCCACATTGTGAGTAATACCAGGCAGGCACGTGTACACACACACACTGCTTGGGTGGACCTGGAAACATAAGTGAGCCTTTCATGAAATCAGCCTCTACCTGACCAATAAAGAGCCAACTGTTGCTGTGTTGATGGCAATACACACACACAAACACACACACAGGGTGGAGAGACCCACAGAGAAATGCTTGTTTCTGTCACTTTCCACCTTCAGCGTCGTGGCACTCGGACTGAACAAAAAGGTCAGGTTCTTTCTCTTTTGGTGTATTTTATAGCAGACAATCTAAACACAACAGGACTGGCAAGTAAACAAGCTGCGGGACATCAGGACAGGACACATTAGGTTGGTTGATTGGTTTCCTCCAGTTACTTCTCAGATTTTTTATGTCACTGTTCCTACCGCTGTTTCTTCTTTCTGTGACATCCTTTAAGGCTTTCTGGTCATAAAATGGTTAAAAAATGGTTAACTTAACGCTGGACTCACTGCTGTTATTTTCACAATAAGTGCACAATCAAAGCCTTTATATCTCAGTACAAATGATGTAACATTTAACAAAATAAATAATAATTCTTGGTAACCAAGCTGAAGGTCAGGAACCCCTAGAGGTTCACGAGTTAAATCTGATAATTAAAAAAATTCTTTTGCACACAATGACAAATATTTGTTCTGACTTTTCTCTAATTTTTGGTTTTTAGCCACGATTTTAGGGGAGAAAATTTTGGTTCAAAACTTTGCTTCAGTCTCAAAGAACTCAACAGCAGTTTGATGAACTACCAAGCAATTTTGTACAGCTATTCATGGTGGCCAGAGGATGAATTTTACTTTGGCAATCCCCTAACGTTTCCTCAAGCACTGCCATGAGGTTGATATTTGTGAATTTTAATAAAACTACACCTTTAAAACTAGTAACATTTGCATCAACCTCAGGTTATTTTTTGTGTTTAGTCCTAATTACCAAATGTTTGGATGCCAGATTCCTAAACTATGACTGTCCATCCATCCATCCATCCATCCATTATCTACACCACTTATCCTGAAGAGGGCCGTAGGGGGGCTGGAGCCAATCCCAGCTGACACTGGCCAAGAGGCCTGGACAGGCTGCCAGTCTAGCACAAGGATGACTAAACTATGAATGTGAACATGGTAAACGTTATAACTGCTGAACATCATCGTGTGAGCATGTTGGACTTCAGCAATTAGCTTAAAGCCTCACAGAGCTGCTAGCATAGCTGAGACTCTTCACTGTGAAATACTGGAACCTCCTGCACCATAACCTGTAATGAAATGTCACAAGAGGATTTAAGGAGCCATAATTTTGGGAACCACTGTTGTTTTTTAATGTTCACTGGTATTTTTGATACTTTTTGTCATTGTAGGGACGTGGAACACTGGTGATGATTTCTGCACTTTAAGTGACAGAAACACAGACAGAAGCAAAATGTTGGGACACTGTGTGAAGACGCTGCCTGTGGATGTGACAGGTGAGAAAACAGGAGGATGTCTTCTCTGAAAGCCATACTTTTTAACCTATTGTTTAGGAGCTATGGTTGCTCATCTTCTTGTGGATGCAACTCCACCGGACAGGAGTGTGGTCATAGTTTTATAAACCTACAAGTGTTTAAGAATTATTTAAAAGAAAAGGCACCATGTTTAAAAGATGGATTTTAGCCCTGGTGTCCCGCATCGGTCTCATTGTGCTGGGCCTCTGCTGCTGTCTGGTGCTGTTCTACCTCCTTGCCTGTAAACCTGCTTCTCACAGTAGCCAGAAGTCTCTACTGTGGCCTGGAGGTGCCACTAGTAAGGAGGGATACATGGCTTTGTTGCAAGAGAGGGAGGACTCTCACAGACATTACATCAACAGCCTGACCAAGCAAATAGCCCAGCTGAAGGAGGCTCTCCAGGAAAGGACTCAACAACTACAGGAGTCCCTGGATAAAGCCAGAACAAAAGGGATTCTGCCTCAGGGTCTGGAGAGTCTGCACAAAACCCAGACACAGTTTGACCTGAAGGTAGGAACACAATACAGAAAATATGCTACTCATGTGCGCTGATGGAATAAATGTAGTGTGACTGTAGATGTTGTTATATCATGACCTCCAGGAGTTCTTTCGCTCCCAGCTGAACCAGGCAGAGGTGAACTCAGGTGCAACGCTGCCCAGCGAATATGCAGTGATTCCTTTTGACACTTTTACCCTGCAGAGGTGAGCAGGACAGTCGTACATCAGAAAGAGCCTTCCTACAGGATTACTCTGTAGCCAACCACTGACGTCAAGTCTTATGGTTTTTGTTTTGTCACTCAGGGTGTACCAGCTGGAGACAGGGCTGACCAGGCACCCTGAGGAGAGGCCCGTGAGGAAGGACCGGAGAAACGAGCTGCTGGGTGCTGTGGAAACAGCTCTGCACATCCTGAATGGGCCTCAGCAACACGTGGACAACGCCAGGCGCAAGCACACATACTCCCCTTCAAACTTTGTAGAGGGTGAGAAAGACTGCAATTTAGTCATACACTGATGTTCTTAGCATGTTGTTAGTTAGGAAACAAGCGCAAGTAGACAGATCTTAATCATGCAATATCTTATTATAATTTAATATAGCAACTGAAGTGAAATTATTGCTTTGAGGTAACTTGTACGTGATTTTCAGCATTGTTGATTTATTATCACGTCACCAAAATTATTTTCAGACACTTTCAATCTCAACTTCATTAATCATGAGTTTGCTTTGTGTACCTTTTCCCTGACTCCCACACTCTTGCCTTACTTAAGTGCAGTGATAGTTTGTTAAAATCAAGCCAACCTCTTAGAGATTTGATTTTCTCTTCCAATGTATGGTTTTAAATTATATTACAACAAAAATAATTTGGGTCACTGCCAAATAAAACACATTTTAATGAAAAAAAGTTCTACTCTTTTTTCTGCCACAGGGTTGGCTCGTACAGAGAGGGACAGGGGAAGTGTTTACGAGCTGACATTTAGAGGCGACGGGCTGCAGGACTTTACACAGCTTGTGCTCTTCAGGCCGTTCGGTCCAGTGATGAAGGTGAACAGCGATAGCGTGGACACACGCAGCATGCTCATCAACATCATCGTACCTCTTTCCAAGAGGTCAGACGCATTCAGACTGTTCATCAACAACTTCAGGTATCATTTGGAAGTGAATTAGATTTTAGAGTTTAATTGTTGTCCTTACTTGTGAAACAAAAATCAGAAATACTGAAACAACTTTGCTCATCTGTTGAACCACCAGCTGAGAATTTGGCGCTGAACATGTGGCCCCTCCATACAATGCACGTTACTGAGAATGTCAGCTTTGTAGGGCAGATGTCATACAAATCACACATACAAAGGGCAGGTGCTATACAAATAAACGTGCCTTGCTATATTTTGAATAAGGTTATTTGTGGCTGTCTCTGGATAAAGTGGCATAGAAGTGGACCTCACACATTTATTTGTATAATGCTTAATCGTCTGTCTTTGGTTCAGAGAAGTGTGCATCCAGCAGGACGGCAGGGTTCATCTCACTGTGGTCTACTTTGGCCGAGATCAAATAGACCAGGTGAAATCCATGCTGGACCAGACAACCAGGTGACGTAGGCCATTTACATTTGGTAAAAAATGATTTGTGGTCTTGAGTGATTTTCCTTTTTTTTTTTTTTGACCAGTCTGTTATTCCCTCTTTATTTTACTTTTTTGGTATTAAATTTACAGTCATGTTTATCTGGTCAGATGAAATAATTTTTTATGTGCCACTACAGACCTCTTAGCATTGAGCGTTACTGGGGGCTAGTGGGTGATGTGTGTGGAATCCAGATGTCTCATGTCTAGGCTTCGAAGTCCAGAGTAAAGTCCTAAACAAGTCATGTAATGTGACTCGAGAACTCTGAGTTGACATCATGCAGCTTGAGTCTGCACCTCTGGCAAAATGACAACATGCAATAACACTGATTACTTAATGAACTAATGTCAAGTAGGAGAGAGTTAATGTGGATTATTGCAAGATGATGCTGAAATCAGTTTCTCCTACTCAACTATTTTAGAACCCATACTCCCAAATCCATCTGTGTTGCACTGCAGATATTTTACATAAATAGAAAAAAACGGCAATGTTTTAGAGCTGCCGGCTAATAACAAGCTCGTCCTCTGAAGCTCCTGGACCCCCAGGGAGCAATACACACATCCCTCAATCATGTGTGGGCTGGAATAATAAAACTGTAATACAGATTTTTTTTTTAACATTTGGCTTTTGGGAGCAAAATATGAAGGTTGGTTGCTTGTGAATGTTTATTCACTCTAACCATTTCAGATAAAACACAAAGGCATCAGAGCACCTATCTAACTGCACACAGAGATTAATCCATGTCTGTTTCTTTTCCTCAGAGAAACTCGGTTTAGGAGCTTCACCCTGATCCAGATGAATGAAGAGTTCTCTCGTGGGCGAGGCTTAGATGTGGGCGCCAGGGCTTGGAGACAGAGCCAGAATGTCCTGCTTTTCTTCTGTGATGTTGACATCCACTTCACCGCTGACTTCTTAACTTCCTGTCGTCTTAACACAGAGCCTGGTGAGAGTTGCTTCACTTCCAGCAGTGTGAAATATTTACAGTTTATGGGGTTTTTTTGCAACATTTTAATCATATCTTAGTAAACAAACCATAGAAACACCAAATGACCACACAAAATAATTACAAAGAGACACAGAAAGACCACAAAGAATCTGGTGGTCATATAAAGGATGGCGGGGGGGCCTTTTACCTGTCTGTGCACATGCGCCCATTTTCTCAGAATCCACCCATACCTTTTGTCTTCTCTAAGCCAAGGGAAGACAACCTGTAGCAACTGCAGTTCAGTGAAAGTAACAAACAACTGGAAGTCACACCCATAATTTAGACAATCCAAACTTCCATCTATTATCTATACCGCTTATTCCGGAATAGGTTCACGAGGGGGCTTTAGCTTATCCCAGCTGACACTAGGCGAGAGGCAGCGTCCACCCTGGACAGGTCGCCAATCTGTCACAGGCCTATCCAAACTTACATGAAGCTTATAATTAAATGACAATATATGGGATGCACTTGATTTTGTCCCTTTCTTTATCAATAAGTTGTCACTGTTGTGGCAGCACTGCACTCCTCAAAGATTGGTTGTGCTGTGATTGGTCAGCATGTTCAGCTCTGCAATGTGAGTTTCTTAAGAAAATAAACTTTATTATGTGTTAAGGCCTGGTGGTTATTGTTGCTCACACGTTTCTTATTGTTTTCACTCCAATCAAACCTTGGCTGTTGCTGATGCTAAAGTAAAATGCAGAACTTCCCAACCACCAAAGAACCTTTTCTACCTGAAACCAGGTGTTTAAAATTGAAAATATTTAACTGTCTTGTCTCTAGGTAAGAAAGTGTACTATCCAGTGCTCTTCAGCCAGTACAACCCATCTATCATCTACAGTAACCAATCAGTTCTACCTTCGATTCAACAACAACTGGTAAGTTAAAGATAATAGACAAAGCTGAATTTGCTTGAAAGAATGAGAGGAAGTGTTGTCAGGATGCATGAAACTGTCTCATGGCTGTTCCTTTTGTCTCAGGTGATAAGAAAGGAAACTGGATTCTGGAGAGACTTTGGGTTTGGCATGACATGCCAGTACAGGTCTGATTTCATCAACATAGGTAATTACACAGCTTGCGCCATCGGTAATTTCCCTAATTTCTTGCTTTGAAAGGCATGATGCAGTTAAATATCACTGCTTACTGTCACTGTCATAATATAAACATTGCATATACTTTAGCAAAAACAAATGCTTAAAAGTACTGTACTTTTTTTTTTATAAAGCTTCCACTTTTTTCCTCTTTCCACAGCTTCTTTGGTGATACCACTAAAACACTTTTTCACAGCCCTGACCCTTTCCCTAATTGGAACAATGCACTTCCACTCCACTTCCACTTTGGATGATTCCTCTCTGCTTTGTGTTGTTTCCTTGTTTAAATATAACAAATTTAGAAAACAGGATTCTCTTAAAAGCATAACTATAGTTGAGTAATACAACATCTCCTGATTCTTGCTGTCTAAACTCTAACTCCTGTCAGGTGGTTTTGACCGTAACATCAAAGGCTGGGGGCTGGAGGATGTGCACCTGTACAGGAAGTACCTTCACAGTAAGCTGATGGTGATTCGCGCTCCGTCCCGTGGCCTTTTCCACTTGTGGCATGAGAAGACCTGTGCAGATGAGCTTCCTCCAGACAAGTACAAGATGTGTATGCAAACCAAAGCCATGAGTGAAGCCTCGCACGGTCAGCTGGGGGAGCTCTTCTTCAAACGGGAGGCTCATATGAACTCCCTGAAGTAGATGAACAGTGGAACATAATGAGCACAATTGGTCTAGAAATGGACGATTGTTAAGTGTGTTCATCTGCACCTTCTTTACTCTCTCCATGTTTAGTTACATTTTTTTCTGGGGTGGGTGGCTCTTTTGGTATTATTCATTTATTATACTTGGTATTAGTCTCTTTGATGTTATTATCAATAAGCAAAACAAAGCATTGTATCAGTAGTATTGATACTTTTGAGATCAATCTATCCACTGTTAACAAAGAAGACAAAAGTCGTTTGATTTTATTTGTTACATCAATAAAAGTATGAAGGATATAATGTAGCCTACATTTGTCTCTTCAATGTTAATAAAAAAAACTCACAGAGAGAGAAGAGAATGAGTTTAGACAGCTGGCAACAATATGGCATCATTAAGTGTTAGCTAGCTAGCTGACTGGGGAGCTCCCCACTTCCACCACAGACCCCGACCAAGGTCTTAATAATCACTAATCATCAATAAAATGAATGTTATTTAAATATATCTAGCCTATATTAATTAAATATAACCTAAAGTATAATTTCACATCTATCAAAGCACGTCCATCCGGCTTCAAGAGTCAAGAATAAAGTCCAGCTTTGAACTCATGCGCAGTTTGTGGAATCAATCAGAAGCCATCACGGGCCACCTCAGACGCCATCGCGGCTACCCTCCACTATTCCCTTTTTCACCTGGAAAATGGAGACTCCTACATCAGGATACTCTTCATTGACTACAGCTTTGCCTTCAACACAGTTGTCCCCCACAAACTCACCCACAAACTGTCCACACTAGGTTTGCACCCCACCCTCTGTGACTGGCTCCTGGATTTTCTGACTGGCAGGCCCCAGACTGTCAGGACTGGCAATAGGATTTCAGCCAGCAATGTTACAAACACTGGCTTCCCACAGGGATGTGTCCTCAGTCCCATCTTCTACACCCTGTTCACCCACAACTGTGTCGCCTCCCACAAAGACAACATCATCCTTAAGTTCGTGGACGACACCGCAGTGATAGGTCGCATCACTGGTGGGGACGAAGCAGCCTACAGGAGGGAGGTGGCCGGTCTGGTGTCATGGTGCAAGGACAATAATCTCAGCCTCAACACGGACAATACGAAGGAGATGATAGCGGACATGAGGAAGGAGAGGAGATCTCATTGGCCACTGTTCATCCAGGGGCTTTAAGTGGGGA
>NW_018127900.1:1839944-1840895 GCF_001952655.1 Monopterus albus | reverse complement strand
ATATGACAAATAAACACTTTGACTTCAATGTATCTTCTGCTCAGTGCAATATTCCTGTGACCCCGTGACCTATTTCAGTCAGGTCACTGCTGTAAATTCATATTCATATTGAGGAAAGCACAAGCCAAGGGTTTCACTTATTTGTAATTTCTTGAATTTGTAACTCACAGGCAAAATACACACTACATATTTAATATAGCATTTGACTTATACAACAATTTGCGAAAACACATTTTTGCATACAACTTAATTTATGCACAAACATGGACTAATACACATATTACTGCCAGCTGTCTTACCTCATATCTTACCTCATAGTGAAGGCAGGAAAAAGTCTTACCTAATATTTTGTGTTTTAATGTGGTTTTCTTACATTTCCTTGGTGAAAGTAGCAGCAAAAGGACCTAAGTTGAATTTTAGTAAAACAACATTATAAATAAAATTATCAAGAATTAGACTTGCGTATTTCTTTGTTTACATTTATCATTACTTTCTTAAGCGTATGCAATTGCAGGTTAATATTTACGCAACTTACCAGTGTTTCCACACACAAACAAACCAGCGCTGTCCTGCTATAAGAGGCTTCATCTTTGCGGATTAGTTATTGACACAAAGAACACTTAGGTTGAACCCATTTACCTCCCTCTTGCTCTTTTGCTCTCACAGAGGTAAAAAATAACAAGAGCCATGCCGTCACCTTCAAGAAAACCACAAAAAAAAAAAATTATCTTTTAATAAATGACATACCTGTACCACCCTCTTTTAAACAAGTTGCATTTAAAATGCAAACAAGGCCCAAGGGATTAAAAAGGCTTGATACAGAGACAGTTTTGCTCTAAACATTGCTTCATGTTTTAGAATAAACATGGCACCCACTGAGGTGGACGTGTTTGCGCGTTCCACTCTCCAATGCCGGCTTTTTCTTTGTTTTCTTCTTTTTTGTGTTTTTTT
>NW_018127900.1:1837813-1838957 GCF_001952655.1 Monopterus albus | reverse complement strand
ATATGACAAATAAACACTTTGACTTCAATGTATCTTCTGCTCAGTGCAATATTCCTGTGACCCCGTGACCTATTTCAGTCAGGTCACTGCTGTAAATTCATATTCATATTGAGGAAAGCACAAGCCAAGGGTTTCACTTATTTGTAATTTCTTGAATTTGTAACTCACAGGCAAAATACACACTACATATTTAATATAGCATTTGACTTATACAACAATTTGCGAAAACACATTTTTGCATACAACTTAATTTATGCACAAACATGGACTAATACACATATTACTGCCAGCTGTCTTACCTCATATCTTACCTCATAGTGAAGGCAGGAAAAAGTCTTACCTAATATTTTGTGTTTTAATGTGGTTTTCTTACATTTCCTTGGTGAAAGTAGCAGCAAAAGGACCTAAGTTGAATTTTAGTAAAACAACATTATAAATAAAATTATCAAGAATTAGACTTGCGTATTTCTTTGTTTACATTTATCATTACTTTCTTAAGCGTATGCAATTGCAGGTTAATATTTACGCAACTTACCAGTGTTTCCACACACAAACAAACCAGCGCTGTCCTGCTATAAGAGGCTTCATCTTTGCGGATTAGTTATTGACACAAAGAACACTTAGGTTGAACCCATTTACCTCCCTCTTGCTCTTTTGCTCTCACAGAGGTAAAAAATAACAAGAGCCATGCCGTCACCTTCAAGAAAACCACAAGAAAACAAATTATCTTTTAATAAATGACATACCTGTACCACCCTCTTTTAAACAAGTTGCATTTAAAATGCAAACAAGGCCCAAGGGATTAAAAAGGCTTGATACAGAGACAGTTTTGCTCTAAACATTGCTTCATGTTTTAGAATAAACATGGCACCCACTGAGGTGGACGTGTTTGCGCGTTCCACTCTCCAATGCCGGCTTTTTCTTTGTTTTCTTCTTTTTTGTGTTTTTTTTACTTTATTTTATTGAAACAAAGTAACACATTAACAAAACAGGACCGAACATGGGAGACAAGACAAGACAACAGTTACATGACATTAAAAGGATATAGAGTGTTTAACGAGGTTGTAGTGTGTGAAGTGTGGGTATTTCCAACTTATGCAGTCTATGAAATGCAAGAAAGGGAAAAGGAGGGGAAGTAAATAAA
>NW_018127900.1:1829742-1837297 GCF_001952655.1 Monopterus albus | reverse complement strand
ATATGACAAATAAACACTTTGACTTCAATGTATCTTCTGCTCAGTGCAATATTCCTGTGACCCCGTGACCTATTTCAGTCAGGTCACTGCTGTAAATTCATATTCATATTGAGGAAAGCACAAGCCAAGGGTTTCACTTATTTGTAATTTCTTGAATTTGTAACTCACAGGCAAAATACACACTACATATTTAATATAGCATTTGACTTATACAACAATTTGCGAAAACACATTTTTGCATACAACTTAATTTATGCACAAACATGGACTAATACACATATTACTGCCAGCTGTCTTACCTCATATCTTACCTCATAGTGAAGGCAGGAAAAAGTCTTACCTAATATTTTGTGTTTTAATGTGGTTTTCTTACATTTCCTTGGTGAAAGTAGCAGCAAAAGGACCTAAGTTGAATTTTAGTAAAACAACATTATAAATAAAATTATCAAGAATTAGACTTGCATGTTTCTTTGTTTACATTTATCATTACTTTCTTAAGCGTATGCAATTGCAGGTTAATATTTACGCAACTTACCAGTGTTTCTACACACAAATAAACCAGCGCTGTCCTGTTATGAGAGGCTTCATCTTTGCGGATTAGTTATTGACACAAAGAACACTTAGGTTGAACCCATTTACCTCCCTCTTGCTCTTTTGCTCTCACAGAGGTCAAAAATAACAAGAGCCATGCCGCCACCTTCAAGAAAACCACAAGAAAACAAATTATCTTTTAATAAATGACATACCTGTACCACTTTGACTTAGAAGCTGATTATGCACACAATGTTGTTTATTGTCTCAAACTGCAAATTAGCGCAATGTAAATACAATGAAGTAGACTGGTTTTATAATCGATCCATGCTTAAAAGGTATTAAGGTGAACAATGAGAGGAAAGGGAGAACTACATGAGAAGGGCTTAGAGAGAAACAACACCGTGTTTGACACTGGTGGTTCTAAATGTAACACATTTACTATCACATAAAAAGTACTGTCCACGGATGTTGAATTTAAAAGGCCTTTCAGGACATATAGGTTGCGATAAATGTACCACTACCGATATCTAATCTCCTATACTGTGCATTCATGAGACAACGGTCTCTCCTCTATTAATAGTGTTACTGATGTCATTACCTCTGCAGACCACTGCGAGGAGGAGCAGCTCTGCATCAGCCTACCCCTGTCGTAACGTGACCGCGGACGCGCTATAGGCCCGAAACTCCTGATACCACTTCCCTGTGCTGTGCTGCATTCATGTACACATCAGAAATTAAACACAAGGTCTGTGTGGTAGCAGTAAAGACCTCAGTCCTCATTGCGTTTACTTGACAAACAGGACTTTACTCCAGTCAGGAGATCACATGGGACAGAAAGTAGACAGTAGACAATAATGTTAATGATACTAGTACTTGTTGTGAAAGGTAGACTATTAAAGACAGAAACTAGAAGACCTAACCCTTACTAGCATTATGACACACTAGGGCCCTCGGTACAGATATGTTGAAGACCCCCGCCCTGTAAAAAGACACAAAATGACCACAGGCCATGCAGTCATGTACTATAGCTTGTAATTCTTTTGTGTCTCTTTCTTCTTTCTGGCCAATCTGTGTACCTCCCATGACATTTTGTAGGCCTATTTTTTTGTACTTTTATTTGTGGTAACCCCTTGGCCCTCTGATCCTGTGCCTGGTTGGCTACCTATTTTTATTAAGCAAAATCATAGAAAACAATAGAACCCAAGACAATACCACAAACAATATAATTAAAGTAGTTTTAACAATTTTGAGAAATATATACAATTTATTATTATTAGCCTGTTTATTTACTTGCATTTTTATTTAGGCCTATCATATTTTATTTCTTTGTATGACAAGTGCTGTATGTCTAAATCTGTGATGACTTTTACTTTTATGGCCACGCTCTCTCCGCCCACTCAGTGTTACAACTCAGCAGTTCAAAGGTTTCCCCTGGCATTCTCCCATTGCCTACGGTCCGGGAAGGCAGCATTTCTCATACCTGGAGAGGAGCGCTTGTGTCCGCACTTAACGGTTCGTGTCTGTTCCCCAGGACGGGACAGTATTATAAGCTGAACAAATCCTTCTCTGTTAGGATGCTTATTGAGCAGTTGCACGGGTGAGAGACGCTTTTGACGTGTGCGGTGCTGTTAGACTAGATTTAGTTGAGTATTTTTGACTTAGAGTAGGTTATTTTTTTTATCCCTCGGTAGTTGGTGGTAGCACGACACTGGTGTTTTTTTCTATACACACATATATATTTTGTGATGGAATAGTGAACAGTGTGCGCCAGAAAGGCTGCGTCTCGTCTCTCCTGACACCATCCGGGACGGAACATTTTTGACTAAGGCAAGCGCCAAAAGGAGAAGGCGCAACATGTTTGAAGCCTCGGGAGTCCCTCTCATCCTGCTGGACATAGCCTGTGTAATACTCGGTATGTAAATCTCATGGTTAGCAAACCGCTAATTCATCTTGTTTATTTATCAAGAATAAACTGAGCTGCAGATAGTCTTCTATCATCAAGCAAAAATTAGAGGACCTTTCTGTTTGAGACATAGTAGTCTAAGCAAATCCAGTCAGATGATCTGCATGAATGTCATATAAATACACACAGGGAAGCTTGAGGTTCAGGGAACCAGGCTGGAAAAAAGCAACAAAGTCCCACCCTGTGTGGTTTTTCCCAGGCAAAGCTGTATTTTTTAGCTCACTGGAATGTAATCACAGCAACAGAAAAGTACTGCAGGACTGTATCCAACAATGCTGCAATGATACTGCAGTAACAGACATTTAAAAAGATCTCAATCACAGCTGTAAGAATCTGAACTCTGTACTGTGTGGGACAGTCAGAGGGATCAGAGGGATATGGATAGACAGGTTTAGACACAGAGCTTCATAATTCCTTTCCTCTTGTTAATCTGCATTGAGCCACTTTGCTTAGTCAGTGTCTTGTAGTTGGCTGTGCTGCTGACTGTACACGTCGTCTCATTGTGGTTTGGACCTGGCAGCAGCAATCAATCCCATATCTTCTATCCACAGTCTAAAAAAGAGTCAGACATATAGCAACATATTTTTAGTTACAAAATTAACAAAAATATAAATTAATAATAAAAACTCATGGCAACCTCTCAGTGCAAACATGTTTTAAATCTCTGTTCATAGTAACAGGGATTTGTAATCTTTCCTGTTTAATATAAATAAAATAATGTGCATTTTCGTCTGTGACCTGCACTAAGATATTACTATCTTACTGGGTGGGGCATATGGTAATATAGTTTGAAAGCACTAATACAGAGAATGACGACAGCCATCAGTGTAATATGCCCTGTTGGAAGGTTTAAACCAACATGCCTTAATAGGCAATATGTTCCGTGTGATGACTCAGTTAACCTGGCAGCATTTATTTTAGTGATGGTACTTGGAAGAACGCCTGGCATTGCATTACTTGCTTCACTTTAGCCGGCAGCAATTGTTCTTGTATCTTGTTTCAGTTTTGTAATGTTCAGAAAAGCTGTGAAGAATATACCTTTAAATCAAATCTGAGTGTATTTTATGGGCCTGGGTGATGATTCCTCTGCCCACTTACACGAGGATTAATCTTGTCAACTGAATCACTGTTCTTTTATCCAAAGTTAAGCATATGACCCGTATGTCTGCAACAGAGTATTAATATGTCTACATTAGTTCTTGTGTTTTGTTTATCCGATATTGTTCTGTAATAAATGAAGGTTTCAAGTGTTTGAGTTATTGTGTAACTTTATGTCCTTGAACTGAATGAATTTCCTCAAATAAACCCATAGATTCTTTTCTTAGGAGGGGAAATACTTGTGAGATCCTGACAAATTTCCTGAATCATGTCATGCACATTGTGTAACAGTAGCAGAGGCTCATCAGGCTGAGTCACATTAGTGTTTGCAGCTGGCTGTGTAACATGATATACAGTGGGTACGGAAAGTATTCAGACCCCCTTAAATTTTTCACTCTTTGTTATATTGCAGCCATATGCTAAAATGATTTAAGTTCATTTTTTTCCTCATTAATGTACACACAGCACCCCATATTGACAGAAAAACACAGAATTTTTGACATTTTTGCAGATTTATTAAAAAAGAAAAACTGAAATATCACATGGTCATAAGTATTCAGACCCTTTGCTCAGTATTTAGTAGAAGCACCTTTTGAGCTGATACAGCCATGAGTCTTTTTGGGAATGATGCAACAAGTTTTTCACACCTGCATTTGGGGATCCTCTGCCATTCCTCCTTGCAGATCCCCTCCAGTTCTGTCAGGTTGGATGGTAAACCTTGGTGGACAGCCATTTTCAGGTCTTTCCAGAGATGCTCAATTGGGTTTAAGTCAGGGCTCTGGCTGGGCCATTCAAGAACAGTCACGGAGTTGTTGTGAAGCCACTCCTTCGTTATTTTAGCTGTGTGCTTAGGGTCATTGTCTTGTTGGAAGGGGAACCTTCGGCCCAGTTTGAGGTTCTGAGCACTCTGGAGAAGGTTTTCGTCCAGGATATCCCTGTACTTGGCCACATTCATCCTTCCCTCGATTGCAACCAGTCGTCCTGTCCCTGCAGCTGAAAAACACCCCCATAGCATGATGCTGCCACCACCATGCTTCACTATTGAGACTGTATTGGACAGGTGATGAGCAGTGCCTGGTTTTCTCCACACATACCGCTTAGAATTAAGGCCAAAAAGTTCTATCTTGGTCTCATCAGACCAGAGAATCTTATTTCTCACCATCTTGGAGTCCTTCAGGTGTTTTTTAGCAAACTCCATGCGGGCTTTCATGTGTCTTGCACTGAGGAGAGGCTTCCGTCGGGCCACTCTGCCATAAAGCCCCGACTGGTGGAAGGCTGCAGTGATGGTTGACTTTCTACAACTTTCTCCCATCTCCCGACTGCATCTCTGGAACTCAGCCACAGTCATCTTTGGGTTCTACTGTACCTCTCTCACCAAGGCTCTTCTCCCCCGATAGCTCAGTTTGGCCAGACGGCCAGCTCTAGGAAGGGTTCTGGTCGTCCCAAACGTCTTCCATTTAAGGATTATGGAGGCCACTGTGCTCTTAGGAACCTTAAGTGCAGCAGAAATGTTTTTGTAACCTTGGCCAGATCTGTGCCTTGCCACAATTCTGTCTCTGAGCTCTTCAGGCAGTTCCTTTGACCTCATGATTCTCATTTGCTCTGACATGCACTGTGAGCTGTAGGGTCTTATATAGACAGGTGTGTGGCTTTCCTAATCACATCCAATCAGTATAATCAAACACAGCTGGACTCAAATGAAGGTGTAGAACCATCTCAGGGATGATCAGAAGAAATGGACAGCACCTAAGTTAAATATATGAGTGTCACAGCAAAGGGTCTGAATACTTATGACCATGTGATATTTCAGTTTTTCTTTTTTAATAAATCTGCAAAAATGTCAAAAATTCTGTGTTTTTCTGTCAATATGGGGTGCTGTGTGTACATTAATGAGGGAAAAAATGAACTTAAATGATTTTAGCATATGGCTGCAATATAACAAAGAGGGAAAAATTTAAGGGGGTCTGAATACTTTCCGTACCCACTGTACACTTGGATGATATGCAAGATCGAAATCTGTCAGTGAGGTGAAATGTATTGTCATTATCTGCCTCTTTTTTCATGTTAACAGTTGGACTTCCATTTTTTATCCTTACTCCTCTACACAACCCTTTCAAACGAGGGTTTTTCTGTGATGATGAGTCCATCAGATACCCCCTCAAAGACGACACCATACCCTACCCACTGCTGGCAGGAGTCATGATCCCCTTTGTACTGATCATGGTAAATACAACAGTCTTCTTCCTTATTGGCAGAGAAAAATATTTGACTCTTTTGCTTGTATCTTATATTGGGTCAAAGTGTGTGACTGGTTTACACATGAGTTAATATATTCCGTTACAGATTCTCTGTGGCGAGTTCCTTTCTGTTTACTTCTCTCGCATCAAGAACCAGTCATTAGGGACTAAGTATATGGCATGTATCTACAAAGCTGTGGGCAGCTATGTTTTTGGAATGGCTGCTAGCCAGTCTCTGACAGACATCGCCAAGTACTCCATCGGTCGTCTGCGGCCAGACTTCCTGGCTGTGTGCAAACCAGATCGCATCAACTGCAAAACTGGTGGTTACATCGAGAACATCACCTGCACCGGAGACAAGTTTCTGGTAGACGAGGCCAGGTAATGGTCCTGAACATGAATTATATGAAACCCACACGATCCACTTCTGAAAATCCCAACATGTGTCATTTCTTCTGTTTACATCATAACATTATCAGCATTGTGTAGTAGTTGCAGTCTTGCTGGGAGGAATCTCCAGTTACTTGCATTATTTAAAAAGATACTCCAGTGATTAAACATTGTAGTTCAGTAAAGTTGTGGGACTCGACAGACATAGGTTAAAAAGAGAATAGTCAAAACTGACACAGTTGGCTGAGACATCCTGACTTTCAGTCCCTAGTGTGTGTCAAGCTCCAAAAACACTAAATCATTCACTCTAACTATAAAGTGTGTAATAGTGTCTTTTTGTTAGATATTACTCTGGTAGCCACCCACGGGTTTCAGACTCTGTTCCCCCCAATTGAGGCTTTTTGTTAAAAAAATGTGTAGTCTCAAAGGCCGACCTGAAATAATCCTGATAATATCAGTAGTTATTTTCTCAGATAAATACTGAGAAACATTATACAACTGTATTCACTGACTAAATTGCACTTTTTGCAATGTGTACAATTAGCGGAATACCCCTTAATCTTTCTAACTTTATAGCAGGAGAGTAATTTGACAGCGATACAGTGTGATTATGATAGACTTTTGGTATTAACCTAAAATATGCATTTCACATGAAAAGTGACTTGATTAGGACAAAGGTGCCTAATTTCATGCAGTATATTTTTTGTTTATCTTTTGTAGGGTGTCCTTCTACTCTGGTCATTCTTCCTTCTCTATGTACTGCATGCTGTTCCTTGCAGTAAGTTCTTATTGTCTGTTTAAAAAAAAACTATTTTGAATTTGGCATACATATAAGCGTGCTAACACTGTCTTATTACATAACTGTTTTCAGTAAAGGCATTAGCTGCTCACACCTACAGTCTAAATATTGGCTTGGATAATAAAGGCTGTATGCCTAGGTTTGAGCTTTATTTGCTTGTAAAATGTATTTGTTTCCTCCTTCATGCTACCATAGCTGTACATTCAAGCGAGACTGACATCAGAATGGGCGCGGCTTCTGCGTCCCACCATTCAGTTCTTCTTGATTGCAACTGCTGTGTATGTGGGTCTGTCCCGGGTGTCTGACTACAAACATCACTGGAGTGATGTGCTGACTGGCATCGTGCAAGGGGGGTTAATGGCCGTTTTCGTAGTAAGTTTAATCTAAAGCTTCAATAAAATAGTAAAGTAAAGTGAAAGGTCCAATCTTCACAGTGCAATTACAATAACACACACTGTAATGTTGTTGCTCTCTTTTTCTGCAGGTTTTTTGTGTGGCCAACTTTTTTGAACAGCCAGTGGACGCCGGGGTGTC
>NW_018127900.1:1828357-1829631 GCF_001952655.1 Monopterus albus | reverse complement strand
AATGAGGCCAAAGACAAATCCTGTTTAGGACCTCAATAACTTTAAATGGTCCTAGACCTAAAACACTCCAATGAACTGCCCCTGTGGTAGACTGGTGACCTGTCCAGGGTGTACCCCGCCCAATGTCGGCTGGGATTAGCTCCAGCCCCCCCGCAACCCTATTTATGAATAATCGGTATAGGTGATGGATAAAGAAGCAGGACTTTCGGCAGTTTATTATGGAAGGACAAAACAAAATACAATATGATGGGTTGACCTTAGAAAAGGTACCTTTTTTACTGTGTGAGCTTGTAGGAAGTGTGGTTAGTGCATACTGGTCTGATGTTGGCATGAATGAATGAATTTCCTTTTGCCCAGAATATAATGAGCGTCTGTGTGTGCACTACAAGCAGGCTCACAGAGTGCCTGGCACCTGTGAATAAAGGAACCTGGACTATCCTTAAGAGTAAAATGGAGACTAAACTCAGAAATGATATGTTTTTTGTTGATTTTCACTGCTACATGTTCTGTTTCTTCCTCTAATGGAATTTCACTGTAATGTAATGAAAATACAGGGATTCTTTTCTTTTGCCTTGTTTTCTTACAATTTGCATGATGATTTTTGTGTTTTTGTCCATGGGGATGCAACAGTATTGTTGAAGGCAGTACTGCAAACAATGAGCCAAATCTTATTACAGGGACTGAGAGAACTTTGCTAAGAGAGGTTTAATACACAAACATGGCGATAAAGCATTCTCACATATTGCAACTTTAGATAATCAAAAGTATTAGTTAGCTGTCATATGTTTCATGTAGTTCCTCATGACTACTGACAGATCTACAGTAAAGCCACATTCATGTCAGGTATCATATTTACAAATTTCTTAAAAAATGTTCATATCAACTTTCAGATCTTTTGAATACTGTGATACACAGTTTTTGACCTGGCATTACTAATAATGAAGTGCCTAAAAACCAAACATGGATGCCCCACATCAACCAAAGACTGCTGATTAATGTAATTCATGGATATGATGTTATGGTGGTGCTGTGCCTGGCTGCATACATTTGCATATTAATCAGGCAAAACAGATGGATGTTGACAAATGATGGAAGATTTCACCTGGATAAATAAAGGTTTAAAAAAATTAAATGAATAGTTCAATTTTTCAAACCTGGCTGGTATCAGAAAGTGTTTATCAAAATGCTTCATTTTTAATTTGGCCTGTGCTCCACCAACTAACCTGATCCCATCTTTAACTGAAGACTGAAGACTGTGGTCTGTGGCTTCACAG
>NW_018127900.1:1821502-1828280 GCF_001952655.1 Monopterus albus | reverse complement strand
GAATTTTAACAAATGTATTGTAAAAATGTTCCTGTAGAGAAACTTCATACTTTCTCTCTCTTGACTAAAACACAGCTGACCCTGTTGAGCAAATGTGATTTAGAAACAAAACAGTCCCTTTTTTTTTGTTCATATTCAATATACGCAAGGTTTCGATGTGCAATGCTGTCTAGGGGGAGTATGAATAGGCCTTTCCCAACATAGTGCCACTTTCTGATAAGGCATCACTGATAGATTTATAAGCTGTATGGCTTTAACATTGGTTAATCTTTTACTTGTACTTTACTGAACTGGGTTTGCCAGGGTGTGGAAATTCCTTCTCCAATATGACACTTTATTAGCCAAGGAGACTTTTCCAAGTCTGCAATTAAAATAGTAACAAGCACTACCATGTTTCTCACTTTTTTAGTCATCTTCTATATAGTTATAAATGTCAGTAAATAGAAATGGGTTTCTCAGTTTGCAATAAGCCATCAGCTGTGAATCACCTACATGTTCTTTTCCATAAGGTGAATGTTGGAGAGGCCTCCTTAATGAATTAAATAGCAAACCAAAAAGACTAGGTATTAAAAAAGTGACCCTATTAAGTGATTTATAAAGCATTAGTAAATCATTATGTCAGCCCCCCCGCAACCCTATTTATAATCAGCTATTGTGGTGTCAGAAAGTGACATTCCAAACACTTTAATTTAAACTAAGACATACATAGAAAGAAACTGGTTCTCTCCGAGTGTTCCAGCTTCCTCCCACAGTCCAAAGGCATGCAGCTTAGGTTGACTGGCATCTCTACCAAATTGGCCATTATCCAGAAGCACATCCAGCATAAAACATGCCAAGTTTAACGTGTGCATCGTCAGTTTGGTGGGGACTGATGATTCACTGTGGCAACCCCTAACCGGAACAGCTGAGAGCAGAAGAAGAAGAAGACACAGAAAGAAATTAAGGGAATAAATTAAAAATGTAAAAAGAGTCAGTTTAAAATGCTAAAATTTTGAGGGCAACAATATAAAAACAACAATCCCAGGGACAGACTATGTAATGATTTTCCTGCTACTGTATGTATATAAAGAACCAAATAATTCATGTGAAATTATTATGAATATTTCATAGCCACAGCATCATGATTTCATGTCTGTTGGGCCACTGAAAAATGGCTCATCTTGTTTTGGCAACACTTCTGACTCCACCATGTCTGAAATCTGACCAATTGTGTTGTCTGTTTCTTCACAGAGCTCTCTCTTGTTGTCACGCTGACCTTGACAATAGTCCTTACTGAAAGCAGCTCCATTCACCCTCTGTCACATGTCTCACGTTATTTTGCCAGGCAGTGATGCTGCTGGAGAAACAAACGAGTCCAAATGCAGTGTGAAATGGCACCTTTTAAAGATTTAGCGCTGAAATCTTTATCTCAATTCATACATTTAATTTAGCTACCACCACACTACACATACATTGTCTTAAGAGAAGTGGAATGGCAATGACTACTTAAATAACTCGAGACAATGAGAAAACAGTGAGAACCTAATGACGAGGATCCTCTTGACAGAACCAACTGTATATTAAAAAAACATAAGAGAAGTGGATAAATAATGGATGGAAATGAGGTTCTAAATGGTCTTTAACTCTACCTGAGAGAACAAAGCTTAGTTTCAGAGAAGTAGTAAAGTTAAGCAGTGTTCTCTTACATTTGTTCCTGTTTTAAATAAGAGCAACAAACAGAAGTAGAAAAGAGGAATAGATCTCAGGGAAGTGGAATGAAAAATACAGATGTGTGTACTCAAGCAGGAGTGGACTTCTTGACTTTGGATAACTTTATTTGTATAGCATACTTTACTGTCCTTAATTGTGATCCTTACCCTTATCAATTAATTCTGCCAATTCAAGATGCCATCAAGAGATGAATACACAGACTGGCAGCACATTGCTGTGTCTGAGCCCTTGTGGATGAGAAAATATTAAATGGTGCTACCTGGTGGTGTTTGGAGGAAATTGAAGTGTTAATCTAAACATTAGTATTAGGAACTTTAATAAAACTGATCTTTTTAAAACCAACTCTAAAAGACTAGGGCCAAAAATCTGTGTAATCAAATTATATGGAGAACACCAGGCGATTATGCTGCTTTTCTGTCTCATTGTAAATCAAATACCTCTGGGCTTTGAACAGTCACACAAAATAAGCAATTTGAAAAGATCACCTTGGACTCTAAAAAGGTTTCAGTTTTTGTCATTTATAGGCAAAATGATTAAACAGCACTGAATATATAACACCAATTAATCATTAGATACAAGTGTTGTCAAAATATTTGTGATTAACTGCTTGATTGCCCATAGTTAACAATTAACTGCAAATGAATCACTATCTGTTCTAAACTGTGGTGGAAAGTAACTAAGTACATTTACTCAGTTACAATTTTGTGGCATCTGTACTTATATTTTCATTTTCTGGTACTTCATACTTTGAAGTCACTATTTTAGAGGTAAATGTACTTTTTACTCTACTACATTTATTTTATAACTGCACAGAAGGGCCCCAGGTCGCCCTAGACTCGAACTCGGAACCTTCTTGCTATGACAGTGCTAACCACCCCGTTAATGCGTTATTGAATTAACTTTGACAGCCCGAGTTGCAACACTCTTCCACTGTAGTCTCAACAAGCCATGACAGGACATCACAACACTGTGAGTGTCACTGAATTTATTACCATAGTATCAAACATTTCACCCAATTTCAACCACAGTTGAGATACTTTGCATACACTGAAAAGTAAAGCAAGACACTTGTCATGTCAACCTAAAACCCATCATTTGCCCTCACAAATCTAATGCTCTTATGAACAAATCATTACAGTACAGTGAACAGCAGAATTCATGACTCTGGTATGTGCATTGCTATGCATGTTGTCTTTATATTGTGGTACAATGAAGTAGTCTGCGGACAAATTCAAAACACGACGTGTTTAAGATACTGAGGGTTCTTTGCATGCCACTGGTCAAACCTGCACAGATGGCATCAACCGAAACATTAAACTTATTGTAGTTAAGCGCACAGAAGAATTTTACAGCTCGGAAGGGTGGTTAAAACTTTATTTTGAGAAATCTGTACACCAAGGTTTTGGCCTTCAGTGTTCACATATATAAGCATAATCGGGACACAGACAGGTAGCTCACTGAGGAACAAGAGAAGTGCTAGCCATTACTCAAAACTGGACAGGAAGTTCAGTACAGTCTGCTTCAGTTTAGCATCAGATGCCTCTGAGATCTTCCCATCAGTCCTGAAACAGAAAACAGATAAGTCAGACTGGCCCTTTTTAAACTGTGGATACACATGTTAATTGAAGGTATAACAAATCAAAATTTATTTAGCACTTTAAAAACATCCAGTATTTTACACAGGCAGAATAAAATCCCTAACTAAAATAAAATAGGATCAGTGCAAAAATAAAACAGAACACACACGTGACATTTAATAAATTAAAAGGAATGCATTAGGTGCTACCATGTATTAAAAGCCAAGATAAATAAATATGTTTTAAGAAATTACTTAAAAGTAGTCAGGTCAGTAGCTGATCTAACATTAAGAGGTAGAGTATTCCACAATTTAGGGGCTGCAACAGCAACAATAACAGTGAGAATTGTGCCTAAGAATTTTTCTCACCTGATTGCGGCAAGTAGGTCCTGCTGCTGACTGATGATGTGCTGCATGAAAGCCTTCTCAAACTTTGTG
Organism: Monopterus albus; assembly: GCF_001952655.1. Taxonomy (NCBI): domain Eukaryota; kingdom Metazoa; phylum Chordata; class Actinopteri; order Synbranchiformes; family Synbranchidae; genus Monopterus; species Monopterus albus. The sequence goes on along the minus strand of NW_018127900.1, from coordinate 1,824,556 downwards.
ATCTTGCTGGGATCCATCTTGTCCAAGTAACCTCTGACACCAGCATAGATGACTGCTACCTGCTCCTCAATTGCCATGGGACCTGGAGGAGTGGTCAGAGACAGAGATACAGCGTTTGCATTCAGGTTTTAGCCATCCCTCAATACAGAAGAGATAACTATAAAATGTTACCCACAGTACTGTCCCTGTTTGAGCAGCTCAGTGAGCCTGACACCCCTGTTAAGGAGCTGCTGGGTGGCAGCATCCAAGTCAGAGCCAAACTGGGCAAAAGCAGCCACTTCACGATACTGAGCCAGCTCCAGCTTCATGGTACCGGCCACCTATTAGGTATTTAGAAATAAATAAAAAAAAGTGTTAGAAATCATCTGTGATTGTAGTCTTGATGCAAATACAAATCTCCAAGCCAGATGTTACCTGTTTCATGGATCTGGTCTGGGCAGCAGAGCCTACTCTGGACACAGACAGACCTACATTGATAGCTGGGCGGATACCCTTGTAGAACAGCTCAGTCTCTAAGAAGATCTACAATAAAGACATAAAAATAGCCTATATGAAAAATTTAAAATAGAAGACTTCATGAAGGAGAAGGTTGCTGCCAAGAACAGCTAAAAATGACTTCAAGACAAACCTGTCCGTCTGTGATAGAGATGACATTGGTGGGGATATAAGCAGACACATCACCGGCCTGAGTCTCGATGACAGGGAGGGCAGTGAGGGAACCACCGCCAAAGTTGTCGTTCATCTTGGCAGCTCTCTCCAGCAGACGAGAGTGCAGGTAGAACACGTCACCAGGGTAGGCCTCACGACCAGGAGGACGACGCAGCAGCAGGGACATCTGACGGTAGGCAACAGCCTGCGGGGAGGGAAAAAAGGATATTTACCAATTTATACTTGGGAATAGTGCCTCAATTTCCTCATTAATATTAATGAAGGCATTTCCCAACTTTCGTTAACTGCAATCGCAGGAAACTTATCGGGGGTGGGGTGGGGAACCAATTCTGTAATTTTAATATATGAGATTGAATCTGTTTTTTTTTTTGCTTCACTTTACAACTACAAACTGAGCACTAACCTGCTTGGACAGATCATCATAGATGATCAGGGCATGCTTGCCGTTGTCTCTGAAGTACTCGCCCATGGAGCAGCCAGAGTACGGGGCCAGGTACTGCAGAGGGGCTGCGTCAGAGGCGGTGGCACAGACCACAATGGTGTACTTCATGGCATCAGCATCAGTCAGCCTCTTCACCAGCTGAGCCACGGTGGACCTCTTCTGCCCAATGGCAACATAAATGCAGTACAGCTTCTTCTTCTCATCTGTTCCATCATTGAACCGCTTCTGGTTGATGATTGTGTCGATGGCAATGGCAGTTTTGCTGTCAATTGAAGATGACCAATTCATTTATTTGAGTGAATATTTATAAGCTTAAGCAAAAAAAAAAAAAAAAAAAAAAAAAAAAAAAAAAAAAGCACCTAAGCTACAGATTTCCTTGATCAATGAAACTGTAGCACACTAACAGTAAATACGGTAAAACTAATTCTGTATTTACCCGGTCTGTCTGTCACCAATGATCAGCTCACGCTGGCCTCTGCCAATGGGCACCAGGCTGTCCACAGCCTTGATTCCAGTCTGCATAGGCTCCCTCACAGAGATACGGGGGATGATACCTGGGGCCTTCAGACCCACACGCCTACGGATCTTGGACCCCAGGGGACCCTTAAAAAGAAAATATGCGTTTATAACACTGTCATACCAAGATGCTGACATGATAAAGGGTTAGAAAAAAAAAAAAGAAAAGAAAGCCAGTGATCCTACTTGACAATTTAGATTGAATTTTTTAAATGTTCAGATAATAACTATCCAACTATAAAGAGAAAAGTTTTTAAAAAAAGTAAATTTAAGGTTCTTCATTTATTTATCCATGACAAGGGGATGCTTACTAATTTGGAAACAGGGCACATGTGTCATTTCAGTCAAGCCTACTTAAGGCACTGGTTTACATTTTAACCAGTGTGTTTTTTTTTTTACATTAGTTGACATACAATGAGCTTAACAACTAGACAGGTCAAAATTTAAAAGCTACTTAAATGTGTAAATAATTGAGACAGTGTTCCTTTGACAGCTAGCAGTTAGGAGAAAAGACCATTATTAAGTTCCTTCCAGGAACTTGACCGATCACTCATTTAAAAAGATGTCTTAAATAACCTTTCCATCGATAGCATTTCCCAGGGCGTCCACTACACGGCCTAGCAGCTCCATACCAACAGGAACATCCACAATGGCACCAGTTCTCTTCACAATGTCACCTTCCTTGATCAGCTTGTCATTACCAAACACCACAACACCAACGTTGTCAGGCTCCAAGTTCAGAGACATGCCCTGGAGGAAAACAATTTAAAACTTGTTGGCAAGGTCACACTTGTTGTTACTTTGGCAAACACAATCCAAAAATAAAAACAAGTTTCAGGCACTGGAAATTTAAGACCGAGTTTAATCTTTCACTTTACAGTTTTTACACTTTACTTTCACTACCAGTTTTTTGTTGACTCAAGATGTAGTGTGTGTCCAAGTGTCATCTTATACAGTGGGTACGGAAAGTATTCAGACCCCCTTAAATTTTTCACTCTTTGTTATATTGCAGCCATATGCTAAAATCATTTGTTCATTTTTTTCCTCATTAATGTACACACAGCACCCCATATTGACAGAAAAACACAGAATTTGACATTTTTGCAGATTTATTAAAAAAGAAAAACTGAAATATCACATGGTCATAAGTATTCAGACCCTTTGCTCAGTATTTAGTAGAAGCACCCTTTTGAGCTAATACAGCCATGAGTCTTTTTGGGAATGATGCAACAAGTTTTTCACACCTGCATTTGGGGATCCTCTGCCATTCCTCCTTGCAGATCCTCTCCAGTGCTGTCAGGTTGGATGGTAAACGTTGGTGGACAGCCATTTTCAGGTCTCTCCAGAGATGCTCAATGGGGTTTAAGTCAGGGCTCTGGCTGGGCCATTCAAGAACAGTCACAGAGTTGTTGTAAAGCCACTCCTTC
>NW_018127900.1:1816056-1820519 GCF_001952655.1 Monopterus albus | reverse complement strand
GGTCTGAATACTTTCCGTACCCACTGTACGTGTAGATGTCAGCATCTATTTAGACCTACCTTCAGCCCAGAGGAGAACTCCACCATCTCTTCTGCTTGGACATTCCTCAGCCCATACACTCTGGCAATACCATCACCAATGGACAACACACGCCCCGTTTCCTCCAGTTCTGCAGAGGTGTCAGCTCCCAGGATTTTCTCCTCCAGGATTGAAGACACTTCAGCTGTGCCTATGAAAAAGAAGACATGCATATTATAGAATCTTCACTCAGTCTAAAAATCAGACTACAAAGTTTTGGATTGTCTACAATTAATTTATTAAAAGAGTTCTTTACAATAACTTCACACAGTGATTACAAAGACAAGCTCTGTAACTATAGTATGATCAACGGCCTGTATCAGTTACTTTTAGGTGCTGACCCATGTTGTGAAAGATAAAGTCTTTGTCCTGTTGTTTTTATCTTTCTCACCTGTCTTCTGCAGCCATGGTCGGTGTGTATGGAGGTGGTTGACCCCAACGCAGGCAGCCGGTACAGTCTTGGACACCTGGATTCATTAATAGAAGGGTTTGAATAAACGTTTGAAAACAAAACTATACAAGACATATTGCAGCGACACTTCGAATGCGAGGTTTAAAACTCGTGCTCGTGTACGCAGTGTATCGGCGAAGACATGCGCTATCACGGTTCCTGACCTTCAAAGCATGGCTGAATGAGTTCCTAGCTGGCAGCTAGCATTAGCTTCATTGCTACATTAGCATCAGTGCTAGCTAAGTTTGACGTTGCTTGCTGCGGAACAACGGGTATTGTTTCACACGGGCAATGTCAGAAAACACATTTAATTCTACACTTTCAAATGTAACAATTCATTCTTCAAGAGAGATTAGTAACGCTAGCGTTTAAGAGCCGCATTTATAAATCGACAAACTAACGTGAGCTGGCGGCCTCCGGCGTTAACATTATCCTTCACGCCCCACAAAGTTCACACCCATTTAAAAAAGCCTGCTGTAGCATCCATATCATATCCAGATTGTTAACTAAAATACTTACAAATCCAGCCCTTCTGGGCAAGGTCCTGACTAAAGCTGCTGCAACTCTCACGGATAGCATTTTTCTCGGGTTGCTAATGACCTGTCCTCCACCACTAGCGGCTACGACCTGCCTGTCAGTGAATGTAATGGCTGAATGGATTCTTCTTCTATTTATGACAATGGTGTACAATGTCCCACTTTACTACCTAACTGTGCCACCTGCCGTCACGGAGATGATACTGCCCGCAATATTTTCACCCACATTAATTTGGACAAACTTGGGCACTCTTAAAAAAAACTCTTTAAAATGTTTGATTAACTGAATAATTGTTTCAGCTAGTGAGCTTAAACAAAGACATTTCAAACTTTAGAAAAATCCTGCAGAGTCACAAAAGACAAAAGATCTTCCTACACTGACTGTGAAGGATTATTTGAACTTAATTTGTAAAATCGGTGCTGCTTTAATCATGCATTTAAAATTGTTTGGAATCTTTAAAAACATCATTACTTAATTTGGCACATTTAATTTTTGGTGGCCTATATTCTGTAATGATGTGCATATTCATATGATCTCTGATCAGAATCAGAATCAGAATCAGCTTTATTGGCCAGTTGTGTTGGACACACGAGGAATTTGACTCTGGTACAGCAGCTCACTCTGATTTTGTCTTTTTACAAACAAAGATGTTTGTCTAGAACTGTATTCAGGTTAATCAAGAGAAAATTTATCTTTGTTACGCAAGCTATTCTAATTGGCTCTTCTATTGGGAACCTACCCAGTTTGTCTAAACCTGTATCTTATTTGTTGGTCCTAGATCATTTTGGGCAAAAGTGTGTGCCAAATTAATAAATATGTATATTATTTAAAGATACAATCTATCTCACTTCAAGCCTCTCTGTTAACCCCATCAGTGCATATACAGAAAAAGTTTTTAAAAAAAGCCAAATACATTCCACACAGAACTCCAAAAATGGATATCAATATGTGGTAGCACACCCTTTGGTCAACATAAATGGAATCAGTCGCTTAATGTAACCATCAGTGAGTTTCTTCCACCTCTCTATTGGGATTTTGGACCACTTGTCTTTTGCCAGCTGCTCCAGGTCTCTCAGATTTGAATGGTTTCTTGTCCCAGCTGCTGTTCTGACAACTCTCCACAGGTGTTCTATGGGATTTAGATCTCGACTCATTCCTGACCAATTCAGAACTCCAGCGCGTTGTCTAAAACCATTTCTGGGTGATTTTTGAAGGTGTTATTGTGTAGAGCGTGACAGGCTCCACCATTCAGGTCTAGGGAATCTGGACCCAGAAATTAAATGTTAGGTCATACTTAACAGGCGACTAGGCTTTGTGACAAGGTTTTAAACTAGCAGGTGATTTTGTAGGTCAATCTCTGCCTGAAACAATGCTAAAATTGTATTTATTTGGGGTAGACCTATAAGCTATGTTCTCAGAGTATAGGGACTTCTCATTGTATTAAATAACATAGGCCTACTGTTTCCATATTTTCACAAAGCTGACAAGGAATTTTACCATGTGAATTTAATTATTCCTGATATTATACCATATCTAGACAAATGCATTTCCTGAAGAAAATGTGTGTGGATGATGATTGCTGAAGAATTGCCCTGAAAACTCTGAAATCCATAGCTTGATGGTTAATTCCACTGACTTTGGTACGACTTCATCATGCCTTTTTCTGTGTTGTGATCTGCCGCTATATAGAAAATAATATTAACTTCACCTTCAAGGGTGGGCAGGACACTAATATTGCTGCAAATAAGATACAATACACTGACACAGTGACATTCATATATCTTTCTCCCAGAACCTCCAGTCCTACTGGGAGTGCTGGTGTTAGGGCCCTTCATGTACACCAGAGGCCCTCAACTCCATCACTGGATGGACATGGTCAACAGTTCACAGGAGCCGGTGAAGCTTGTGGTACAGATTGGGCAAATACATTTAAGCAACCAAACATGAACAGATCCACAAACACACATGTGCATGTACATACACACAGCTCAAAAATTGAATAAAAGTGCTAATAAATGTGTTCGTTTGTAAAACACCTTGAGGCGATTTCCATCTCCTAATAAAAGCATGTCTAGATGAAAGGTGTGTTTGTAATTGCATGTGATTTTTACGTTCATTCTAAATAGAATAAATGAATGTTACTAACGTTATGGCATTCTCATAATACAGACATTGAAAAATCTACCGTTTCCCCTTAATACATCCGTGGGCAGAATGGTCTCCATCATGCGATTCAGTATCAAGCTGTTATAATATATTAAAGGGACGTACAAGGGTTGAATTTAGCTTATTGTTATAATCGTTCCTAATGGTGTTTGTGTCTGGTTTTGCACCAGTTGGAGGGACACAAAGTTGTGTTGGTTTCCTATGATGCAAAGCATGTGCCCAGGCAACGTTAATATTAACACCTGATCGGTCTTGCTACACACACGAAGTTTGTCAGTTTTCTTTTATTTTCCTCTGCTGATATCTTTAGTGATGAGTGTTTGAATGTCATTTCTTTACTGCTGTTAGAAGTTCTTTTATTGAAAGCGCGAGAAGTGAAGACAGAAGAGTACTGTTTAAAATCAACAGGAAGTTTACTCAAAGTCTGGGCAAAGGTGAAGTCTTACAGCGCTGGGATCAGAGAGACAGAGCTCCCGCAGGAAATCCGTTCTCTTAACAATGAGTTACGTTTTCTCATTACATTTATCTTCTTGGGCTAGGCCTACCTTGGACAGAGGTACAACATTTCACACTTCGTAATCCTATTGGCCACTTAGCGTGAGCAGGTCGACCCCTGCCTGCGTCTGCTTGCTGAAATGTGATCTAAACCAGGTGTGAGTGTGTGTGTGCTTCTCAGGTGGAAGCTTGATCGATGAACACTGAACAACGGGTGGTCTGGGCTGCAGACGCCCCTGTGTGTATGATGCTATTGTAGGACCTAGTGAGTATACTAAACAGACCAGGTGGTCATTTCAGGTTGTAGGCCCCCTGTCTCTGCAAAATACCCCATGACAAAGGAGAATTTGGAATATGCTAAGCGGGTCTAGGTGAAGGTGCAAAACAGGCCAACAGGTCTTTGTTAAAATGTAAAATAGGCTGTCTGGTTTCTTGAAGATATAGTCATCCTGTCTCTACAGAATTTGTAGTATACAGTTCTAAAATTTCACTCAGTAAGATGCAGTGGCCAACAATACAGTTTTAATATGTATGAACAAGGAAAATAAAGGTATGAAAAGTAACTAAAGGAAACTAAAATTATGAAAAGTAACTAAAGCTTCTAAATGGGCGCGCCTCACAACTTCTCCTCAGCTGGCTCTGACTGGACCGGGGCCAACACACTGGGGGGCCGTGAGGCACGCTTCACAGCCTCTCCACGGCTGAGCCCTAGGTTCCTGAACCCGCCAGCGGCGCG
>NW_018127900.1:1785852-1814668 GCF_001952655.1 Monopterus albus | reverse complement strand
CTGCCCTCCATCACTTCCTCTCTCCTCACTCTGAAAGATAAATAGAAGACCAGAGGAGCTGTAGCTCAGTTTTTAAAAAACTAAGGCACAGATGATTGGTTCATGACTACTATATAAAATGGAATTAAAGCAAATAAAATTATACTTACCCATTCAAGATGTTAAGATGCCATTATGCACCCAACTCATCACCTAACCTCTACCTGTTTAATTCCTTTTTATCATCTTTTCATGTTATTTCTATACGATTATCAAAATAGTTGTGAATTTATTGTAGGTGATCCAGAGTGCAGTCTGTATGTGAGCCGGGAAAGTGTGTGTGTTTCTGGGGTCAGATTGGGATTAATATGAAGTTTTTTGTAAATCAGAGATTAGCTAACAAACAGACAATGTGGAAAATTATTTCGATGGCACATTTTATGTCTCACATTTATGGTTTGGGATTAAAGTTATAAACTGTACACTTACTTTGACCTGTAAAGAGAGATGGTGTTCTCAAGGGTTTTAGTTTTTGAGATATCCAAAGTAATCCACCAAATGCCACCAAAGGAGGGGTTGACAATCTTGACAAGCTGCTATCCTGCTACAGCTGCAAAAGAAGAACATTACGGTGGCCACTTGTGATTTTATTCAACATCCTAGATGTTTCGGCATACATGCCTTTGTAATCTGGATGAGGCACTAGTAACACCGCACACACAGAGGAGACAACATGTGCCCAGGAACCCAGCTTCTCTTGCCATCGTTAAGAGGATACAGGAGGATCCTGCTGTCCCACCTGCAGGACCCACCCAACCACAACCTCTAGCAGCCACTGGCAAAAAGAGGAAGCACTGCAAAGTGTGTGGACCCTCAAAAAACTCCAAGACACAGACCACATGCACCGACTGCAAAAAGTACATCTGCGGTGCACATACTCTGAAATTCTGTCCATCGTGTGTTGTGTATAAAAGCAGGCCCATCCACATACACAGTCCAGTGTCAGAATTATTTGAGAGATGCATTTTTCAGAGGTACTGAATGTGGTGTCGTTTGTCCAGGGGAGGTCCTCAGAGATGTGCACCCCCAAGAACTTGGTACTGCTCACTCTCTCCACTACAGCACCGTCGATGGTCAGTGGGGGATGCTTTAGAGGTTTTCTCCTGAAGTCCACAAGAATCTCTTGTCTTCCCCACATTGAGGGAGAGGTTGTTGTCCTTACACCACTGGGCTAGTTGGCACACCTCACTACCGTAGTTGGCCTCATCGTTGTTGGTAATGAGGCCAACTACAGTCATGTCATCTGCAAACTTGACAGCTGAAAGTATGCTGAAGTTGAATTTTCCCATTCATTTGAATGGGGCAAAAAATTGCTGAAAAACACTAAATAGTTTAAAAAGTTTAAAGCTTATAAAAAATAAAAAATACAAGCAGAACTGTCCTTAAAGTTATGAACATTTTGATACCTGAATGGTTTTTGTTGCTGAAAGTATGTTGAAGAAATTAAGTGCCAAAAAACGGACGGACGTAATCAGAAGAAAAAAAAAAAGAACAGGATAACAATTGTGTGGATGCTTTACAGCATCCACACAATTAAAGACACTTTGGTATGTGGCGCTGCAACATCGCCCTCTTTTGCTCTGGACAGCAAATGACACGTTTGCTTTAATCACCGACAGCCGATGAGCGAGTCAGGCAGTCGCTCTGCCAGCCAGCAACAACCAGCCGCCTGAATGTAGATCCGCATGGGCTACTACTACTACTCTATCTCCCCAAATAACCCAGCGGAATCATAAGATAAGGATCCCAGGATGGTGTTAGTGCATGTCGGATATCTGGTTCTTCCTGTATTCGGCTCAATAAGAAACAGAGGTACAGTATTAATATTCATATCGAACCAAACATGTGCCCTGTTTATCTTAATATTCACTGCAGCTGTTGGTTTGCTAGCTGGAGCGTAGCCATCGGGTTAGCCCGCGTTAGCTAGCTTCAATTAACGGTCATTTTATTCGCGAAACTGCCTGGATCTTGACACCACTTAAATTCGTATTCGTTGCAGATGAATGTGAACCACTGAATAATGTAGTTTGCCGAGTGTAATTGCGCCTCATTAGAAAACAAATATCGTCGCTGAAGATCAGCTAGCGTTAACTGGCTCGTTGGTTCAGGCTATATCTCGGTACGAAAACGTTTCTCACAAAGGATTCCACATGTACGGGGCGTGCGGTCCACTATATCTAATGCTAAGAGTACATTCCTCCACATGAATCTGGGATACACTTTATCCGTGTGATTTGTAATTCAGTAAAATTTGTGATGCACTGGCATTTTTCCCAAAGCGCTATCGTGTATTTTCGCAGTAAAATACCGCAAAATAGACGTAGCCTGCCGAGCCAGTCAGCTTATCAGTGCCTGGATGATGTCATTTCAAGATCATCCGCTTCTGCTAGCGCTCGCCGTTTTTTCCCAACGTGATTTGAGTCATTTATCTACTAGCCATTGTACTAATCGATACATGGCCAATTGCCCGGGAAGAGTCAGTGGATCCGTCGCGTTTTCTCTTATTAATTGGCAGTTCAGCAGCTGTTTGTTTGAAGCAGCCTAACTGCAAAAGACACCAGTCTGCGGTCGCAGTTGAAACAATGATAAAAGCTACAGTGCAACATTAATTTCATAACAGTGGCATCAGTGATTTCATTGTGCTTTTATTTCTGTTCTTATTTCCCTGTTTCATAGTATGGAGGCTGGCTCTACATTCTGCATTTATCAGATCTTTGTCTTCCCCCCCATTGTGTAGCTAATGATCATCTGCTGCTGTGTGGTGTGGCGTGGCCTCTGCCTGTTCTCTGCATTTAGCTGTATTGTGAATCCCTTCTTCATTTCCTCTTTCCATCAGAAGACGACATTGGTATTAAAAAGCACTCCCCCAAAGATGTACTCAGCCATAGACCTTCCATGTTAAGCAGACTAAAACAATAGCTAACACCTAGTACAGACCACCTTTTGTCTTTTTTTCTGTCAAATTGCTGTAGCAATGAGTAAAACATTTTAGCTCCTTTTTAGATATCAGTTGAATGTCATTGTGTACCTCCCATCCAGTCTTGATAGACAACATGCTGTAAATTCCTGTAAAGTGGATACATTTTGCATGATCTCAAATACTGCACTGCATTTTGAACACCAGAATTTGGCTCATCTTCCTTCTCTTCACACAAGGTGCAGTGTACATGAAAAAAGTGACCTATATTTGGGGTTAAAAAAAAAAAAAAGGCATGCACATTGGAACTATTATGTATGCAATATTACGGTTAAACTCAGCGTTTCATCAAATGCTGTAATATGATCATTTGAAATGCCTCAAGGTACACTGCACCTGCACACAACAACCTGCCATAACTGTTTTCCATTTTTTTGTGTAATCCTTTTGTTCGCTTTGCAAAATTCAAGCTTTGAATCACACTGAATTATCAGGGCTGTTTGTCCTCTAATGGGCAGATTAAATTCTAAACATTTAAGTAAGCAAAACATGCTCACTGGTGGTTCATCACTTCCCAATTTCCCCCACTAACATAAGGCCAAAATGCTATCCATTTCACAGGGATGCCTATTTTCCTGCACTGCTGAAGAGATTCTCTATTAGTAATAACGTCTTTATTGTTTGGTTGTGGTCTCTCTTTACCTTTTGTTCTGGTAATAGTACCTTCAATGCATGATCACATTATGATTCATAATTTTTGTTTTTTGTTTTTCTACATTGACTAGTGGAAATCCAATGTAATCTTTCTGTAGAAAAGATGTACCCTGCTGTACTGGAATCATGTGCTGTAGCCAACACGTCTGCTCATTGGATGCTGCTTTTGTTCTTTTTAACCCTATATGGAGCATGATGGGCCTTGCCTTCAGTCTATGTTGTTTATTTTTGTTGCATGGATTTATACTATTATTACAAACAAGAGAGAAAACACAGAATTCCACATATACTAATATTTTTTTCAATAAAGAATATAGTGTTTTTCCCTAACCTTCAGTGTGCTTCTTGCTGATTTCCATTTATTGTCCTCCCTCTCCCTTATCCCTACCTATCCCCCCACCCCCCACCTCCTCTCCTGCTGTGACAAAGATAGACAATTTCCACGCTTCTTCCATCACAGGGCCTGAATGAGTCTATCTGCTGTCATTTATGGTGATCATTTTCACTGAGACGCTTGAAAACGCAGTGTGCTCTCTCCAGTCTAGACTTGAGCCTTTGACCCATGGCAGCAAGGTCATCTCTTGTCTGCCTGGCCACACAGATGACCTGTTAAGCTGTAAATATTGATGAAAAGTTGCACTTCTCCCCCCCCCAGGTGTGTTTAAAATCATACTGCGTTTCTCAAGTGTACTTTTAGTAAATGCAATGTAGACATAGCCGTTTCCTCTTTTTTTTAATTTAAGAAATCACTGTCAGAATCTGTCATGTCTTTTATACTGTCAAAGCGTTGTCACACCGTGCGGGAATTTTGCACTTAAACTGCACAATTTTAATCCCTAATCTACTGTGATTCTGTAAAATTCACTGAATTCTGCTTTATTGCTGGCCTGTTGTGGCTTCTTTTGGCCAGAACTTTATCAAAAGTTTCTAATAAAAGCTAAACATTGAAATTTCTCAAACCTTTCATAATCAAAAAGGCCCCTTTAAGGTTAAGTACATTATTAAAACCATATTGCACCAGGGCACAAGTTAGCCTGTCTTTCTCTCCCTGTTGACTCTCGACAGCAGTCTGTTCACTGCCCCTGCGAAATAACTGGTTGGAGAGAATAACAAAAAGCATTCGAGCTATTTCCTCTCAACTCCTGAGTATTCATATGGGACAAGGACAAGTAGAGCTATACTGTATTTTTAAGACAAAGAAAGAGGTTTTAGTTAACCACATATACATGTCTTATTGTGTGGTTTTCTTTTTAGTAAGGAAGGAATTGTTTAAGGTTATCTAGATGAGACTTGGCATCTCAACAGTTTGGGGAATCTTCCAGACAGCCAGGTAATCATGGTTTACCACTGAGGGCACTGACTTGCTGTCAGCTGCAGAATTTACAAGAACTGGGCTGCATAGAAGACCATATGCTGGTAGAGTTCATCTGTTCTGATCCAGTTTACTTGTCTGAATCAGAAGACCAGGAGCCGATCCAGAGGTCGGAAATGCAATGAAAGAAATGAAAGCTCGTGTTTTGTGGTTGTGCTCGTGGTACTTGTGGTAACCATCATTTTCTCACCCCCACAGAAGTATTTTTCACCCTAGGTAAGAGGTAGGGCTTCATTAACATGCTCTATCACACATACAGTGACACCACATTTCACCCACAATTAATTCCAATTGCTTTCATCCCTCAGATAGCTGACAGCTTCTCCTTATCCTTCACAGGATCCCATTTCAACCGGCAACAGCAACAGCAGCAGCACAGCCATGCTACCTCTTGCCGGCACTTCCAGCTAGGTCCTCAGGCCCCGTTGCCCATGGACTTCCCCATGCCCCACCCAGGGCAGCCACAGTCAGGCATTAACCCACACCTGGCCCCTCCTAGCCACCAGCACGGCCCTCCGCTCCACCCCACCCTCACCCCCCCCCGCCACTTCCCCCGGCCGGCCCCTCCGCCCCCCCCGCCCCTCAACCCCCTGCCCACCCCACAGTTCCAGGACATCCCTGGCCCCCCATTCATACCTCAGGCATTACACCAGCAATACCTCCTCCAGCAGCAGATCCTTGAGGCCCAGCACCGACACATCCTGCCACCCTCCAGGTACTCACACAGATTTGCAGGGAAATTTACAGAACAAGAAAGATGAGATAAAATGTTAAGCTGTGCTGGTTCCAGTTAATTAATGGTTCAAGCAGATCGCTGGGGACTACTAGGTTTTTGCAGTGGCATCACAATCAAGGCCATATTTGTAACAAACCTGTTTTTTCCCAGGATGTTTTCAAATGCTTGGTTATTTGTCTAAGTAGACGCACCCCTGAGAGAGTTCCTCACCAGCCCCACAGGCTGCGGCCTGGCTATGAGTTTGCTCCCCCTCTTCATGTGCCCCCTCAACCTGTGGTGCAGCAGCCCCGCTACCTGGCTGAGGGCACAGACTGGTAAGCAATGTACCTCTTATTATACTATATACACTGCCACAGAGTGTCATCATTTAAGTTTATATTTCATACCAACAGAAGTATTAGTATGTTATACAAAATAGTATAATACCTATTTTGCACCACTGAACAGAAGGGTTTTGTTTCTTTTTAGTTTCAGTGGGCAAGATGAACTTAGTATAGTCAAATTTGAAACCACACTGAATGTATTTGAGATCAAGTTGAAAATGCATTAATTGCAAAACCCATTAGACACAAAAATCGACAATAAACACTGCATCTCACCAAATGTAACATTAATACTGTTTCTTTTGCACAGTATGCAGCACTATAGCAATAAACTGTACTGGTCACTTTGGTTTTGTTAGAAACATCGGTTGTCATGATGTAGGTTTGATGTTGATTTCAACATAAATTAATAATGACAAAACTATATAGCAATGTCTGCAACAACAGTATCATTGACTGCAAACTGAATCAAAACTGAATCAAGACCAGATTAAATGGGGTTAAGACCTAGGTGACAAAGAGCCCAAAGTAAATTAACTCTTATTTGACACCAAAATTGGCAATAAAAAATATAATTCGTCATATTGTAAAACAAGCCTGGCACATTTTGATACACCTGGAGACATAAAAAAATGTTGAAATGTTTAGCAGCAGCTACGGAAAGTAGGCACATGGAGGTAAAATCGATGGAGAAGAATAAATGAATGGATTTTTGAGGGTGCAAAAGGCAGAAAGCAAGTAATTCTGAACAGGCAGGATGCAGGCCAGCTAAAGGCAGGGAAAGATTGGCAAATGAAAGTGGATTTAGGGAATCAGCTCAGTTCCCGGGGAGAGAGTCAGCACTAACCTCAGACCAGACCTTGTGTTGTGGTCAGAAGCACAGCTGACTGTGTATTTTGTCGAGCTTACAGTTCCCTGGGAGGACGCTGTACATACAGTTTAGAAGAAGAAGAAACTGAAATGCAGTACAAGCCAGTCGGGCCAGGTACTGCTTAATCTGAGCAAATGCAATGCAGATCCTGTGTGTCAAGCCACTTATCTGCTCGTTGCATGGGTGACGAAAGGGTTCAAGGATGCTTTGAGTTAAGGGCAGGTTAGGTTTGGGCCTCTGAAGATTTATTACAGCATGGCTGGATATCCCCCTCTTTGCAGTCAAATAAAGGGTAAACATGATTTAACTTGTGTAGTGAGCTTCCATATGAATGCTCTCCCATTTTTGGTCACATTTAATTGTGTATTATGGACTGTACATGTCTTGTTAGCAGATTCCAGAGATAAGAATTTTTAGTTTATCTGTTAAAAAATGTTTTCCGGGAAACTAGTAATGCCATAAAGAAGCAAAGGTTAAAATTGTGGAGTGAAAACTCATGTTTATAAAGAAATCATGGGAAAGAGGGCCCTGGAAAAACATGTGGAAAAAATACATCCTTCTGTTCAGGGATATGCAGGGTATACATTCTTTTATCTCTCCTGGAAAAATCTGACTTCTATTTTAAACTCATGGCCAAGGTCAAAAGCAAACTGTTATAATAGATCTAATGATGTAGATCAGTTATAACTTTTATGAATGCTGTGTAAAGCACTAGGTTATTAAGTCACAATGCCTTGTATGGTGCTTTGTCTCTAATTTCTGTTTAGAAACTGTATTAGAAAGCTTTAGATACTTGATTAAGATGCTATTATTAGCAAGTAAAAAAATTGCATGAGGAACTGGTAAAAGTAGCTCCCACACACAGAAGACCAGTGGTTACTGAAAAAATCTGACACAAATCCTATGACTACTAGAAGCAGAAGTGGAAGAAAAATTGGGAAAACAGACACCTCAAGACTTAAAATGATGACATTTGAAAATATATCCATTATTGATCCATTCATCCATTAAACCATCCATTACCTTTTGCCAGCTATTTCAGCTTTACTATTCATACTTCTATCTTACTATTACAGATGTTTAGCCAAGGCATTTAGCCAAATGATTCAACTAGTTTGCCATTACTTTTAGCTAATTATTACACCTGTTTATTCATTACTTCAAGCTAATTATTTTAACCATTTATTGAGTTATACGTTTAATGAACTCTCAGTTGTTTTCATGTGCACTCAACAGGTTATTTAGATGTTACAGCTGACTCAGTGTGGGTTTTTTAAAAACTCATTTCACAATTAGTTTTTTTAAATAAGTTGAGCTATTCCACAGTCTTCCAATGTACCTCCAAGCATCATCAGCAGAACAGTACAAGCACTGGGAATAACGGTCTTTTATAATGCTGTGGCTATGCTTTTGTGTCATTGCCTGTTTTTTGCTCTCTGGTCAGGGATCTAAGTGTAGATGCTGGACTGCCTCCCCACCAGTATCACATCCATCCGCTGCCGCAGCACTATCAACACTACTTGACCTCTCCTAGGATGCACCACTTCCCTAGAAACAATGCCTCAACACAAGTGGTGAGCCATGTCTGCCTCAGTGCAATCAATCATGTTCATCTTGATGAACTCCCAGTGATTCTCCTCTGCGTCTCTGAGATTAATTTTCATACCCAGCAGCCAGGGATGACCCGTGTTGCTGTGTTTTTTTTCGCTGCAGAGCTGAAGCTAGCTTCTTTTATCTGTCATCTCTCAGGTTGTCCATGAGATCAGAAACTACCCATATCCCCAGCTACACTTGCTGGCTCTGCAGAGTCTCAACCACTCCCGTCACGCGTCTGCTGTTAGAGAGAGCTACGAGGTTTGTGCTACTTCTTCTCTCTCTCCTCAGACACGGGCACAATAGTCTACACTAATTTATCACTGTATTCTCTGTGACCGATGCTCTGGACAGCCTTGAGTGTAGCAGTTTATTTTTTAAATTTACAATTACTTTCTGTTCCAGATGCCACAAATGGTCCAGCTGCCTTTAATCTCATGACATTTGTTTTTATTTGAGCAAGACACAATTGTTTTCCCAGAGGCTCTTTCCTGTTCCTTGAAGCACCATTTTTATTATATCTCATCAAAATATTTCACACTTGAATGTCTTTTGCTTTTGAATAACTTATTATACAAATGTCAGTTGTTTATCACCACGCCTTCTTCCTATTTTTTAACAAGATGTCATGTCCATATGTCGTTCCCTTCTTAGGAGCTTCTGCAGCTAGAGGACAGACTTGGCAGTGTAAACCGTGGAGCGGTCCAAACCACCATAGAGAGATTCACTTTCCCCCATAAGTACAAAAAGGTAAAATGATTTGCATTTTGCTTGTTACTAGCCGACTGTTGGATGGGAATGGAAAAGGGCAGTAGTGGGCCAAGAGGATAAGAGGGTCATGACTTTCACAGTAGTTCAAAGGTCAGACTAATTTCCGTTAGCAGATTAGTGAGACGGGTCTATGGTGTGCAGAATTCAAGGCGAGGGATGACTCATCCTGCTGTCTGCAGATATGTGCATGGAATGAATAAAAATAAACTGTCTACATTGAATATGACCCAAATACTCTTGGAAGAGTGTCTGCTTATTCTGTGCGTTGGGAACGAGAAGAGGTAAATTAGGTGTTTTCACTCTTGGTGTCTTTCTTTTTCTGGGACGTATGATTAGGTGATTCTTGTCTTAGTTGCACCAGAGACACCCGTGGCATAAACACAGTAGGCAGCTCCACAACACACTTTGTGTTTGTCTGCCTTTCTCTCTGCAGAGAATACCCCAGGACCTGAAGATGTGTCTGGATGATGAGGAGCTGGACACCGATGAGAAGTGCACCATCTGTCTGTCAATGCTGGAGGATGGAGAGGATGTCAGGTACAGCCATGCATTTTCTTTTGCTTTTTCAGGGGTAAAAGAAGCTGATTATGCATATTTGAACATTGTGGAGTTTTGCAGCTGTACTTAGCTAAACTTTGGATTCCTGAGCTGGTCCTTAGCTACATACAGTTTGTAACTATGCTAGCAGCAGGGTTTTGTCACTCAGACTGAAAAGATCTCAACAGCTTTTAAATTTATTGACAGTAAATTGCATATAGATGTTCATGGTCTCACGAGGATTTTGGTGATTGCTCCTCTAGTGTCACCATGAGTGCCACCATTTGTGTTTTATTTTAGCGAACCCTCCCAACTGCATTCAGATGAATTGTCATGAAATTTCAAAGGTCAGTTTGTTGTAAGTTGCTAGATCTTCTTTTATGGTTCTTGCATGGTGAGGTTTTATATTGGTTTAACATTTTTGGAGGGATAAGATGCCTCATTTGTTCACAGTATTTGTTTTTACATCCAATGCAGTGGACATAGAGCTGGTTGAGGTCTTGTGTCTCCCCAGACAACACTTTTCCTGCTGGTTAGCAAAACATCTTCGCATTTCCTGATTGTTTTTTATATATGCACTTCTTCAAAGTAGATACACAGTCATAGAGTCTAAGCAGTTTTTAACCCTAAAGTGGTTCTGCTATGCAAGTTCAAAGCATCAGGACTGAAAATCCTATCACAGGATTTCTTCCAGGACCTCATCTTGAAAATACTGCCCAAAGGCAACATTAACATTTCACAGAATCTTATGATGTGTGTCCAGTGTTGTGAACTGTCTGTCTCACAGGCAAAGTGATGATGCATGTTATATTACTCTCTGACAAAACATAAAAGAATAAAAAAAGTAGCTGAGAACCTAGGGTTATCTTGGGTCAGGTGTTTCTGCTTATACTGAGTAAAAGAAAATAAATAGACCATATGTACCGCAATACACTGAGGATACACTTGGCCATCAGAGCAGATCTAATTGCTCAAGACATCTTTGATTTAAGCCAAGGGGAAACATAACCAAGGGTAAAATGTGGGATGTGGGTCAAATTGAAAGCATCTTATTTTTGAAGGAACAATAACCAAACTTGTGTCCTGTGTTGCTTTCAATCAAAATTCAAGTTGTTTAGACAGAACAACAAGTACAAGATCAGATTTTTGCTGGAGAAGAAAATAAGGGGATGTCAGTTGCATCTAAAATATGTTGAAGCCTGTCTTGCACTGGAGTCTACTATCAATATAACAGGAGAGATTTGGACAGTTTTTTTTTTATTTTTTGCCTTCCATAGGGGGTGTGACAGGAGAACCATTGGCTGAATATTCAGTGGGGGTGAAGGCCTGGTGGTGTTCACAGTAGTACTGTCGTGTGAATATGAAATATGTTCCTAAAGGACCTGTTAGTAATACTGTATGTGCATGTACAGTAGCATTTCTGATTAACTTAGGAGCGTAACTAAATACCCAATAAAATACTCTTTCTTCTTTGCTGTCAATGTAAATGTGCATTTTTAGCACCAGTAGCAGTTTCCCCACAGATAAAATCAAATGTGACATGTGAAGCAGTCAGACGCATTCTGGTGCCAAATGTAACAGTCAGGCACTTGGATCTATTCTCAACACAATCTGGATATTTAACATGACGGAACCCATAAATTACAAGTACGGTGGAGATATAAAGCGCTTGTAACTAAGCAGAATATCCACAGCTGTTAAAACTGTGCTTGTTTGGTTTGGTTTACCAACATATTTATGTATGTAATATAGCACATCAGACTTGGTCTGGACATATTTCCATTGTTGTCATAGTCCAATGACCTTTATTAACACAGAGGTGGCATTTAATGTCTGACATGAAGAGATGGTAGAAAACAAACAAAAAAATTATAAGGGAAACAGTAATAGTTGCTTGCTCATTATATTGGAGATTTAAAAATTAAATAGGAAATTATGTATTAGGAAAGTGAAAAACAGGTAATAAACACCAAATATCACTGTAGTTTCCAAGAAAGACTAACATATATTCATTCATTCATTCATTGAGAGGGGGGAGCAATCCTGGCTAGCAATCGGGCGAAGGCGGGGTACACCCTGGACAGGTCGCCAATGCACCGCAGGGCTACTAACAAATATTCTTACATAAAAACCAAACATTTTACCTGAGCTTATTTTACCTGTCTGATAGAATACATTGTTTTTAAGTACTTTATATCTGCTGACTCAGTGAAATATTTGGAGTGCGCTTTATTTGCATTATTGTATCAGTTTGAAAAGCAAAACTAAGGAGTTTTCATTAAAGTTGAAAAGTAGATGTAAGCATGCAGTTCAATCAAAATGCAGCATGAATATCAAATAAATGAATATTTACTGATTAACCAAGAGGTTTTATTATGTACGACAGCTGCTGTAAAGTCATGAACAATCTAAACAAAGAATTTGTCTTTCTCTAAACTCTGGTGGCTATTGATGTCTGTTTAAAAATAATTTTCCACTTATGTGCTACATAATTTCCTAATTTATTTCTTAAATGAAAATAAGACTTTCTCCTTTTCTCTTATAATTAGTACCAAATTGCACAGGCCTTTCTTGGAAATGTAGTAATATACAGCTAAATACCATCTCATATTCAGGAAAATTGAGTTTTCAGAAAAATTGCTGAAAAAGACAGGACCTGTAAAATCAATCCTTACAGCCAGCTTTGCGCTGTGAGTCACTTTAAAACCCTGACTGTCTCTTTTCTGTGTCTGTAGGAGATTACCCTGCATGCACCTCTTCCACCAGGCCTGTGTGGATCAGTGGCTGGCCACCAGCAGGAAGTGCCCCATCTGCAGAGTGGACATTGAGACCCAGCTGAACCCTGACAGTTGATAGCTCCTGTCCACTCCTGCAGCTTTGGGTCTTGTCTTGTTAATTCTCCATTGCCTTCCCTCTGGTGGGGAGAGAGCTCTGCCAAACACCCCTCTTCCCCTCAGCATCACTCAACGAGCCTGCTTTCTGAGACAGGTGTGACAGAGGGATCAACAAAGCACACTCACCTACAACACAGTGAGGGATTGGGGTTGATGCACAGATAGGTGGCTGGACTGATGCTTAGTTGAATGGACTTTACTGAATGTAAAAGGTAGGAAGCAGACACATATGAACAGATGTGCTGAGGTCTCACACGATTCTGTCAGACTGTGCACATTTCTCCATATAGCCACCGAGAGAGAGTGAACGCTCTGGATACCAACCTCCCCAGCTCAGTGTGGTGCGTTTCTCTGCCACTATATCTAAACCCCTTATGCCAGACCTGTGAAAAATCCATTATTAAGCTGCACTCTGCCCAAGCCCTCAGCACATCTGTACAGAGCATTATCAAATGATTAGCATGAGGTTGTTTGGTGTGAACTCTTGTAGCTGAACGCTTGTGGTGTAATGGAGTATAGTACTGAATAAGTATTTACAGAGTATCAGTGTTGTGTAGCAAGCAAAAGCCTTTTGAGAAATGTGTTTGTGGAAAATTAACATATAAAGAGGGTGAATGCAGCTCTAACAGTGAGAATATTCAGTGTGTTAAATCATAGGCAATGAGAGAAAGCACTAGTTGTGTAAAAAAAAAAAAAGCCAAAAACCCCTCTTTCTTGTCTAACATGGTTTTGGATTTACAGTTAGTAGATGCCACCAGAGTTGATGCTAAAGCCGCAAACTGCAGGCATGGCTTCCAGTGATCTGTGTAGTGTCGTAGTTGGGCCTCTATAACCTAGAGCAGAGGCCTCAGATGTGCATGCTGTATGGCAGGCTTGGGCTGTGTTGTTAATGTTGTGGAGCAGTAGAAACAGGGACTGTGTCTGTGCATGTGAACTGTATACTATGACTCTGACGATCCCACTCATTCATAAAGGAGGACAAGAATGCACTTAATGCCCCACCTCCCTACACACCTCCCCACTCATCCCAAAGTTGCCCTTAGACACCGATCCCAGACAAATGTAGCATTTCTCTCCTAATATCTGTGATTAGGATTAAAACAGCTGCTAGTGGATCCGTGTCTAACAGCAACTCCTCTCTGTTGCCTCGCTCATGGCATGATCATGATCATGAGAGGCCGGCATGGGCTCGAGGATGCAGCGCCTGAGCGCTGCCATCAGAGTGAATAAAATCTGACATTTGTATGACCTATTACCAGAACCTTATTGCCTATCGAACAAGCACATGTGATTTCTATATACAGTGAATCACCTCTGTTGTGTATTGGCTCCTTTCATTTCAGTCTAAGTTGCTCCCATTGTTTGATAAAAAAAAAAGTGTGTCTGGTGTTACAGGGAAAATACAAAGTAGTTTGCCTGTGATACATGCTAAAATGTGTATGACTGTCCCCGCCCCCTCTCCCCTCATGGTAGTAGTGTATGGTATTGCTAGAACAACTGTGACACATTCAGTGATAGAAGCTGTTTTCTCTATATCATGCATGAACCATGTTGGCTTAGTTCGCTTGAAGGAGGGTGAAAGGGAGAAAAAGCCATCCATTTGAAAAATACCAAACAACTGTTCTTGACAATTTTTTTTCTTCCATTTGTTTTATGTTTCTGATTATGTGTGTGTGTGTTTGTGTGTTTTTTATTCTTTGCTCACAAGCCAATTTGGACATGGTACTAATATGCCAAGTCCTTGTCCATTTTAACCATAGTGAAGAAAAAACTGCAATGCTGCAAAAACATTAATTGTTGTTATAATGTAGCTTGTGTTTTGTAAATGCATTATAATATGGAGTTGCCTGATTTTTGGTTTGGTGGTGTGGGTTCTTCTTGTCCTAGACTTTGAGTTTCTTATCAGTTACAAGTATTTTCATGCTTCCTCGTGTATTATTGAAGGGTAACTTGACTGTTTGTGTTGCATTTTCCCCCCTTTTTGTATGAAACCTCCATCCAAAAAACTACAGATGGATGAAAATGGAGGTTTGCTAGTTCACATAGAATGCTGTGATTAAAGATGCCTTAAGTATTTAACAATCATTATTTATTACTAACTGTAGCTAGCTAGCTATCGTGGTGGAATATTTAATGTCTCTATCTCATAACTTTGCAATTTAATCAATATATTTATTTAAGATAACACAAAATATTAAAAAAAAGAATACCTCATTATGCATTGGTTGGTGGGGATGCTTCTGCATGCCGTCTGTGTTTTCTTTTTCAAAGGAGAAAAAAAAAAGAAACTTATTGAAATTGACTGATTGTGATTCCCAACACATTTCTAGCCAGCATGGTGCTGTTGATCTGGATTACATTCCATTCATGTCATCGTTTGATTTAACTTTTTAAAATGTCATCCCTGCTTTAATCTAGAGCAGATGGTTGCTTGCAGTCTCCTTTATCTTAGTTTAGTGCCACCGTTAGCTTACCTTTGCTATATGATACTGCTTTGCTTCCCATAATCAGTTATATTTCATTTAACTTTTGATATTTTTTAGTTTTACCTTGACCATGTTCATGATATTCCATAGTATCAGGATCTCAATTTAGTGCTTATTAATTTAGGACCCACATAACAGGCTGTATTATTTGTTCTTGTGTATTGCTGGCAATTGCTTTGTGTGGGATGTTGGGAAGTATCTAACATGCTAACTTGAGCCATTGATCTTATTGAGCAAATTTCTGGTGTACTGTGGTTATACAATATAGATAGCGTGTTTTACACCTGGGTATAATAAGCTAACTGTTTTCGGTGTGCATTTCTTATTAATACTCTACTAATCCTGCAAATGACTATAACATGTAATGGACTGGAATGAAGCGGCCTGGTCTTACTATTGTTTCATTTCATGCTCTCACTGGCCTTACCCCATGCCCTCCACAGTGTACCCCATTACTCCAGAGCGAACTGGACTGTAGCCATAGTATTAACTCAAGCTGATGAACCAGAATGAACAGTAGAACTTAAAGCACAAGCTTTTTAATGCATGTCCTTCTCAGGTTTTCCTATGTGTATGTGGGAGTAGCTCTGTAGATGTGTTTAATATGATGCTGTACCTTCTTGAATATTTCCAATGTTTCTTTGCTGCTGAAAAAATGTTGATTATTAACCTGCCAGTGAAAAAGGGAAGTGGCCATCTTTGTACAACACACTGCTGTTTTGCTGTAACTGCGCAATGTTTTATGATCTTGAGTATTTTATAGAAAAGTAGAAGTATGTATCAATAATATGAAAGCAATAGCGAAATCATAATGAAGAATAACATGATCAGTGAATATTGTGGAAACTCTTTAGATTCACTCTGGGTGGATTTTGTACTGTATTTATTACTAATGATGATGCAAAAAGTTGCATAGCTTAACCCAAACTGTTCTGTTTCTTTTTTATTTATTGTCTTGTATATGATCTTTTTGTATGTGTTTTTCAAATAAACTGCCTAAAATGCTGAGAAATAAGCTAGTTTGTGATGTTATTTGGCATTTTGGTAAAGTCATTTACTCAAACAAATCCTGTTACAGCAACATAAAATTGTCACAGTTAAACAGATTTAAGGGATCCTTATGGAAATGTTTACATTAAAACATGAATATGGGCTAGTTTATCATTATTATATAGCACAGTGTGAAAATTTGCAAAGTAATAATATATAAATATTCTTTAATTTCACAATGTGTGATTTGCAGCATTTGTGTCAAAATGCCTGAAAGGTTCTGGGAGAATACTCGTCCCATTTCATTTCACATTAAAGCCAATTTACTTCAGGTTTAGATTTATCCTAGCCAATTAAAATTCAAATATTTACAGTTCAAATGTGAATTAGATTGCCCTCACAGCAAACTCAAATGCTCCAAGTAAAAACTACAGTGGCTCAGAGGTGCAAAATATAGCATTCACAGTTTTCTAAAATATGTTTTCTGGTTCTGTGCAGCCATAGATGGAATTTTTGGGACTTTTTTTGCCACCTGAGGTGTCATGTAATTCATGATAAGCAGAACGTAAAATTGTGTGTACAAAAATACTTAACAGGCAATCAAATAAGCAAAACAAGGAAAGAAATGAAAGAAATTAAGTTTGCATGTCTATTTTGCTGGATCTTCTGTATTCAGGTCTCCTTATTTTTCAAACTGTACAAGAAAAGATGGTAGCAAAAGGTAGTTTCTGATGCTACAAGAGGGGCAACCTAAAGAGTTGGCACAAACTTTAAAATAAACAGTAGTGTTATCCTTCAAAAGTTGACATGAAGTGACCTCCCTTGTCTGTTAATTTCATTTCTTTTCCTCTTGCAAAGCTCATCTGAGAGTAAAAAAGTGACAAAGTCTTGAAGGAATTGCTAACACATTTTATACGTCCTCCTCCTAATATTTGGGGTAAAGCACTCGCTGAATCTGCATGTCAGCCTTTCGAGTGTCCAGCCACTTTCCGCACTGGAAGATGGTTGTGACTGAGTTGGCTGTGTTGGTCACCTCAATGAACTCTAAAAACCACCCACCATTTGTTCCGCTGTTGTCATGCTCAACTCTGACCCTCAGCAGCTCCCCGAGGTCCAGCATCTCCAGAACAAAGCGGTCCGTTCGCCCTCGCTCAAAAAGGTTGCGGAACTTCTGCCTCAGCTGACGCTTGCCTGAGTCACCGTTCACGCCGTAGATGGTGATGAAAACGTTGGCATCAGTGCCGGCTCCTTTGACGTCCCCAGTGATGACAAGGATTTCATACTTGACAGGAACCAGGTTGCGGATTTTGCTCGCAAAGCTCTCGATGGACTTATAGCACTCAAATGTCAGGAACTGGTCCTTTTTGGCTGCCAGGGGGATTTGTGCATCACAGTGGAAGAAATACCTAAACAGGAAGGAAGGCTTGGAGTCACATCCATACCAGCAACATGACATTTTATATAACATAATACAGGTTGAGTGAGATGCTACTCACTTGTTTCCCATCTCTTGTTCTGTCACCACCACCTCCATAACATGCCAGAAAGCATCCTTCTTCACTTTTTTGCCATCTTTCGTTATGTGGCCAAGGCAGATTCCGGCAATCTCCCCCACGTGCTTGGATGAGAACTCAAACGTGTCAGTGGCACCACTGTGAAAGGTCAAAAAGATTACAACTACTAGTAGAGTCTGATCCTGAACATGTCTTTTGTGCATCTCATGAGATTAGCTCTCCCGAGAGACTCGGAGAACAGAAAGTAAAGATAAAGAAAGCAGAAAAACAAAACATGTGTAAGAGAGGTCACATTATAGGGTTTTACTGCAAGTCAAGGCACCTAGACTCTCTTTGAAGACCTACCTTAAGAACTTCTTTTTCTTATTCTCCAGAACAAACTCCTTGGAACGGGCTTTCCTTCCTTCCAACACGATCCAGGCATTTTCTGTGGTGGAGGCGTCATCCGTGTTAGCAGTCGTTATGGCAATTTCATATTCTGTGACAATGCAGGGAAGACAGTTACACTGTATTCACTTCACGTCTAGTAAATGGCTGTAATTAGCTGCCAGTCATTCATTTCTGACACGGGGGATTTGTTGAGCTTTTCCTCTATAATAGTAACGTGTCCTGAAACGGCTTTTGTTGTGATTTGGTGCTATACAAATAAAATTGAATTGAAACAGAGAGCTTGTAATTATGCCCACAGAATTCAGTTTTTACTAACTGGTTTTGTCACTGAGGTCTACAGAGTTGTTGTTGGCACAGGCCAGCTCCCTCATTATCTGCCCATCATCTTCGTTTTTAGCCAACCAGCGGTCACAGGGGAACCTAAATGTCTGATCCATAGCCTCATCTTTCACATCGATGTAGTCCAGGTGCCAACCAGGAGCAGGGCCTATTTACAGTCACAAAATGCATAACAGTTTTATTTCTTCTATACAAAAATGTTTTTAATGCAGTGATTAGTTTTTTTATTTCAACATCCATCTTGAAAAAATCTTCCTATAATATCAAAGAACAGTATGCTTTTTTTAAAGCCAAATTGTCACCATCAAATCATCTTCATACAACAGTTTTTTGTGCACAAAGTTCCTCCCCTTGCTGTTTTTTATACTGCATTGACACCAAGCACTCCTTTCCTCCTCCTCACCTTTGTTATCATGCCACACTC
Organism: Monopterus albus; assembly: GCF_001952655.1. Classification (NCBI taxonomy): domain Eukaryota; kingdom Metazoa; phylum Chordata; class Actinopteri; order Synbranchiformes; family Synbranchidae; genus Monopterus; species Monopterus albus. Next base: position 1,795,758 of record NW_018127900.1, on the reverse strand, counting down.
GGACCTTGGACAGTTCACCCAAACTGAGGATGTCAGCAAATCTGAACACATCCTTTGTTTTACGCTCAAACTTGTTCCTGTTGTTGCTCTCCTTCAGAGGCAGCTTCCCAGTGTCTCCGAATTCCCCAAACACAATCAGAAACACGTTGGCATCAGTCCCAGCACCTAAAACATCATCAATAACAGTTTTTGAAGGTGTCACAAGCCATAAAATGAGACTCACCCTAACCTATAAACTGAATACTAACTTACATATTAGTGCAGGTCAAGACACATTACAGTGAAATCAACAACATGCATGTTGTTCATACAGCACTAACCACTGTGTCTCCTTTTTTCATACATTTGAATTAAAATGTCTTTAAGACAACTAAACATAGATCACGGAGTCCACCGTGACTATATCATACAAAACTCCTGTGACCCACCTCCCACATCACTGGTCTGGACTTGGATGATGTAGGTTGTTTTCTCCATCATCTCCTCCTCATCCACCACAGCTGGCAGCTCACACACCTTCGTCCTCATGGGTCCTTTAGTCTTTGAGAGCCAATTCTCATAAGTGAACAGATACACTTCCTCTGTGGTCAGATTCCGCATCAGGATCTAAATGCATTTATTGGGACATTTATTGCACATCACAGTATGACAGAAACTTTCACATTAATAGTTTTTAGGGCTGAAATATTAGTGAAACATATACAGTATGCCTAGAAGGCTGTATTTGTAGCCTATATTAAAAAAAAAAAAACTGTACCAAGCATAATCACAAATGTATCTTGCTCTTACTTGAAAATAATCAGAAATAATAATAATTAGGAGATGCAGTTGCTTTTGCATTTTACTAAGGACAAAATGTTAATTTTTCATATTTAAACTGCATTTTTTTTATAATGCAGTTTCCAAATGGTAAGTGCTGTGATTTTCAATTGTAACTTAATGTAAAAATCATACTTCACTACATATTGTATTTTGATAGCTCTTCCCAGAAATGCCCTTTTGTCCCTGCTGACAGTAGCTCTAGCACTTTGTGTTACCCTGTCAAGAAACCAGTCAGGGCGACTACCACTGCCATCAATCCGAACTCGGATCTTCTTCAGAGGAGCAATGTCATCTATTTCTAGGCTGAATGTGTCTTCTTGGCCTCTTTCAAACCTAGACAGAAACAATACATACTCTCTGTATAATTTTGTATTTGAAAACACCTGGACATAGAATGGCTGTACTTTCTTGTGGAGTTATTGCATGAGATATTTATATTCTCTGTAGCTATTAGCTTAGCACAAAAAGCAGAAACAGCTAGTCTGGTTCTGTCCTACGGCAACAAAATCCATCTGCACCTCTAAAGTTCACAGGTTAACACATTATATTTTGCTTTATCTGTACAAAAACCAAAGTTTAAAAATGTTTTTATGGTTTGTGGGGTGAGAAGTGATTTTCTGGAAAGTTATCAGTAAACAAGTGGAGAACATGGAAGTTATTACTCTGGGCCAAAAAAAAAATAGTCGCATCAGACTATTATGTGCATCAATCCCAAAATACAGTATCTAACCATTCCTTTATCAACACAGCTTTGAGAAGACTGACCTATCTCCATTTTTAGGCAGTAGCATTTCTTCTGTGCTGCCGTTGGCTCCATACACAGTGATAAAAGTGTTGGTATCAGTCCCTGCATACTGGATGTCACCTGTGACAACTGTGACCGAATAAACAACCTATAATAAACAGTAGAAAATACATATACAGAAAAGACAAATTCAGTTTTGATACAACACATTAACTGGATGTTTTCCAAGATATGATATTTTATGTGCAGTGACTCACTTTGCGGGTAATGTTGATCGTGCTGGAGTCGAGCACGTTGAACAGTCTGGCAGTAAGACCATCTCCCCTGTCTTTAGCCATCCAGCAATTACATGGAAAGATGTACTTGATACCTTTGGTTGGCACGGCAACCGTCAGCTCATCCACCAACCAGCAGCTCTCTGGTGTAACTCCATTATGGCCGAGCTGAAGAAGAGACAGAGAAAGAGACGAAAGAGGAGGGAGAGGAGAGACAAAGACATGGGGTAGGTAGAACTGGGAATTGGTATATCATTTCATTTTGTTTGATCTAGACATCAAAAGGCATTGGTAGAACTAATTATTGCTGAGCTACAATGGTTTTACTTAAACATTTAACATCAGTGTGTCTAAGGAGGCAGCACAGAGGAGACAGTTTCACAGATTTATCTACAATGACAGTTCCAGATTCTCACTTCAACCCTCTTGATCTCTGCTATGTCAGTTCCATAACACACAAAGTGGTTCATGGAGCCTTCTTCGAAGGCTTTCTTTCCCTCTGGCAGGTCCAGCCACAGTCGGTCTGTCTCAATGTCACCAGGGCCCATAATAATGACATAGACCCTGGCTGTGGTGCTGGCATCGTGGTCAATCCCCGTGGAAACACTGAAATGGTAGGGGATGACTGGGTGAGAGAGAAGAAATGGTTAAAGCCAGTTCTTTGAAATTTCAATTGCATTAAAAGGAAAACTTTTGGAAAATACACTCCAAGAGTGACATGATAGAACTGACAGAACTCTGTTTGTATCTTAGCTTAGCATAAAGACTGGAAACAGGTAGCCTGACTTGGTCTGAGAACAATAAAATCCCCCTAGCTACACCTCTAAAACTCAGTTAATGCATTGCAACCATCCGACCACAGAAGTATTATTCTGTTTTACAAACAAGACATGTTAATTACGGAGCTTTTTAAAAGCTTTTCTTTTTGTTTTCAGTATTGTGCAACAGTCTTCGGCCACAATTACATTTGTTTTCATCATACTCAAATCCCACACTGAAAACCATGAAGACCAATTCTGTGGCCTTACTTGGACCCTCTTCCACCACTGCCACCTTTTTCTTCTTTTTCTTCTTGTTGGCATTTCTGTCCAGTCCCAGTTTGGCCTGAGCCATCTTCTTGAAATTTGGATCAGTGTTTCTGTCACCTTCATACCCCTAAACCAGACACAGACAATGGACTCATTGGCTTCTTGTAACTAACCACTGCAGTGGTTGAAGACATACTCAGATCCTTTTACATAAGTAGCAATACAACAGTCTAAAAATACTCTGTTGCAAGTAAAAGTCCTGCATTCAAAATGTTACTTAAGTAAAAGTACAAAAGTATTAGCATCAAAACATACTTAAAGTACTGAAAGTACTCATTGTGCAAAATGGCACGTTTCACATTCCTTTATATCATATAATAATTACTGATGCATTATTGTGTACATCACATTTAATGCTGCAGCTGGTAAAGGGGGAGCTAATTTTAATGAACTTATGTGCATTTAATTTGAGTTACTGCTGGGTAGATGAGGTCTAGATGCTATATTTTCTGTATTATCTGGTTATGAAAAGTAACTAGCAACAAACCACCAGCATAAGACTCAAGATCTCATAACACAAACAGATTATGCATACATACTGTATAATGAATGTGTAAAATGTAGGTCTGGCTGGTCTTACTCTGGCTGTGTTGCCTCTGTGCCCACAATTATGGCCTGTTTCTGAAGGACTTTAGAGTTTTCACATTTTTTTATAGAACAAACAATTAATTAATTGAGCAAATAACTGACCTACATGGCCAGTTCTTTCAAAGTCCACACCTCTGGCTGTACGGCTGAGTGTCTGTTGCAAAATTTTGCATTTCAAGCCCAATCCAAGAAAATGGAAACTAACCATTATGTGCATCAGTACATTTGGCTTTTAAGTATTGATTGACCTGTGCATGTAAATTATTCTTTGTATAAGTGGGATAAGCTCAAGAATATCATTTTAATATGGATTTGTGTAATAAATAAAATTAATTAAACTCTTCCAACCTTGACAAAGAAGGTCCTCTCTATGCATTTGTCCTCTTTCTTTTTTGACAGCCAGCGCTCACACAGAAACATGTACACCTCTTCGGTGTCCACATCCAGCACCTCCACCTGGTCCAGGTACCAGTCAGCCCCCAACATGGAGTTGTCATGACGAATACGAATCTTAAACACTTGCCCCAGATCCACAGCCTCGATAGAAAACTTGTCCACCTGAGAAGCAGAGAGAACGTAACACACTTTGATACCAACACAAATATTTGATTTGATTTGATTTATTCTTTCAAACATGTAAAGACAGTCAATATGTCAACACACATAATTTCACACATATCCACAAATGCATTATCAAATTGCTTATACCTACTACATGCTTGAACGGAGTAGGAAGAAGTTAGACTTATCTAGTCCTACCCCATAACATCATCTTACCATCATTGTTTGCAAGCAAGCAAATAACACCTTTCCCCCACATACCCCTCCTCTCTCAAACTTGTTCTTGCTGTTCTCAGACTTGGCAAGTTTCCGCTCCCCTGTGTCTCCCAGGTCTCCGTAGATGGTGATGAAAACATTGGCATCTGTTCCTGCTCCGTACATATTACCTGTCCGCACAGACACCTTGTACGTGTGAGCTGTGAAAGAAAAGAATAAAAACAATTCAAACAATATGAACTGAGTCCAGCAGTGCGTTCATGTGATATACAAAGTTTCTGAGTATGACATTTTGGTTTATAGACAGATTCTCTCATACTACCAGAGACTTACTTTACATTTAAAAAAACGAACTAAAGCAGTTAAATAACTGTAGTGGAGTACATGCATGAAGTAGCATGAAAGGGAAACATTAAACGCAGATTTGTACTCTACTTGAACAAGTGAAATCAGGGTGAACCTACTCTCCAAAGCATCCTCCACCTCTGTTTCAGTCGTTTTCAGCGTCCCATCCCTGAGCAGCTTCTGTGTGATAATGTCGGAGGGGACCAGCTCCCTCACAGTCTCCCCGTCATCTTCAGATTTGGCCAGCCAGCGCTCACATGGGAAAATGGTCGTCTCGGACCCCTGCCATTAAACAGAGACAAACCACCAAATTGGCCCTATGTGTGTCTGTCTAACACTGAAGGAAAGTAAATCTGCCTTTGAGACAAGGTGACCCTTAATGAGCCTCTCAGCTACGTATGTGAGTGGGTTTCTGATACCTTTCCTTTCCGAAGTTGTCTCCTGATCTCCACTCGGTCAAGGTGCCATCCTGGGTTGGTGCCCCTGTTGTCATGTCCTATTCTGATCTTCTCTATAACGTCACCTACATCCTCCAACTGGGAAAAGAGAAGACAGTGTTTACGGAGCTGCACTCATTGTCTTAAAGAATCAATAGTCCAAATCCACACACTCACCTCCACAATAAACATGTCCTCAGCTCCCCTTTCAAAGTACAGGCGTCTCTCTCTTTTGTTGACACACAGGTGTTTTTGCTGTGTGCACACTCCCTTACGTCCGTACAAGGTTATAAACACGTCAGCGTCTGTTCCCGCACAAAACACATCACTGGTGTATATCTTTATCTCATAAGGCACAACTGAAAAACCAGAGAAGGTCACAGTTGACGTCGGTTAAGATGGAAGCTATAAATATTCAATTTAACAATATGCTTACATGCTTAAACTTGGAGAGATGTAAAGTCACAAACTGCAGTTACTTAAGCACTGCAGTACAATTTTGGCACTCTCGTCTCTATCAGACGATAATACTTATGTGAACAAAATAAAAGTATATATTTTAGGTACTGCTGGCACACTTAGGTACTATATGTAGGGCTTTTAAACTATACTGGTATTGACTTTTTGGGCATTTACTTTATTGCAAGACTCCACCATAAGTATGTGGAATATTTTATGCATTGCAATTACAGTACTGGGCAAGTGTTAGGCTGCACAAAGGCCATCCCTGATCAAGCTTCTTCAGACTGTGGAAGGATTAACTGGGCATCCAGATGAAGCTGCAGGATGCAGAGTTGGATTTCCTCTGGTATCTCAGAGAAGAGACTCTGGGAAACTTCTCATCAGATTTTGATAGTTTTCTTGGTCTTCCACTCCTATGTTTGTCCTTGACCTCGACAGATTCTTCATATTTCCTTAGAATAGCCTGAATACCACGTCTTGCATATCCAGTTTGTTTGCCGATTTTTTTCTGACGTGTAATACTGTGTACATATGATATTTTTTAGCTGTATTCTAACAAATAAATATATTTTGTCATAATAATATTGCTGAAATGACACATTTAATGGCGACTTTTTCACAGTACTATATATATATATATATGCTACACTGTTTTATTCTGATGGTTGTAGCTGGTTGGTTGCTTCTGAGTTTTGAATTTATTACAATTTTAGATGATAATGACCACCTGCTGTAAAAAGAACAAGAGTTTACTGTGTTAATGGTGTGACTGTGTGTAGAAGACAGCGTCATACAGTGCTTGTGTCAGACACTTTTTTTTTGCTAGTTAAAAGTGAAAATAAACAGATGCCATGTTTGCACCTGTGTCTATGAGTGCAGCGTTGTTACATGTGCACGTCAAAAAGTGGTGAAGTTTAAAAGGAGAGCCACCATGGGAACATTATAGGTCCCATCAAAGAGTCAATGTCCTGACAAGCACCATTATTCAGGTGTTAATTATATTTACTGCTAATGCTGCCACACTTTTAGCTGAGTAAAAATGTGCAAAAAGCACTTTTACAGGGAGATTTTTCAGTCAGTGCTGCTTTTACTAATGGATTTGAGTGCTTTTTTCCATGGCTGTTCACTCACATGGTGTGTAGTATTCAGTTTGTAGCTCAGCAGGATAAAGATTCCTCACTATTGCTCCATCATCCTCTCCTTTAGCCAACCAGCGGCCACATGGAAAGCATAGTCTCTGACCCTGTGAGGGGGCATCAATCTCAACCCAGTCCAAGAACCAACCAGCCGAAACCCCTGATAGTGGAAAAACAGTCATATCATTCAGTTTCAAATATTGCACTTAGGACAGCAGCTGCTTATTTCTGGTCTGTATGCCCTTTTCCTTACCTGAGTTGTCATGACCAATTCGAATCTTTTCCAGGTCGCCCAGGTCGACTGCCTCTACAGTGAACTCATTTATCAGCCCCTGTTCAAACTTATTCTTATAAGTCTTACAAGCCTTTAGGTTAATGATCCCTGTGAGTGACAGGAACATTTTAAATTGGTATAATTTAACTAATAACATATAGCATAAGGTGAGGATACTAGCAAAGTACAGTATCTCACCTGTGTCATCATTTTCACCAAACAGGACGGCAAAGACATTGGCATCAGTTCCAGCATACTTCTTTTCACCAGTTTTCATTTTAACAGTATATGTAGTAGACATGGCTGTAAGATAAATTTAACAAGTCAGAACTTTAATCCTTCTCATCTTCATAGTAATACATGGGTTCCACTTTGCTCTCATCTACTCCTGGCTGTTTGGATAGCACTTAAATATTTGAACAGGACTCCCTTTTATCTCCCTCTAGTAAGACATGAGCCAGTTTTGAAGCTGTGTTACATTTCTGCTCGAGCCCTAGGGTGGCGCTTGTCCCTTCTTCATCCTTCCTCATGAAAGCCTCGTCCACAGGCACCAGCTCCCTTGCTATCTGTCCATCATCCTCATCCACTGCAAGCCAGCGGTTACAAGGAAAATAGTACCTGCAGACCCAAAAAAAGAAAATGCCTCCAATGCTTCTGACTCTGAGATGATCTTCTGTTACATTGCTATTTGTTGTAGAATTATATGCACTCCCTTTTTGATAACAACACCCATGCAAACTGTATAGTGGTATCACCTACGTTGTGTCATCCTTTGTGTCCACAATCTCAACACGATCCAGGTACCAAGATGAATGAGAATGGGTGTTGTCATGACGGATTCGTAGCTTTTTCAGAGGACCCAGATCAACAGCTGTCACAATGAAAACATCCTCCTGCAAAATACAGCAAACAGACGTCCTGTTAATCTTATAGTTTTTTTTGGGGGGGTGTTATTTTTTTGTCTTCATTTTATAATTCAAGTGAAGAAACACAGAACATGTATGATGAGAGAGAAATGGAGTATTACAAGCAAAATGTATTCAGATCCTTTACATAAGCAAAGGTAGTAACAGCAGCATTGTAATAATACTCCATTACAAGTAAAAGTCCAGCTATCAAGTACATAACTATTCAAATAAAATATAGTATCAAAATTAAACACACCTATTTGTGCACTCGATTATATTGAATTATAATTATTAATACAGTACTACACACTTTTCAGGTGTTTAGAACTTTTTGCTCTTCCCACTTACATACACGAGGAAGGCAGAATATTAGAAATGCCTCTAAATAATGTAGTTTAATAGAAACACCACCATGGCTGAATTAACACCAGACTGACAGTGTTGGCAGAACTAATATTATGAGCAAAATAAAAGTAGAATATTGCAGAAGAGTTGTATTGGGTTGTAGTAGACTGCATAGGTATACCTACTAAAATAGATACTGTATGTTTGTAAAAAAAAAATTTAACCTGCTAAGGAACTGGCTGTCAAATGATGTAGAATAGTAAAAGGTACATGTATGATATTTAATTCAGAAATGCAGAATGATCATCTCAATTTTGTGTATTATTTTTGCCCCTCAAAGTGTCAAAAAGCACCTCTCAGAATTGTAGTAATAATACCGTACATTCAGTGAGCTAATATGTAATGTGAATTTCCTTGCACACTTATTTTGGCCAGAGAATGCCAAGAGAGTAAAGTCATATCATCCAACAGAGCTCCTCACAGTAGCAGCTGGCTCACCTGCAGTGCAGCTTATAATCCTACTAGAAAACACTGCCCACCACACCTCGGTGCCGAGGCTCATGTTGCGTGGAGGTGCCTTTGACTAACTACTGGTTAATGTTCAGCTAGATGACCTTCCAGGAAAGTGAGTAAAACTGTATAGCCCTAATGAAAATTTTAATTAAATGGCCTCTTTTAAATTTGATCTCTAAGCTCAAACAAACTGCTTGGAAATGACTATGACTAGTTTGTTTTCATGCTCTTGATAAGGATCAAAGTTTATGTAAGAATAACTGTAACAGTGTCTGTCGGTGTAATTTGAAATGTTTGTTTTATGAACCAAAATGGAACCTTCCCAGATTTGTTCCCCTTTCATCTATAAAATAATCAAGTTTTAAAACCTAACTATGTGGATCATATTTAGAAGTAGTGGCCATCTCTTCGTTTACCTGCCCTCGCTCAAATTTGTTCAGGTTGTCTGAGTTCTTCAGAAAGCGCTCTCCAGTGTCTCCATTTTCCCCATAAATGTTAATGAAGACTTTGGCATCGGTCCCAGCTCCCAGCATGTCACCAGTGAAGACGCACACTTCATAGGTGTTGACTGTTGGACAATAAAAAGGCTGATTTACTAACACCTCTTTAACCCCTTACAAACTGTATATTGATCAGGAAAGTGTGGAATCAAATGGCGCCATGTATACAACATCAGTATTAATATAATTGTGTATCAAAAACAGAAAATCTGTTTATACAGTACTTATACAATTTTGAACAAATGGTGCAATATTCGTCCTGGCCGTGGAACACTGGACCAGCTCTATACCCTCTTCAGGGTGGCGAAGGGTTCATGGGAGTTTGCCCAACCAGTCCACATGTGTTTCGTGGATCTGGAGAAGGCATTCGACCGTGTCCCTCGCAGCGCCCTGTGGGGTCCGGGGCCCTTTGCTAAGGGCCGTCCGGTCCCTGTACGACCGGAGCAGGAGCTTGGTTCGCATCGCCGGCAGTAAGTCAGACTTGTTTCCAGTGCATGTTGGACTCCGGCAGGGCTGCCCTTTGTCACCAGTTCTGTTCATTATTTTTATGGACAGAATTTCTAGGCGCAGCCAGGGGCCGGAGGGAGTCCGGTTTGGGGACCACAGGATCTTGTCTCTGCTTTTTGCAGACGACGTTGTCCTGTTGGCTCCGTCAAAACCAGGACCTCCAGCATGCACTGGGGCGGTTTGC